>NW_027509442.1:4997500-5327500 GCF_048541705.1 Temnothorax americanus
TATGCTTTCGACTGACACATTTGTGGCAAATGTATATATTACATATATATATATGTATAAATGTACTTTTTAAATATTTATGCAGTAACGTGTGGTGGGTCATTCGCTTTCACGCTGCGCTCTCCTTTGAATCTTTGAATTGTGAATGGAACGCGCTTCCCGCATCAGGTGGGAGTAAACCGTAGCCCCAAGGGTTCCGTGATTTGATGTTCGGTCCGAAAGTTAAATGCAACTCCGCAACGCTTGTGGGGCGTATACATATATAAAACATTTTCAACATTTACGGTACGTTATTGAGATAAAACTCACTCGCTAGCACTCTGCCTTTTCATACTTTCATAATTTCTATACGAATATGTCGTGTAATCTCTAATAAATCCGTTCCTTTTTTATTATTTTCTTATCCTTGTATTTGTGTTTAATATAAATTATTCGAAATTATTGAGGGGATTAGGGATTATTATATCATTATATATATTGTTTCTCCCACGAGATTAATCATTCCGATTGCGATAATTGAAAATTAACATTGGACTTATAGCAAAAATATAAAAAAATTGAGAAAATGAGTTTTAACGAATTTTTAGTTTTATTTATTTATTGTCAAGAATTTGTTTGTTCCTGGCGTAAAGTGTAATGTCGAGCGATTATTCAATTTTTTTCGAGGTCATCAGGATATTGCGAGCAGACGCGCCAGCCTTCTCAAAGACGTTGCGTCGCAACGGAATTACCTTGTGTTAACCAAGTGCTCGAGAGTTCTAGGGGCGAGCAAAGCTCTCGAGGGACAAGTGGTGAACCTTGGCGTCTCCTTAGACTCCATCTGCGCTGCAACGTAGTGGGCTCAAAGCTCGCGCGGAAGCTTTCTCCTCTCTTCTTGGCTCTCTCCTTTCTCCGTTCATTTCACGTCACAGAGTTAACTCGTTATCAAGATGCTCGTTTAAATGCTCTTCAATGCATAATATTATAAAACAAAATTGGTATAACTTTATTGATAATTTGTCGTATTTTGTTAGAAATTATTAGCTTTTTTTTTATATTTTTGCCTTGAGATTTGAAACGTTATTATAGTTAAAAAATAAATGGACATTAAAATTATGTTTCCTCGTGTGAAAGTGCAGTTTATGATAGAAATTAATGAGCTTGTTCGACTTTAAATGGTTTCTTGGTCTCCGATTCCACGCGTGTTTTTACATTTCATTACCACTGGTTACAATTTTATTGCCTCAGTAACGAATTCTTGTTCGATCGAGTTTTAAAGTTACTTCGACGTTTTCACGGAGGAATCTTTTTGAAAGATCACATAATCTCGAAAGTACCCGACTCTCGTGGGAATTACCAGTAGTATTTCATTTCGTCGCGATGCATCGCGCGCGCGCGCGCGCGCGCGCGCACGAGGAAAGCCATGAGATAAAGAAAAAAGTCGCGCGGCAAAAAGGGATATATTCCCGTCGGCCTCATAGCCTGTTTGCCTTCTTTCCGCCTAGGGTAATCGCATATGGAGGATACGAAGTCCGCTGGATCGGTTGGGACGGCGACTTTCACGCCCGCACTTCCTGGCCTGTGCTTGACTCTTTCCACTTGCGACTCTCTCCGCCGAGAGAGACTTATCCGCCATTGCGAGCAACGTACCATTCGACGCCGCACTCTATTTCGAAACTTGTCAGCGCGTTGTATAAATTTAATCCGGATTTCATTTTCATCGCAGTATTACCGCAGTAAAGTTATATAGGAGAGGAGTTAATATTGTCATACTCAAAGATTTTATATGTTGATGAAAATCTTGGCATTAATATAATTTGTAGGATGTAGTCCATGATATAGTGAACGTCTTGTATCTAAAGACAAAACCTAAAAATATTTTTTGAAAAAAATTTCCTCTTTTTTTTTATAACACTGATTCTTTCTACGACACAAAACGAGTATTGATTGCAAGAATACCAATTTTAATTACGTTTGCAACAAAGGTAAAGATAACGATGTAATATAAGGTAAGGGTAAAGATATTTTCGAAGAAACTCTGTCAGGAATTACGTAAGAAATTTTTGTCTAAAGGTTCCTACATGTATTCGCGAATAGATCAAATGCTGCAAGGTGCAAAGGTTTACGCGATTTTACAGCATTAGTTTTTGCTCGCAAATTATCCGCTGAGAGAAAGAGAGAGAGAGAGAGAGAGAGGGAATAAAAAAAAAACAAATAAAAAAGGTACGATAGTCAATAAAGATCGACGTCGCTTCCCGAAAGCAATAAATTGCAGATCACTGATCTTGACTGCTGCTGATCGAAGTCATTAGAACGCTCAGCGCCGAAACATTAATTGGGTTAATCGCGATTGTTCGTTAGCTCGGTCAATCACCTAAGTTCCGCCGGCTGATATTAATTGGGCTAATTACCTATGTGCATCTACCGTGGATTAAGATGGATCATTTCACGAGCTTTCCTCATAGGTTCAAGGGTGCAGAATAAAAATAAATACACCTATAAACAATATTATAATAAATAATTAGGGATCTTTTAACTTTTTTTAATAAATATCAAATGCTTATGAGAGAAAGGATTATATATTTTGAAATTTGAATTATTTGGCGATATACTTTTTTACTTGTTTTTTAATAAAAAGTATTTTATAACTTTTAATTAATGAGTACAAGTAGTTGAAATTACAAAAGCTCTAGGAAGAGGTTCTAAACTATCCGAAATAAATATCAAGTCTCCGCAAGCGCTTTTAGACGGACTTGGCCAGTTTCGCGTCTGCAAAACAAAAATCCTATTGTACCACGAAAGTTTCTTGAAAAAGAGGAAAACAGAGGCTGTGGAACGTGTAGGCCTGCAATATAAATAACGACATGTTTGGCTCCTGCCGAGAATGACGGAATGGAAAAAAATGGCATAGATAAAAAAAAAAATAAAGAGCATACGCGGAACAGTGAGCAAGAAGATCATGGTGGAAAATGGACCAGAAAAGAATATTGGCACGAGAGTACCGTCGGGCCGACTATCAGTCCCACGCGAATCTTCACTTCCGCTCGTTTCCTGCAGCCTCATTTTCCCTGTGTAAATATTCACGTACTGGTTGGTGCATATACGTGCACGTACAGCCGTTCTCTCTTATTTTCTTCCTTTTATTTTCCTAGGAAATGCTCGATTGTGTCAAGAGTATCGATTATTGAATTAAATTAAATTGTCGACCATTATCGATACTTCGTTGAGATGTTACGATTTAATTTAAATATTATAATTAAATTTAATTTTATGTTATCAATTTAATAATTTTTGACTCAATGCCATTATATTATTAGCGTTACTGTGTTAGAAAGCTTTTTCTAGGAACAATTCATTTACTTTATATGCGAAAGAAAGCAATGAATTAAATTTCTAGAAAAGTTTTTCTATTTTGGATCGTTAATCAGAAGTTTATCGAAATACTGGTTTTGTGACCAATGATAAGACAAAATCCGGTCAAACCAACCGGATTGACTGACAATGAATGTTGAATTGAATTATTAATTAAATTTCGATTGGATCAGGTTGTCGAGAACGACAAGCGATGGTCTGCAAAGTTGACCGCTAGTATCACACTCCACGAAAACAGAATACGCGGCTACGTGACACAATGTGTGGTTAGCCGCGAAGACCATTGATCCGCTCGATGGAAACAGAGCAAGCTGCTTCCCGCGGGTTGTTGAAAGTCCTGCCATGAAAATGTAGGTCGGTGACCTTTCTTCGCTAAAGTCCTTTGCCCCTGTTCTTCGCCCCCCGCTGTTCCATTGACTGTGACCGCAACTTGGCAGTCGACCAAAATCGGTTTTTTTTTTTTTTTTTTTTTTTTTTACGAAACATTAACAGTCTACGTCTCGTGCGATTATTTTTCTTCTTTTTTCATCGTGAAATCTTTTTTTAATGAAAATTATCCCTTGCGTTGTTTCGATAATTGCGTTTGTTCGCCGGGAACGGACCGGCGAGTGACGCAGTGAATGAATTAGCGATATATCGTCCTGCGGTTAGGCGGTCATTGAAAACTGTCGTTTTATTTCGAGATAATGCATGTTTTATATTGTGTCAATAAACAATATCTGTATCGATATAGATTGAATTATGATTCTCGGCGGAGAATCACAGCAATAATGACGCAAAAAATTAATTCTAATAATCTCATGAATAATGTAAAGTGGCAAATTAATGGCTAATCTCATTAGAAGACATTACATAAGTTTTTATCTCGTTTCACTTGTAAAAGAGCATAATCTTGTTTGATCCACTACTTGCTCGTATTACAGACGTAGTTAAAGACGAGAGAGAAACGTAATCTGTGTTGATGTGTATAAGCGTATAAAAGTGCGGTGATTCATTATGTCTATATATGTTAAAGCAAATTCTTGATTTTCGCGGCCGGTCGAGCGACTTGTGTAATGAGAGAACATCAAGGAAATAATCTGACAGCGAATAGAAAGACGATCCTTTCGCGCGGTTCGTTGAATTTTAAAGCACCGGCAAGAGTAGCGAATGGGGAAACTTGAGGAAAACTCAGGGAGATCGTTGGCGACAGATAATTGCATTGCAAAATTGCGCGCGAAGGCTCTTCGCTCGACTCGCGGCTCTTGCTCGAATCAGAATTCTCATTATTGCCTGCCTGTTCGTTTTTGGCTCAAGCACAAACTATTCTTATATACAAGAACGAAAGAATATTCTTCTCGTTCTCGTGTCACGCGAGGAATAGCCTCCTCTACGCAAATTAAGCGAGGGTTTAGGTGAACGAAACGAATATGGTTGAACGCCGCGGCATCAGACACGCATATCTGTAGATACCAGAGTAATAATTGAGACGTTTATCGAAACTAAATAACTACTTTATAATGAATGCGGACAGAATAAAATTACACTATTTTGCAGAAGAAATCTGTTTTTTTAGCCCGAGGTGTAAGAGAAATATACATTTATGAACTTGTAAAAATATACATTATAAAAAAAGCCGAAAATTTAATTAACTACATAGTGATATATGTTTGGAAGGCTTTGGGATGGAATTTCCATGAAAAGAATTTACTTGAAATTTTTAGCGTATATTTAATAGTTTTCAAAAGCGATTTGATTATTGAAATTTAGATTCAAATTAGAAATTTTTTTAGAAATTTTAATTTAAAAATATATAAGATCCGCAATCAGCCGAATTATTGGTCCTTTACAATATTTAGTTTTATAAGTTTATATTATACAGGTATATTCTTTTACATTGTGGGTTAATTAAAATAACGAGTTTCTTCTATAGTATAATTCGAGGTATAATTAATATATTTTATTTTATTGATTTATTATGTATACACAAAATGTAATAATTATTAATTTTAACAATTTCTCGATTGTTATTCTGTACATAGAAAGTGGGGAAAAACTGAACTTAATTTTTATAAAAATCCTCGCGTTCCAATTATAATTCCATGCAATATGCCAAATACCGTATCAAACTTGATAAACTGTCGAACAATATTGCATTATCGAAGGCAGGTGCCAGAACATAGCCGTTAAGTTAGGTGACTGGGACGTTGAAAATGACTGTTTGCCACAAAATATGAATACCCGACTGGCGGAAGGCGGGGATAATTGTCTCGGGGTTTACTTGCAGACACTGCAGACAGGTCTAATGTGATTGGTAGTTCCAGAGCGGACGTCGGAGGTTTCTCGGAGGACAATCGAGTTTGTGCTCGGGTGGCAATTATACTCTCCGCTCGTTACGCGGTTTGACAAACTTTCTCGCGGCGGCGAAAGACGCGCTCAGTCCCGCGCGCCCGATCGAGGGCCGAGGCCATTTTCGTTGAGTTGAAAGTTGCAGTAATTGCGGGGCAAAGTAGGTTTCGCTGCTCGGCTCTCTCGCTGCCGCGTGCCAGAACCGAACAATAACAAATATTAAACAGCGGCGGCGGGTTTTCACTCAGCCGTTTGCCTTTAACTCCCCTGACAATACAGCCTCGAAGGGTGAGAGAAAATTAGAACGCTAATAATCCATTAATTTGTAATACGCATCGCTCAATTCTGGATTTATGCATATCGTTAATATAATAGAGAAAGAACCGTAGTTAATTTTTTTTATACGTAATTGATTACTATATAATGCGAATATTATACTGGGTGCTTCCGAAGAAGCGCTCGGGGTTAGGTTTTGGTATAGTGCACGTAACATATGCTATACCAAAATCTAACCCCGAGCGCTTCTTCGGAAGCACCCAGTATAATATTCGCATTATATAGTAATCAATTACGTATAAAAAAAATTAATTACGGTTTTTTCTCTATTATATGTTCTATTCTCTATGTTACGTGCACTATATACCAAAACCTAACCCCGAGCGCCTCTTCGGAAGCACCCACTATTTACTGCTGACCGTAAATTTAGTTACTTTATTGGAGTTTATTAAGTTCTCAGCCGCATAGATTGTTACGTTTAACTCCACGATAAAAATGACGCTCTTACGCGATAGTCTCTTTTATTACGAGTACTAAACTGTAACGACCCTTGCAAAATAAAAGAATGAACAGTCGTAAAGGAAGCGCACGTATGTACATACGTATACGGATAAGAGGCAGCACTTTCGGATAAGATTATCGTTATATCTAAATCTAAATTAAGTAGAACTGAGAGTACCCTCCAGAAATATTTCCGCCTGTTTTCGAGTAAATCGCGCAGTCTGCCTTAGAATTTTATGTATGTACACTTGGCAAGGTTTGTTTAAACAACTGACTGCCATGACTGCGTTTGTTTTACCTCACTCGGTTTCATTCTTTTTGAACAGTTATTTTTTCTTTTACATTCTGTTGCACACCAGACGTAATTCCTACGTAAAAGGACGTAATTCAGACGCAATTCCGCCGATAACGATGTGTCCGAAAAGCGACGTACACGCAAATAAAACTCAGGCGTTTCGAGGCAAGTGAAACCCGAGTGCGCGTAACCCATTTATCTCACACCCTAATTTAATTGGTGCATTACGGAACATTATGCGTATACAATGTTTGCCTATGATGCGGCGGTTACAGTTATTGGTTTATGCACCTCTTGCAGCTCTAATGATATTTTACGATAATGAATTTAAAATGCTAGTCGAGCATATATCGGCATATATGGAGAATACGCTTACGTTCTTTGATCAAATATTACAGAAGAACCTGTTAATAACATATCTCTCTCTGCAAAAGTAAGAATTTGTATATATAATAATGAACATTTTATTTATACTATGTCAGCTTACTTGTTTTTCTCCACGAACTTATATTTCAAGTGTCCACGTTCTTTTCCACGTTTTCTAATTGTCTATTTTTCGTATTTACTAAGATATCTGTTATATCGTATTCTTTTTTTAATGCTCCAACACTCATATAAATACGTGTTCTCTGTGTAATTCAACGCGAAATTTCGTCTTTTTTATCGCAGAGTTATAGTCACATAATACGTTGATTTTGTTTTTTTCTGTGGTATAAATACAAAAGTGTCATTGATCTGTGCGAGATAAGATAGTGTTGAATTTACGGCCTCAGATCATAGCTACATTGCGCTTTTAATGTTGTCGCTGGTGACCGTCCAAGTGAAATATCGTCTTGTAAAATATGAATCTGGCTTAGTTCCATCGCCGACGCTATACCGTACCCTATGTCCGGAGATAAAAAATAATTACAAAGTTTCTAACATCTAAAAAAAAACCAATGTTGTTTACACTTTGGCAAAATGACGCATACTGAAAACTAAAGCCACATGATGGCAGCTTTGACATGAAGGTATCAACAATATGGCCCGATGCGATATAGTACTAACGCCATCTCTTGAAAATCCTTTAAAATTAATGCACACTCCCAATATTTGACAAGATTCTGCGCGACTTATGCGCGTTGCCGCTTAATTATGCACGAGTTTTGTCGATGAGATATTAATTTGCGAACAGCTTGCAAGAACCATTTTTCACATTATGCTATACCTATGATATATTGCATATAGGAACGCGGAATGTGAGAGAGATTTTTCTTGGAAGTACTTTCGGTATCTTTTTCAAGAATTCGCATTTAAAATTTCATTTGTTTTTGTGTATAAGCGCCGATGATTCAACGTATCGTGTCGCGTATTTAGAAACAGCACGTACTTAATTAATAATGTGAAGATTAAATGCGTTTCTTGTTTTATACTTCTTCCTTGTAGTTTTAAACACTAATACTCCGCCAAGTGATAATTCGCGGTAAATAGTTATGTCACCGGCAAAAACACATCTTTAGCATTAATTGTTATTTTATTTACAAAAAAGATTACGTCTACGACACGTCTATAATTTTATCAATCTATTACTCAGTATTATAGATATGTTAACTGCTATAGTTATATCTATTATATTACAAATTAATTATATTACAAATAGGCATAATCTCTATACACCGCGGAAAAAAATGATGTTGTATCAACAGCATCAGTGTTATTGAGATAAAATTTATTGATACAACATCAATATTAATGTACAAAAAACATCAGATAATTGTTTCAATAATTTAAATATTTGGTCCAATAATATATCCAATTGAATTAACTACCAGCATATGCAAATAACATATGCTTGTGGCAGCCCGTGATGTCGACGTTTAATTGAAGTAACTTTATTTTTTTTCCGTGTATTACTACTATCTTTATATTACGTGATCAATTAATTAATTATATAATTCTAATTCAGATGCGTATAATAAATAAACTGAGAAATTAAATTATTCTTACAGTTTAATACACGTGCAAAAATAATATACAATGAGTAAAAGTGATTAAATATCTTTATATATTCGTCAGATGCTCTTCATCAATCCATATAGCTGGTTTTTGCTTTGTGATTAAATAATTTAGCTTTGCTCAGACGAAGTAAAAATATTGCATTGTGATTGCAATTTAGATCATTATTTGTCACATCGGCATTACTAGGCATCGACGTCGACGCACCATGAAACTTCTTATTAATAAATGCAAAAATGTGCAACTAGTTTTCTAGAGATCGATCAGTAGGAGAATTCGATAAATGTATTCGAGCCGACTCAACTTTTCCGTTCAGTTTTTGTGTCCATTTCTTCTTGAATCTGCTGCAACGACTTGCCCTTAGTCTCAGGCATGCAAAAATAAGTGTACGGTACGGCGGTTACCAGTAGCAAAGCGTACCCATAGAACAAGTACTTTTCCGTGAGCAAATTGTTTAAAATCTGATATGTCGACGTGGAGATGAAAGAGGATATCGCACCGACGATGCTGGCGAAACAGCTGGCTACGCATTTAACATGCGGCGGAAAGATCTCACCTAATACCGTGTTGGGTATCGAGATGATGCCGATGTATAGGGATATCTGGAAGAGCAACACCGAGAAAATCGGTAGAGGTTGAAGTCTGGCGGGGTCGTAGCCTGCGTCGAGAAGCTGATATTGTGTACTCAGGCACATTAGCGAGATCGAGACGGCCAAGCTGGAGAATATCATCAGAATTCGCCTGCCAAACTTATCGATCAGGAACATGGAGAGCGTAGCTCCGACGATTCCCGTAGCCGTGACGATAATTACGATCACCGACGGCTCGATGACGGTCACTTTGGCGTTTCGCAGGATGATCTCCATGTAAAACAACACGTTGTTTAGGCCGCACATCTGAAGATATATGAAGAGCAGGGACACGAGTATTTGCGCTTTCCATATATATGGAATTTTGTATTCCTTCATAACGTCCACGAAGGGCAGACTTTTGTTCTTTTCGAGAAAGAGCGTCAGCGCTTGCAGCTCCGCTTCCACATCGCAATCACGGTGATACCAGAGTATCGAGGCTCGCGCTTTAGCCTCGTTTTTTATTTTGACGAAATGATGCGGCGATTCCGGCAACCAAATGAAGATGATTATCAGTACGAAGCAGAGCGCGAAGCATATGGCAGCGCTCGTCGCCATCTTTAAATACGCGCCCATTATGCTCATCATTAGGTTGCCTATTGATAATCCGCTTACAGCTGCAAAGAAAGAGTTAATTCTTGTTAAAATATTTGTATATAATTTTATATAAAATTATATTACACTTATATATTATCGTTATTATTATGTTTATCGCGATTGTATATACGCGCTTTAACTTTTTACAATTTTTTGCTTTTTCTTTCTATTATAGTTTATCTTATCAGTTTCACAAATCAGAAAGAATTATTATATAGGTGCAAATTAAAAATTGCATCTCTACTATATATAAAGACGAAAAATTTACATAACATTATATTATATGGTTAGTCACTATGTGTGTGTTTAACAAAAAAAATTGTTGGATATACTAATTTTAATTGTGCAGATTATTTTACTGTAACAGGAAAACATATTTACTAGAGATATTTTGCTATTTTGCTTTGGCAATAAATTAAATTTGCTTTAGCATTTGTATTATGAATTTTACACGATACATTTACTCGGCAAAATTTTTCAATAATACAAATTTTGCTATAATATCAAATATAATAGTGGAGTTTGATTGTTTTCATATCGAGTATACGATATCGCGGTGATGACAGTTTTGCCGCGATAACAAAATCTCTTCTTTTTTTATATATATATATATATATACATATATGTAGTTATTCCACATTATCATGAAGGCTATCTAATATCTTAATATCTGCTATCAAAACTTGGATTGGAAATTTTGGATGGAATATTTTGTACAATAATGTAATCATTTGAAAATTAAGTGAATGGAATCATTGACCGGTTATCAGTTCAAAATAATTCGATATCAAGCACTCTTCATGTTTTTAGAATTGTACTCTGTATTTATCCGTGAAGATTTACGCACACACACACACACACACGCACACGAAACACGAGTACTGAACTACTGAAGCGCGTACCTAAGACGACCAGAGCTCCGCGAATGGCAGGGTCCGCGATCTCGCCTAGATAAAGCGAGAAGCAGCTGTACATTTTTCCCATACTGATGCCAGCTAGTAACCTGGCTGCGTATAGGTATTCCACTCGATTGGCTAGAAATATAAGGAGCCAGCAGAGAGTTATTGGCAAACTCGTCACAAAGATCGTTGTTTTAGTGCCGAGATAGTTGACAGCAACAGAACCAGAAATGGCGCCAATTAGCCTGCCTAGGTTCAATAGAGAAACTACCCAGGAAGCCTCGTCCATTGTCATGGGTATGTGAGATTCGGGTGAGGTCAGATATGCGATGTATGGTGAACTCCAAACCGATATCAGGCCCATTTGTAACTGCAGAAGATTGACTGAAAATGGGAAAATTATTAGCCGTTGTTTAAAATTACTTTAATTTCAATGGATTATTATTTTCTTTACATATATGAATTCAAGTAGTCTTTAACTAACTATGAATATATTTTAAAAATTATATATTGGGTGTACAACTTAATTCGGTCCGTTTTTTTGCTTGAAAAATGCATTTATTGTGAAAGAACGGTACGTATACGGTTTTATTCAAAGTATTGTTTATTGCTAGCCACTACTTTTTCCCATCTTTCTGGCAGTATATGGATACCGCGTCGAAAGAACGTTTCATCCTTTGAGGCTTCCACAAATTGACCCAATTTTTGATATCTTCATATGATGTGAAGTGCTGCTCAGACAGGCCGTGCGCCATCGATCGAAATAAATGGTAATCAGAGGGAGCAATGTCTGGTGAATACAGCGGGTGGGGTAGGACTTCCCATTTCAACGTTTTCAATATGTTTTGATGGGCTTTGAGACATGGGGTCGAGCATTGTCATGCTGCAAAATCACTTTATCGTGTCTATCGTTGTTGAAATGGCTTGTTGAGTCACTCCCAATGATCCTGCCAATTCTTCTTGCGTTTGACACGAGTCTTGATCAAGTAATGTCTTCAATTCTGCATCTTCGGAAACCTTCTCTCTTCCACCGCCTTGCCGGTCTTCGACGTCAAAATCATCGTTCTTAAAGCGTTGAAACCACTCTCGGCACGTTCTTTCACTAATTGCGGCCTCACCATACGTATTTGAGAGCATTCGATGAGCCTCAGCCACATATTTCTTCATATTGAAGCAGAAAATTAAAACCTTCCGCGAATGACGAGAATTTGGCTCGTAAGCTGACATATTCAATCGAGAATAACTTTATGATGCAGACACAAATCGACTAATATTTCGATGGCGTTATGTTTACTAATGCCTAAGTTTATTGTATGACGTCTACGATCTATTTATTTCGACCACCACTTACTGCTATACAGTCATTTTTTGAAAACGGACCGAACTAAGTTGTACACCCAATAAAATATTTCGATTAATATATTTAATTAATATATTTTATTGACATATATATATATATATATATATATAGATATAATATTAATATATTAATATAAGGGACGCATACCTCCGATACCAGCGATCCATTGACACCATTGTATTTTCTTAATTTTTTCTTTTTCTCTCATATCCATTGTGATCTTCCTGTAGACTGCTTACGACTGTAGATTGCTGATTGTGAGTCTTCTTGGGATATACTATGCTCTACTGAATCGTAAAAGCCATTTCATCCACGTCATTGAGATAAATAATGTAAATATTTTGTAATAAGCTATTAATGTGTAATCTCCAGAAGTGATTTCTTATCATTCATCATTCAAGTTATCTACATATATTTTTTACTTAAATTTATAATATGATTATTAGATTAATAATATAATTGATAAATTATATTATTGTTTTATTAATATATACAACAGTACATGCATTTCTAATCAGATTAAGCGGATATTACATTTTTATTCATTCCTGCATAAGTTTTAATAATTATTACATAACATTTATTTTTTTAACTTAAAATTTAGCTTACATTACTTTTTTGTAGTTGTTTTCGTTTTTTTTAGCTTGTTACGCGTAATATATATCGTATATATTTACATATATTTACATATCTCCATTACTCTAGATAAGAGAGATGCAATGCACAATAGCGGAATATTTCTATGTGAGAAAGAATATATATATTGTGTTATCGAATCAATTAGTACCAATGTCGTTAAAATCACTCACACAATTATTAAATCGTAATACTTATTAAATCGTCGAAGTGCACGATTTCCGCAGTGACAATAATTAATAGAAATTTGACATTGAACTACGCAAGATATTATATTTTCATTAATGTTTGCGCAAGTTGTTAAATAGAAGTATATAACATTTCAAACTTTTTTCTTTTTATATTGCATATTAATTATATTATATTGATATATAAAAGTACACCCGTAAAAATTATCTTATATTATTATACAAAATATTAAACAAATAACTTTAGTCGCATATCCTAAAGATTAATTAATGTTTGAAAATATCCGAACACAAGAGTACCAAAATTGCAATAGTTTCAGTATAATGAGTTGTCAAAGTTAAATATTGACACAGTCGGGTATTTACGTATTCAGAACCAGTTATGCGTATATTTAGACGTAGTAGTCACTTTATTAATGTTTACAATGCGGCTAATCATTTTTCAATTGGCTATATTTTCAGTTTTTTTTGTTTAAATTATATTAATAAATGAAAACATATATTATTATAAATTAAAATACAATATAAACTTTTAATCTTTATCGATATTCATCTCGTGAGAGTTTATAAGGAGGTTTATTAGAACTTTGAAATATGATTTTACTTACAATTAGAAATATATGATTGTAAACAGGAAAATGTATGTAGGTAAAAGAATATGTGTATATGAAAACGAATAATCTTACGTATCTATATTATTGTGCCAGTAAGTCAATCATTTTACATGAGTTTTTAATTACATTTAAATTTTTTGAATTTTTTTAAAGCTACCTTATTAAACATATTGCTTGTCAATGATGTTATTAAAAAATGTTAAATTATTTTAATTGTATATTCTGATATTTAATTATAGAATCGAATATCCTAATACGAAAATAATGTTGCTTTAGCTTCTGTATTACGAACGATTAAAGTAGTAATTAGCTCATTAGCGAATAAAATTCACGTATTCAGGTTCATAATTTTGTATGTACCAGGCGTACACATTGGCAGCAATCATTCTATTCATCTTTAGAATTCAACTGATATTGATCTGTGTTACGCAACTGATTTCATTTTTAGCTTACTATATACAGATACTACGTGTAAACTGTATGCAATCTTTATAAATTAATACGAAATTTAAATTTTCAATTTGTATGTATACCTTGATATCATATTCATAAAAAATTTACATACAGAAAAATAATCATTCTACAGCCAAGAAAAGCACTTACTTATTTTATTTTACTTCTTTAAAATAAGTTTTCTTTCAATCAAGAATATTTTCTTACTAGTAGTTTTCAAATATCTTGACACAAGTCAAGAATATTATTTTAAGTAAATGTAATTCTTACAATGACTTTATGGTAGATTTACGGATATACAAGCATATCATTTACTTAATCCGCAAATATATTATAAAGTCATTGCAAGAATTACATTTACTCAAAAAAATATTCTTGACTTGTGTCAAGATATTTGAAAACTATTAGTAAGAAAATATTCTTGGCTGAAAAAAAATTTATTTAAAAGAAGTAAAATAAAATAAGTAAAGTGCTTTTCTTGGCTGTAGAACAATTATTTTTCTGTGTGTAAGACTCTGAAATCTGACTTGATATCTTGCGTATGCTGTAAATAGAGACGTACAACAGCGAAATATTTGTGCAAGAAAAGATGAATAAAACGCTGCATATCATATGGCTGTCAAAATATGCTATTAAGTTATAGCCACATAGACAAGATGCCACGTAGATGCTTAGTAGATATTATACTTTTATTGATTTTTGCATACGTTTTTAGATAGCACATATTATTAATTATTCTTTTTTGTAGTAAATTTTGCGACGCAACTTGATTTTTTTTGCTGTCCCAGTTTATTTTTTATGCGTAGATATTATGTAAGCTTGTAATTTATAATAATAGTATTAAAAATTAAAATAAAATTATAAATTGTTTGTACTTATTTTGATTATGTTTATAAAAAGTTTAAGTTTCTTCATTGAAATGTGATATTTAACTTGCAGGTATCATTCAGACAAGATATGTGAAATACGACACAGCAAAATATCTTCAAGAAGAAAATAAACAAAATGATGCATAATCGTATTGTCAAACTAATTAGTATTAAATTTTATTCTAACAAATATAATTACTCGCACAGTTATCAATCCTTAGCTTTTATCGATCTTTTATCAATGTTTAGGTATTATCGAACCTTCAGTAGTTATAAAACACGATTACCACAATGCCAGCTATTTAGAACATAAGTAAATAAAGTATAGTATTCTGAGACAGAGTCAAACGTACCGTTTGAAAAACTGAATAATATAAAAAAATTTGATAAAAATTTTTGTTATTCTACTTGCACACATTTTTAAAGGAAATATGTAATGTCGAAATTATTAAATTTTTCTCTTTTTTTCGACGTTTATTGATTTTTCTAGTTATATTCTGTACACGAGGAAAAGCATGTATTTTGATTAGTAATTGTGTAAGTAATTTTATTTGTTGTAGAGAGTTTGATCCCTGTATCTTTTTGAAGAATAAAGAAAAAATTTCTTGTCTTTGTTTGTCCGGTTGCATGATATAAATAGCTGTTATCGCACTAATCAAATATTATGATAGTTTGACAAGTTTAACGAGTAAATAACTGTTTGAGAAATTTCATTTATTAATGATAACTCTATTGAATGCTTTGACGATATCGATATAATTTCTTTTTTTTTGCATAGATCTTTTGCTATTGCTTATTCCATTTTTTTTTCTAAAAATTTATATGCATATAAAGAAGAATTGGATTTCAAAGTCTTAAACTTTTTATAAAAAATGAAGAAATATGTATATACGCCAGGTAGCAGAATGACGTCTAAAGACGCCTTATTGACGTTATTGGCGTATTATTGACGTTTAAAGACGTCATTAAGACATTATTAATGCATTATTTACTCTGCTACCTGATGAGCGAGTACAAATTGAAAATTAAAATTTTGTTTTAATTTATAATTATTTATAAATTACATAATTTTTGTTTACCATAAGCTAAAAAACGAAATTAGCTAAGTTAATTAATGAAAATTAATAACTGATGGATTATGCGTATGAATACTTAATGAAAGGATACGATTGTGTCTCGCATCAGATGCAACTAAGGCGGAATGTATCTTACACGACCCGTTTAATAAAATATATTTTAAATTGGACTAAAAAGCGCGAACACAAATACAAATGAATGAATTTGCTTTAATTAATACGGATAGTGTTGTGAGTATAAACGAGAAATAAATATCGATGAATATGTTTCATTTTTTGTCGGTTGTATGAAAAAAATAATGTTCATTCTTGACCGTTTATTTTCCCTAGAACTTTCTAGACCCATCTTGGGAACATTGGATCTCGATCTATACGTAGACAGATCGAGTTTCTAAAAACTATAAATTACACATGTAATTCTACGCAACACAAATTTTAATTGCTTATAAATCTTATAATTTTGAAATCTGAATTATTGCGATTACGATACTTTTATATTAAGATCTTCGACTTAAATTTTAACTTCCAGACTATATGTGCTATCAAAATAATGTATTTAAATATTTTTTTTATTATATACGAGAATTTTTATTCGAAAATACTTTTTTATATTAATTTCGACAAAATAGATAATTTTTGTTTAGTTTTTTCTATCGCATACTTGAATGGATTTATAATATTTTGAAAATTATAATATTTATTTAAAATATCAAATAATTTCTTATTTATCCTCTATTTATTATAATTAATTTTATATATATATAAATACATACTTTCGAAATATTTTGTTATATGTAATTTTATTGCATTTATTTTATTTATTCGATTTTTTTTTATTTATGTGTGTGTTGTATTCCTTCCTGACATTTTTGCAATATGTTATCAGTTTTCTTGTATTTACTTAAAAAAGTTTTAATAAAATAATTTTTCTTAAATTTAAGATAACGCATTAAATAGTTTTTTTAAGTTTGTTCCGTAAAAAATTTGTGTTAAAATATATATTAAATCAAAACTTTTTATAATTATAAATGAGATATTAATTAACGATCATTTTTAACATTTAAGTACAAGAAAAAAAGTTAAAAGAATGCTTATAATTTAACGATTAAAATACACATGTGTTATTAAGTAGCTTTTATTATTTTAGTACATTTATGTGCTTTATATTAGTACGTGTTCTATCCGTAGTCAAGCAAACGCGTTAACATATTGAAGTTTTAACCTTCTGCTCCAATGAATGAAGCTCTATTTAGAGAGCTCTATCTATTAGAAAAATAAATAACGTAAAATTTTTATAAACTATTTTGCATGTATACATTGCATTCTAATATTAACAGTAATTTTAATACGAAATTATATGATATTGGAATGCTATATTATAAACTAAGACATTTATAACAAGAAGAAGGATGCTTCGTAATGAAAGTAAATGCTTTTAGGTAATTAATACGACGAGATTGCTATTAGTCTATTAATATTACTGAAATTGAACTTACGGATATGTAAAAGATAACACAAACTCGACGTAAAAAGGAACAGTCGATGCCAAGCACGTAAGACGTCGTAAGACAAATTGAGTAAAGCAATATGCGTTTAGCTTACAGTTCTTGCACACGCGTCAGAATGAATGTGACAACGCGACTCGCGTGATAAAAAGTAATGCGGTAGCCAATCAGTCCTCCACGTTTTTAAAATAATAGATAGGTAATATTTGAGAGACAATTGGCTACCGTGTCATCTCTTATCGCGAAGATCTTAAAATTCCTCGATATAATCATTTTATAAGCTATGGAAATATAACCTAAAGAAAAAAAAGGAAACTTGATATACCGTGAATAATGGGAACTAATAGAAAACAAAATAATTAGAAATAATAAATTAAGTATAAATTAAGTAAGAACCAAAAATATTATAAATAATAAAAGAAAGAGTTATTGATTTCCGATATTGATTCTTGATTGACAGATTATCTAAACTTAAATAATAATTGACAAAATTACATTGGATTGGACAAAAGAAGTTCTTCTCACTTTTTTTCAATTGATGGCATATGGAACAAATTTTTCGGAAATACATTTTTTCTTGGTGTTTCTCTTTTCTTTAAAAACACTGGAAATATCCATAATATTTATGGTATATACACTTACGTGTTTTAATGAAATATATATTTATAAATTATTTAACATGCGAACTTTATACATTAAATTAACTGAGAATTGTATGACATACGATTATTTAACACGAAATTATTGAAATATTAGTGCATTATTTAAAATACATTGAACAAGACCCGTCACTGTAATCGAGAGAAACACTGGAATCTTTGTGTTTCCTCACATTACATGAATTACTTAAATAATGATTAGGTATACCTACTGTTTTTAGATGGAAAAAAAACGTTCGCTCTTATGAGACAGGATTAGTCATGGCTCGCTGAATAACAAAGTTGATAGTCGGATGAAACTTTGAATATCTATTTTGTGAACCACGTGTACAAATAAAAAGATTGTATCCATCTTTTAGTGTCATTGCGTCATATGTAATAATGCGGCGATTGCGATTGCCAATTGACTTCTGTCCAACTGACTTCGTGACCAATACTGATGACAATAAACGATACCAATATCAGTATTGGTCACGAAGTCAGTTGGACATCGCTTTACTTGGCGCAACTGACCGATGAAAATCCGCCGTTCACGAGAATTCGCGTAACATACGAAAAAGGATCACTACGGCACAATATTTTGTGGTACATCACAGCAAATCAATGCGAATTCAGTCTACTTAAGTTCCGTCAGTTTGTACAAAATATATATATGAGATACGTGAGAATATAATCAATTTTGTATTGAAGTGTAAACTTGTATTGGATTAAATTTCATGAATTAACTAACCTGTTACAGTTGCGAACCACTGCGGCCATAGTCGAGGTAGACCTTTAAATATTTTTGCCATTTTTTTAACTCACCATATGTTACACACACACATATGTATCTGATACAACTGGAAAGATAAGAAACATAGTTATCGCGTTGTTTTATGTGTTTGCAACTAGTTTCATTTTTAGGTTGATATTCCGTTTGTCAAATGATAGATTTTTCGAACCTTCTAATTGGTTATCGGCGGAAGAAGGTTGAGAGTCCAGAAATTCTCTATCCGACAGCATATCAGTACATTCGATAGACGTGTCACACAAAAATATTAGACATATATAATTGTGTGCAATATACGCGAATTTAAGAAATTACCAGGGACACGCAACATTTAGAATAAGTCTCGAAAATTTTCGAAAATTTGTTCGGTCATTGAGGCATGTCTGATATTGAGGAAGTTACGGTTATTTCTAGCTTGAATTGTTATTTTATCGGGCACATCGGCAATTGTTCATACCATATGTTCACACATATCGGCAATTGTTTATTTCATTTGGGATACAGCGTGTATGTTTTTCATTTGGTGGCAAACATCATTTTTCGACAATGGGATACGTCAACTTTAGTTTTTTTTTATGTACACACTGCGCATCTGTTAAAGGTGGCGAACCTGATCTTTTTCTCCTCGTGTATATTCTACTCTATGTTACGCCATCTCTTGATCTTTATGTTCTTTATGTTCAACCAAGATGTCGTTGTTCGGTCGTAAGAGAAACGACACGATATTATAATAAAAGTTTATTTTGTGTCAATCCTGCTTTCAATCAATTTCATCCAACATATACGTTGTTTACGTTGAGACATTGACCCGTATACACAGCGTTGCAAAAGTGCATTTGACTCGCGCCATACGCCTAAGACCATATGAGCTTGCGAGACAGAGTAACTCTACATTGTTTTTCCACATCTCACTCTATCAATCCGTCCCTTCATTTCCAGAAAATTATAAAAATCCTGGAGAGTTTGGACGCAACACCTATATAGAACGTCATTTTTCCACAGCATAATCGCTAACAGATTTTTCTAAAATCTTATCATAAAAATAAGCAATTTCAGTTTTAGCGAAATGTAAAGTTTTGAAAATGTTATGGTGTCGAACAAAGAGAATACTCAGACATATATTGTGATATTTTTAACAGCTTGCAAGAAATCTATCAGGTTTTATTACGGTACACTGATGCTGTTAATAGCACTCGGAGACCAATTGTAGGTGCTAAGTCCATATACTGCAATACTATATACGAATATAATAGAAAAAAGAAGAACGAAATCTTCTATTTGCCCGTAGCAGTAAATCGTTAAATTGTAACATTTGAGTATTCTTTTACCACAACAATCGCTGCGTACGTTAGATCAATACTGGTATTATTCGTACCTCTAAACCGTCAATTTCAGCTGTCGCTGTGAAAATTAATTCCGCATTTCGTCAAATAGGCTCATTGGGCGACCTCGTATCTTTTGTGTTCTTCAGTGTGTAATACGTAACAAAATAGGTTTCTGTTTTTTCTTTAAACAACGAAGCAAGAAAAAAGATAACATTTTGACACGAAATATCGTTCGTTTGGCTTACTTATATAGTAATGTGAACACTTAATGCATATCCACTTATGTAAACTTTGTGAGAGATGCCGCTCTTTCGTTTTGTATAAAAGAGGAGATTATTTATGTTTTTAGTAACGCGGAATTACGTCACATGATCTGAATTTTTATTGAATTTGATTAAATCTAGGGTATTCTTTTATATCATTTAACATACACACACACACACACACACACACACACACACACTCTTCAGAATTTAATTTTTATATATCATTTTCTCTCTAGGATTCAATAATTCACAACAATCAACTTGATATCGACGTGAGACTTTTGTCAGTTATTTGTTACCTGCGTGAGGAGACAGTTGATCTCTGTTTATCGATCGAAAAATCTCCTCCGTTCGCATATTTATCTTCGTGATACATACCGTCAAGAAGAACTCACGTTTCGCTGATAAAAAGTGTTAAGCCACATGCCTAGCCACTAAAATTGGTAACAGGTTTGTGATGGACGATTCAACGGAGGCGTATATTTATTCTCGTCATATGTACCGTCGAAAAGAACTCGTGTTTTAGCCGCTAAAATCGGTAACAGATTCGTGTTGGATTTGGAGACGAAAATGTGTTCGCGAGACGAATCTTACAATAAGAGAAGATCACTTCTTGTAAATGGCATTGCTCAATGAAAGTTGGCATAAGAATAGAGGCAGGTCTATTACACACTAAGATGCAAAATATTTTGGCAGACCGTCACAGGGGCAATCGTTATGACCTCGCAAAGTCAGTCCAGATATACGTATAGCTTATCTAAGCGGGAAGTGTAAAGCACTTAAAGATGACAAAAGATGCCTCTATTATGCTTTCATTGAGCAACGCCTTTTGCAAGAAATGACCTTTCCTTGTTAGAATGGCCATTTTTGGGACGCATCATTACGCGAGTAAGGTCGAAACCATGGAAGCTGAGAGCTAACTCTAATGGAACGAAATAGGGTCACACGAAGGAATACTACCGATTTTCCTGGTTTCTTACGAGGGGAGGATAATAATTGTTAAAGAAATTTATATAACTTACGGATATATAAAGGATAAAACTCTCTCGAAGTGGAAACGAGAAACAGTTGATGCTATCAGGAAGATATACATTGAGTAACGCAAAATGCTGCTTGAATAGAGAGAATAACAATAGGCCTCGCCCGATAATGCGGTAGCCAATCGGCCCTCACGTGTTTAAAAATAATAGAAAGGATATATTTGAGAGATATTTGGCTACTGCGTCGTTTCTTGTCGAATGTATTACCTACACATAAGAACCATTTTCTAAACTATGAACATAAGAAGATAATTCAAAGAAACAATCAATATCTCTTTTAATTTTTGTTTTGAGTTCATACATAAAATTTATTTTTAAATTTAAGAAAAAATGAAAAACGTAATGTCACATGATGTCTTTTCTCTTTTAACTCAATGCTGAATTTTGACCGATTATTGTAATTCTGAAAATCGCGCGCGTGTACTCTTTTAATATACAATAACAAATTTTGACCCATTTTTTTATTACAAATAAATAATATAAAGTTTTGAATTAGTAATACAATTTTAATAAAGTATTACGAAATCTCTATTATGTGTGTGCGCGGGTGTGTATGTGTAAGAAGCAAGAATACCGTGAACATCTTGTATGTTGTGTTTTAATTATTATAAACTAAACTTGAGATTTTATCATGTGATTATTGCTGATATTTTTACTTTTTATTCTAAAGAAAAGTTAAAATGACAGTGGTTTATTTAAGTTACCTGAATATCCACGATTTTCGCTCAGGCAATCTTATCATTTCTCACTTTCGATTCTAAATTATCATTTATACTTAATCTTAAATTTTGTCACTGAGTTATTCGGATGTTTGTAACCAGCTATTTTTATATTGTATTTATTTTTACAATTTTTTTATATGAATCATATTTTTATGTACAGTATTAACAAAAAGATATGATACATATCTTTTGTAACTGGATTTTTCTCATAACAATATTAATTAACCACTATTTTATACTCTGAATGAGTTAAAAAATTTGCTACGTTCGAGTATTTTCGGTTTCAACGCGTATCTCTTGTTGTAAATTTTCAGTGGCATTTCTCGTGGCCAACATGTCTTGAATTTCCTGTTAACACATTGGCAATGATTAATATTCAACATTTATGCCGAATCCAAAATAATACTTTCCATGCCCTGTAATGATCTGCAATATGGGATCGAGTTACCTGAAGCGTTTTTCCTTTCGTCTCTGGCACCATGGTGAGCGAATATATCAAGCTGATCATGATAATCACTGCATAGATCCAGAAAACGTACTTCTCGCTAGTGAGATCTATCAGCGGCTGATACGTCCTGGAGGCGACGAATGCGAATATCGCCGACGAGATGCTCCCGACGAATCCAGCCACGCTTTTCAGATTGGACGGAAATATTTCGCTTAGTATCGTGCTCGGCACGGGTGTGAATCCAAAAGTTATTAGCGCGAACAACACTAACGACAAGATTACCAGCCACTCGAGATTACCAGGATCGTAGTCGTAGTCCAGTAGAAAGAAATGCAAACCTAATAATATCATACTGACCATCACGCTGAAGGACGAGATTGCTAACAAGATTCTGCGACCACAACGATCGATGGCGAATGCGCCAGCCCAGCCGACAATTATACCTGTATAACAATTGGACAAAAATTTAAATCTTGCGAGTTTAACAGTGACACAAAGGAAAATTAAGTATAAACGGCTTAAAATTAGTACACATTATAGTTAAGATACTTCTATCAATATAAGATAGTACAGAATGAGGAAATAATAATTGATATTACTGAAGTCAAACGTACAGATCGCACTGATGATGATTACAACAGTCGAAGGCGTGATGGACGTGACCATTGCCTTTCTCACAATGATCTCCATGTAAAATGTAATAGTGTTTAGTCCACTAAGTTGCATGAACATGAATAGCAATATTATCATGATGAAAGAGCGGCGGTTCTTCGGTTCTTGTAACTGCTCCAGTCGTTCTCTGATAGTCATCGCATGCGTTGACTTCACGAATTGTTCCACGGTTTCTAATTCGCTTCTTACATCCGGTTTTCGATAATACCATCGAATGGCTTGTTCCGCTCTAAAATTATGATAATAATACATAAATATATTACACATGGGCAATTATATAGAATTATATTATACAGAATATATATATATATATATATATATATATATATATATATATACACAAAATATTTCTCAATTATCACATAAGGATCCTATGATCATCATTATTTTATTCTTTATACACTTGCAATTATATTTTTTCTTGCTATATCTCTTATATTTCTCTACGTTTTTTTATATTTTTCGTAATATGAATCCTGAAATGATAGAAAATTACTGAAATTTTGGTATATTATTAAAAATACATTCAACAAAACCCGTCATTTTAAACAAATCTTTTTTTTGTCACCTTGAGTCACTTAAATAAAACTACAATTGGGTTGGAGAAAAACGTTCGCCATTTGAGACGGGATCCATTATGGCTCATTAAATAACAGAGTTGATAGTCAGTTGATACAAATTTTAAATAACTATTTTGTGAAGCAGTTGATGTATAAATAAAAAGATCGTATTCACCTTTTAGTGTCATTGCGTTGTACGTAATAATACGGCGATTGCGGCAAGAATGGAAAAATAGCCATGTAGCATAGCGTTATTATCAAGCTAATGATACCGAAATACATCATTGGCATACTGGGACCCATTATATTACCGATGAGTGTGCCAATAGGAAATCCGTTGATAATCAAAGACACCAAGGCCCCGCGGATCGATGGCGCCGAAATTTCACCGACATAAAGCGGGTAGCAGCTGGTTATCATTCCCGTTGATATACCTAATATATGCAACAGATGTTTACTACAATGGCTCTGGATTAATTGTATAAGTTACTTACAATTAGTTAAGTCTAAGAATCAGATATATTGGACGTGAAATTGTAAGCGGTTATTTAAACGGCAGAATAAAAGGTAATATGCGGATTGGAAATGAGTGAATAGAACATTAAGAATTAGAAGGCAACAGGATTGAGCAGCATGGAGGATATGATTGATGAATTGATTTATTCTGCATGCGGCTGGCAACTATAGCAAAACGGTTATAATCGATGCTGTTACCTGAAAATATTCTCGAGACGTACAGCCATATGGGGGAAGTGGCGCATATTATGCAAATCCAGCTGAGGATCATTGGCAGTCCTGTTAACAGGACAGACATCTTGCTGCCGACATATTCTAAAGTGAGAGATCCGATGACGGCACCTAAGACGCGTCCGAGAGGTAATAGAGAGGCTATCCAGGATCCTTCTTCGTCTGTTACGCGAAACGGCGGATTCTCACCGGTCAGTTGCGCCAAGTAAGGCGATGTCCAACCGAGTGCGATACCAATACTGATGGACAATAGGCTTACTACGGCACAATGTTTTGTTATATCATCACAGCAAATTTGTCAGTTTGTATAGAAAATATACGAGGTGCATGAGAATATAATCAATCTTGTATTGAAATGCAAATCTTGCTTTAAACTAGATTAAATTTGATGATTTAACTGACCTATTAGAGCTGCTAACCACTGAGGCCATAGTCGAAATAGAGCTTCGAATATTTTTGCCATTTTTAATCCGCCACACTGTTACATGCGTATCTGATAGGAATACAACTAAGGAAGATGAGAAACATAGTTATTGCGTAATTTTTTTTATAATTACAACTATTCTTATTCTTAAAGGTGCGAATTCATGGGACGCTCGTTTCAGCGTATCGCGAGATCACGTGATTTCGATCTGACGCTAGCGTCAAGCAAAGAAAGCTGGATTTTCTCAGCTTTAAGCGTCAAAGCCAAAGCAGCGCGAAGACGCCGAAATTTTGACGCTGTTTTCCTTTTCATAAATTTCAATTGACGCCGGCGTCACGTGTGGTCATGCGACCTTCTTGCCGCTGAAAATGAGCGTCGAGCGTCAGCATGAAAAGGCACCTTAAGGCCTATCTACATAAGACGTAGAACGCGAGTCGCAAGCACACACACAGTCTACATGTCAATCTAATCTCTTTGTGTATAGAGGTTAGATTGACATGTAGACTGTGCGTGTGTCTTGCGACTCGCGTTCTGCGTCTTATGTAGATAGGCCTTTATAAATATAATTTTTTCATAAATATATTTACGAACACAAAATTTCGTAATGAGTCGACACTGGTTTCTGACATTCACCCGACATTATAAGAAATATTATATCATATATCCAATTCAAAATTTTATTACTCTTTTTAAACTGAATTTGTTTCTTAAGATGATTTTTGAAAAATTATATATTTGCGCTGGTTGACATATGTAGACTATATATAACACTTACATTAAATTAAGAAGTAGTGTACCACGTAAGGCAATTGGCTCACGATCCAGAGGTCCCGAGTTCAAATCCCACCAAGGTAAGTGTTTTTTTCAAATACGAGAAAATATTTATAATCATAGACTGCACATCTTAAGAAACAAATTTAGTTAAAAAATAGTAATAAAATTTTGAAATAAATAATTTTTTTTGTCGGGTAAATATTTGTTCATTATGGTTGTAACATCCATATATTATGGTTACAACATCCATATAGTAGCTACCCTCACTAAGGTTAGGGCAACCATATGAAAACCATATGGAAACCATAGGTCACTTCCAGAGTACTATGGTTTCCATAACCCTTTTGTATGGATGGACGAAAATTAACAGCATTATTCTGTTGTAGCAACCGTAACTTTTTCTCCGTGCGGCTTGAACTGTCACTTTATCGGATTTACACATCGACACTCGTTTATTTCGTTCAAGCTACAGCATGGACATACATTTTTCGTTTATTTGGCGGCAAAAATCATTTTTCGACAATCCAATACGTCAATTTCGCGATGAGTCGTCTGTGACGTCTGTCGATAGTATATACAACTTTGATCCGAGAATAAATAGTCGTCGCTGTGGTTTGCTGCATGTGATAAAGGAATTTAAAATAAGATACCTGTATTTACATAGATTATATATTTAATGAGAAGAACATTTGGCGTTGGGGCGAAGACGCGTATAGAGGATTTGTAATTTTTTCTAGACCATATGTTCTGCAAAGCGTCGCGTTGACTTTATAATTCAGACAAACCCAAAAACGTGCCTTTGATATTTAAAATTACATTGATCGTTTCACAGTGCCACAAGATTTTCCCGATTTGCACGTACAAATTGTGTTTAAATGTATTATGTTCTCACTTTTTTAAGCAACACGATTGCACGTGACTGATTTTGTACATATAGACGTTAATTGCCTATAAATGATATAAATCAACTTAATTTTAATTTTTCTCACATTGTGTGATATATATTTTATATATTTATAATTATATTATTGTTCACCTATATATTTTGCGTCATTTTTCTACTGCGACTGTAATCGTGAATCGTCAAATTTTTCTAAAATCTGATTGAAAAATACGCAATTTCAGTTTTAGTGAAATGCAAAGCTTTGTAACGAAATACTCGAAAATGTCACGGTGTCATGGTCGAACAAAAAAAAAAACACTCAGAAAAATATTATATTTTTTACGGCTTGCAAAAAAAAGCTATCAGGCTTTATAACGTTACATTGATGCTGTTAATGGCATCGCTCGGAGACCAATCGTAAGTGCTAAGTACACATGCAATATACCAGTGTAATAGAAAAATGGCGATTCTCTATTTGCGCGTAGCAGTGAATTGTTATGTGCAACGTTTGAGTATTTTTTCATTATAAATATTGCTGCGTATGTTTGATCAACTGCGTATGTTTGACACTAGTATTATTCGTAGCTCTAAACCGTTAATTCGAACTGTCGCCGTGAAAGTTAGTTCCGCATGATTGCCGTAAATAAATTTCTCGGGTAACTTCGTATCCTTACGGTTGGTTGCGCTTTTCGACGTATAATACGTAACAAAGTAGTTTTCTGTTTTTTCTTTGAACAATGCCTTACTTATGTAACGTGAATATTTAATACATATCCACTGTAAACCGTGAGGGATACCGTTCTCTCGTCTTGCGTAAAAGAGGAAACTTTTTATTTATGTTTTTAGTAATGTGGAATTACGTCACATGATCTGAATTTTAACTGAGTTTTATTAAATTCAGAGTAATTACATTTTTTATATTATTTAACACACACACACACACTTCAGAATTTAATTTTTATATAATTTTCTTTCTAGGATCTTCAACAATTCACAACAATCAAATTGATATCGACGTAAGACTTTTGTCAGTTATTTGTTACCTGCGAGAGGAGACAGTTGATTTCTGTTTATCGATCGAAAAATCTCCCCCGTTCGCATATTTATCATCGTCATACATACCGTCAAGAAGAACTCACGTTTCGCTGATAAAAAGTATAATTAAACCCACATGCTTAGCCACTAAAATCGGTAACAGGTTTGTGTTGGACGATTCAACGGAGGCGAAAACTGTTGCGTTCGCGACACGAATCTGAGAACGACGATCTTCCGGACGCGTTGTTAGGCGAGCGATGCCGAAACGTGGAAGCTGAGAGCTAACTTAAATGGAACGGAATATAGGGTTACGTCACACGAAAGGGTACCGCCGTCCTCCCTGGTCTCTTACGGCTGGAGGATAATAGCTTTCGAAACCCAGTCTCGGAACTCCCGGTTCTTGTGCCGCGGAGTATTTTGTCGCGTCGCGTGGGTTCTCTTTATCTGACGGGGCGACAGAAGCGAATGAGAGGAGTGCGCTCCGCTGTTTACATTACATTATTTATAGTTGATAAGTTTATGACTCCTGACACTGCTACTTTCACGTCTACTTCATTCTTCCTTTCACGACACCCGCTTCGGCTTCCCCTGCTGCGCGCATGCTTGGAAGCGGGTGGTCGTTATCCGGTCACCCGGAACTTTCGTGAAACGTCCATTATGCTGTACTATATTGTGTAATTAGGGACTGTAAGTCAACGTACGTTAAGTCAATTTTTATTATGTCGCGCAAGTCTCGCTATCGCTTGGATTCGCAAGTCTGAGTAAATGCGATTCTGCCTACAGCTGCATGGCGACTTGCTTATCGGGTTTGTTGATTCTCGGCATCAAAGTTATTGCGTTATTTACCACAATTTCAATTCAGCAACTCATATAAACGTCAGCACATATACAACGCTTTTGTTTTGTTTGTATGTATATCACGCTCATTTCTTCACCGCGTGTTCGATAAAAAAAATGTACGAACTTGGGTTTACGTATTTGCATTTTTGCATGTCAAATAAATATGTATAATTATACGAGGTAATGACATATGTCACGTAAACTCGGGTCAAGGAAACATTTTTATTTTGTTTATCTGATGCTATTGCTTATGAGATAGAGGGAGATATAGCGAACGCGTCTACAGTATATTTCCTGTGAGTACGAACAAGCTAGAGGAACGTTTCCTAGGTAGATGAAGGCGGTATATTGCTACAAGCAGCGCTAGTGAATTACACGGGACTTCCTGCGCAGAAGGAACTTACAAAGTGGAGACTCGTGTAGCGCGCTAGCAGGCCGATGGGAGAGGACGATATTTACTTTACAAATCTTTAAATAGTTATTCAAAATATACGAATTTCTTGGTCTTTTAGGACGATTGAAGTAAATTAGTTTATTTAAAGCGACGATTTCTATTTTAATGACATTAATACTAATCAAGGTGATCAGGAATAAATTGAAAATTTGGTAAATATTGCTGCCACGGGTTCTGCGATAAGCTTGTAAAATTCTCTACGCAAACAAATGCACGTGGTAGTCTCAACGTGACGTATTGATCTACTCATCGCGTTTCGAGTTTCGAGAGCGAGAGGGGATAGCGCGATCGGGCACGCTCGGACATCGAAAATCTCGATTCAATCGCGCGGTGTTCGACTGGAAGGTGCGATCGATAATAAGCACACCTGACGAAATTCAATTATGCGCGATTCCCGTGGGCGAGTAACCCAATTTGCACGTCATCAAGCCGCACACGGGAAAACCGGTTTGAAGACTATCCCGATGGTATACAGGAGTATACCTATACCAAATATTGAAGTTCCTGGATTGCACAGGACTGCCCTCGGGGACGCCAAATAACCCGCGACGACCTCCAACTACGCAGCTACGATTCGTCTGAACGACGGGTGTAATTGCCTGTAATCTACCGCGACGCGGTCGTATTACCAGAGATCATTTAAGGGAGAGTATTGCCACTCGGCGAGGGTTCGAGGGTTCGCCAACATTATTGGCAAATGTTCAAAAACAGTTTGCGAATTTATATTACAAATGGTCGTGAACGCTTGATTTACCTTATACATATATCAGAAGTTTGGTAGCGTATATACAGAAAATAAAACACTAAATTCCGTTTACGACGTAATTAAAATTTTATGTCAATATCAACGTTATACATAATGACATTATGTACTTTACGTTGATAACTGAGCGTTGAAATTTATCTCTACTGTTATCTGTTTTTCTCTGTTATTATTGTTGCGTTGCGTCCATTGATCAGGTTCGCGAATTTTTGTCGGATTTAGTTCCGCAAAAATCTAATTAAGGATCGTGCATCCAATATTACGTCCAATAACTATAGTCTTTGACACGTATACTTACACTGAGAAAAAAAATTTGTCAATCCCAAGAAATATTTAGTCCGATACGTTCAACTAAACATTTTAGTCTGTTAACTAAACATTAGTTGAATTAATTAATTCTTGATTAAAGAAACGAAATAAATTGTTGAAACAACTAATATTTAGTTAACTAACTAAAATGTTTAGTTGAACGTATCGAACTAAATATTTCTTGGGATTAACAATTTTTTTTCTCAGTGTAACAAATCTTTTAGTTAATGTTATATCATTGGCTATGTTAACTTGTGCAAATTACAGTTGGTTGTACTTTACATATCTACATGTCAATGAGTCACATCAGTAATGTGTTGATGGTCCCTATAATATTCAATTAATACCAACGATGATATTTTGCAAATTATTAATGATAATACGCAGCGTTTTATGTAACTCAGATAATTATAATAATTTGTCATTACAACTGCACTGATTAGAAAGCGATTGCTACCGACGTACCGATTTCTTGGTACGACGAATCTCCTCGAACATAGATCACTCTCTTCTTCTCTTCATCTGCTCCTCCTATTTCCGACGGTCTGTCTTGTCATCAGGGTGGTTCTCGAGGTCTCTTTGCTGCCATCGTCAAACGATCATGATCAAACGGACCACAGAAGGCGCGATTCCTCGCTTTTGCCTGATTCACATCCACTTCTGCGTTGCTAATGTGACACACGTCGGCCGAGTTTCATTCCATTCCATTAATTATACTAATCAGTAAGATCTATCTTTTCCCTTATAAATTTAATAAGCGCGCGCGATTTTGAACTTTTAAATAGAGCTTATTCTTAATTTAATAGACGATCAGAAATAAAGGAATATAGTACGTTTTTTCAAATAATTTCTTTTTCTTGTTGCTTTTTAAATAGCAGCATGATATGTACCTAATGAGGATATTTTGTTTAAAAATTATTTGGAAGGTATTTAAAATGTATACACGGAAATACAATATATTAAACAAATACTCTTAATTTCTTTGAAATTGTGAAGGAAATAGAAAATTAGATTTGATAGACAAGCTTACTCTTTGAATTCACATATAAAAGACAAAAAAATCTATTATTGTTACATTTTTTACAAAATGTATGTTGGATGATATTATCAATTACGCGATGCATGGTAAAAGCATTTGTCTTTTGATCCTAAATTCATCCAATTAAACTAGACGATTGACAATGTTCCATTCCAGAATTCGCGCGATAGCGTCTACCAAAATTTTTCGTGCGTCAGCAAATCATTTCTGCGTGCAAACGAATTGAAGATGGGTCATGCTTGTCTTTTAAAAGTTCCAAAGATTTACAGACGCATTTCCTTTCGCTGTATTAGCTGCCACACTGCTCGACATTCTTTCCGGTGAATCTCGGTCGGTTTATTCGTATTCGGCTGAACGTATTACATGCATTTTCCTATTCCAACCACTATTCGGTTGAGCGCAACGATGAGTAATAAGGCGTAAAAAGCTATTAGATTGGCTGACGAGTTCTTCCATTCCGTTCCACGTCGGCTCTATACGTTCTTTCTCTCGAAAGATCTTCTTCGAGAGTTGAAAAGGCCTTCGACTCGGCCGATAAGAGAAACGGGAACTCGATGCTGAAAGTCATTTTCACGTCTTCGCGTTGCGATATTTCTTCCTTATTTAAAGCGAGGCGTATTTAAATCCAAATTACGTAATCCCTTTTATAATATCGCTCGTTTTAATATCTCTATATCTGCCACGGAATATTTTACACATACATATGCGTGAGCAATTTATCGCGTCGTGATTCTTACAATGATGAATGAATTAGTAACCGAACATTATTTCAACGTAACCGTTCCTCAATTTTCTCAAATTAGAAATGTGGCTTTTTCCTAATCCTTCAATTTTGGTGCCGTATGGCGACATCGGAAACCGATATTCACAGGATTTACTTATCTGACGAAAATACAATGAAAGGGAAAAAGAGAAAAAAATGGAGGAAACAAAAAGTCGGGAGATTTCACAAGCAAAAGGCGCAGCGGGTCAACATCACCGCGGTAATAGACACCGGCGGCGGGAAGAGCGGCGGTTTCGCGAAGGTGACGGCTGAGGTGATGGTAGTATAGGGTGCTGGCGGTGCTGGCGCAGGGGTGGTCGGGTAGGTGGGTGACGGTAGGTCGACCGCGCGGGGACCAGGGGATAGCCTCCGGGTTAGGGGCTGACGGGTCGTGGCGGGTGGAAAAGGGGCGACTCCGGCAGTCAGCGGGTTAGAGCCGCTCCGTGCGGGTGAACGCGAGCCGCGAGCGTGTGCGCGCACCCCTCCGCGAAACTTCTTTATGCGGAGAAGCTCTCTCTCTCGCGTTCGTTATCGGTGGTGGCTCCGCGACTTCGTCCTCGACGACAGGGCCGCGGGGATGTGCCGTGGATTCGATTCGCGATTCTCGTCGACCCTACCGCCAGTCGGCCCCACAATTTCGCGCGTGAATTCTCCGTATTCGTTCCCTCCTCGTCAGGATGATCTCCGCGAAAGACGCTATTCCGCAAACGAGCCTGCAAACAAAAATTCGTGAATGAATTTTTCAAGAATCGCCGAGTGATTATGCGCAATAGCGTTGTGCGAATGCGTTGTGTGTAACTGGGAGTGATTACTAACGTGATGGATGGAAGCTTTCAAAATCACGTGTCATTCAAGTGTCATCTGGTGTGGAGAATTCGAGGGATTCTCTCGATTTCTCCGAGAGGATGTTTGTTATAATTCACGAGAAATATAATATGTCAACTGATAATCTCTCGAACGCTTGTGTCTATACGTTTTGATATTTTAACCTCATTTAAATAAATAATAGGGAAAAGAACACGTGATAATTTCTGCGTATTAAACATATACCAAGTTTCAAGTATTATCAGTTTTAAAAGCGTGGCAAATATGTCGTGCCAGAAAAATTAGCACGTGATATTTGTTATTTCTGTAATGACATTAATTATACAATCGCATATAACATTACGTTATCGATCGTGATACATGCTTGCGTGCGAAAATTGCAGAAAAAAAATTTGTTTATTGATGGAAAGGGGAGGAGCGCATATATAGTTCGACGATTTAAATACGTAATAAAATTACGAATTAATTCTTTCTTTTGCATAAGATACTCCGGAAAATGCCAGAAAATCTGCTAAATCTATATGATGAATATGCGAATAGACTCTTCACCGACTTCGCGCTTGCAACGCCGAATTTTTGTTTTGACTAGTTTCAGTTACTCGTCGATTTTACTTGATTTTACTTGCCGTTTTTGCATGTAATGTCTGGCAGTCAGTAAATATCGATAATTTTGCTTGCGACTTTGTTACGTTATGTCGTTTGATGCGTATAACTTTGCATACGCACGCGCGAAACGTGACATCGTTTCGCAGATCAAAATTACAATTTCAACAACGAAGGCTTTGTAAGTCGTTCTTTTATCGGTAGTAGTATTTTTCCCCCTTTTACAGTTTTTCTCTGCATGTACATCTGCGTTTTTCATTACGATAAATAGCAATTCCTCCGGCATCTCGAGATTCTTCTTAACTCGTAAGTACACGAACAAGATAACGGAGAGCCCTCGTAGCGTCGAGTTTCCTTCCTCGCGAAAACTGTAAGAAAAACTCGCGTACTATTGAATTTTTTTTCTCTTTCATAATAATACATTTTAGTGATGCAAAGTTTTAACGGGCACGTATTATTTTATACGATCATTAACGATAATACCTTATGAATATTTATTTTATTCGCGCTCTGAGAAGAACGGCAATTTAGATATATTATATCGACTTTTTATTTAAGAAACAATGCAGCAATATTCGATTATACCCGTGATTGTGCATGTAATTATCGGCTAATTAACGTTTTCAACAATGAGCTCAATTTCTCTATGGAAACGACACGTTTTACGAGGAAATGTGTACGAAGCGTGGTTTTCATCGCTTCAAAATTCCGGGTGAACTCATCTGGTAATTGATTGCGAGGTGATGCTATAACAAGCCGTAGAATGGCATATTCAGCGTAATCGTCATTCTCGAACTGTTGTAGACTGGCGGAGATGCACACAAATTCCGGTTGGTCCCTCGGTTAGTGTAACGGCCGCGAATAATTTCATTCGCAGGCTCATTATGGAAATTGGAACTGTTTCCATAGAAATTACATAATTAGAACGTGTCGACGATCGTGTCCGGGCGATGTTAAACGCAGCCGAAATTGCGAACTGAACGATCGAACAACGTAGGCATAATGCGCCGATAGTACGTGATAAAAATATCGTTGGCATCGTTGTGAAACGCATTGACAGTCTATTGTAAATAAAAATACAATCCCGCCATCGTAATTACTCGTTATGCAAAATGTTACATAGCGCCGAGAAACGTTAATCGCTTCTGCCGCCGCCCCTTAAATGTCCGCAAGAATAATGCCAATCTCACGTGACTCGTTAACCGAGAACGTTTAACGTTATTGCGTCGTGAAGAGGGATAGGACACGATCAATTTTGCGAGGAATATACTCCGGTAAATAATCGATGAGAGAGTTAAATAAAACACAGGACAGTGTTATCTAAAGTTTAAGTATTGATTTTTGTTTATGTCTATACAACATAACGTAAAGTTAAACAATAATTTTGTCATCGACATAATGCATCATGAAATTGATTCAGTGAAATGTTTCCTGGGCTTGTTTCGAGGTACGTCAAGTTTCGCGGTAACTATATCGGATCGGTAATGTCCCTTAAACGCAAACGTAAACGCAATGCTAGCGAATTGCAGAAAGAAAGAGTTGCCACCGCGTGCCACGGCATGGCAGAGAGATTAACCTGTTGACAGGTGCGTAGCTCCGAAAATTGATTGCGCGTCGGATGCAGACGCCCGCGACCGCGCGCATCACGTGTGACGCCCGACGTGTGTGCACTTGACTGCAAGTATTTCCGGCTCGCTGTTGCATAATCGGTCTTTTACCGTCGCCGACAAACAGTTACTTTTGCTCTACGCGATCGTTTGACACGCATCTGGTTGAACACAAACGGTAAACAATTCGAGACATTTTTGCATTTCAATTTTATCTCGTTTTTCTTTATTTATTTTTAATTGAGTTTATTTCTAATTTGAGCAAGTAAATTTGTCCGGCAAATCATGAAAATTTGCGTAACCGCTACCATTGATGTATGGGGGATACTCTTGGCAGATAATTTAGATGAAATCGTTTTCGCCAAATGTTATATTCACAGCGTTATTTTGCATGAATTCGAAGCTTTGAGCAGACCTAACATCCCGTGCGAATTTCACCGGATTTTTTCAACGGCAGATTTTACGTCTGTTGCGTATCACGATATTGCGTTATATGTGTACCGTCGTTGTTTCCTTGAAAATGAAATAATTCGCTTATAGTCCATCGCGCAATTGTGGGAACTGATTTATCATTTAATATTGAAATAGCCAAAACAAAATAAAATTATAAAACTAAAAACAACGTTCTTTATGTAAAACTGACAGTATTTTTAAGCATTTAAAATCCACGTTACGTTAAATTCTACACAACGGTGATAATCTGAGATGTACATTCGGAAAGGTAACTCGAACGTTTTATAAAGTGTCAAAGTTTATGAACATCAAGAGACCACATCGAATTAACGATATTTCAAAGACCATTTACTCTGCAGATTTCTCGTTGGAAAGACTCGATCGTTGACCCGATCAGCGAAAAACTCGTGAAAGTTTCACGAGTATACGTGCCGCGTGCTTATTCTTTCTACGTATTGCTGATTTTTTTTGTCATTGAAGACGTTGAAAACTTTTCCCGATCGACCGGAATAAGTCGTCGCGAGAAATGTGGTCTGCCTGCTCAAAGTGACAAGTGAAATCTTTCACCATTTGGCACCAGTTGGGCCGATGGAGATCCGGGAATACAGTATTGCCACACAATCACACCGCCGGAGGATCAACTGTTAATTAGCAGACATGTATACCCACGTACACGGGGATAACGGCATGTGCTGTTATCTTCCTACTGTTCTCTACCTCGAACGATATCGTAAGTATCTTTGCTAATCGAGTCGACGAGCGGGTGAAACGTTGCGACGCAATACAAAGAGACTTTATTGTTAGGCAGGCATTAGAAATTACCACTACAATAATTTTCCTCTGCGCTGGCTCCTTCGAGTAAATTTCAAAGAGATAAGCCAAGTGTCGATTAGGTATATCGTGGTTCTTGATATGTAAGAGTTTACACTCCGTTGTAACAGTCGCGGCCAGAGAGACGCTTAAACAGTTGGTTTTAGTCGGGCGGAGTTTCGAATTTTCATGGAAGGCCACTGTAATTATTTCTACGGCTTCAAATGTCGGCCTTCTCCGTCTGTCGCTGGTACGAAGCTTGCGGACGACGAAAGTGCGATAATTAATTCGGGAAGTCAACTCGGTGCTCGCGAGGAGTTTCCTACGGGAAGTTACGTTTAAGCGAAACATACATTTCCGCGTGTATTTCCGGGGTATCAGCGGGATTAGCGTAACGTTAAGAGCGATCATCGCGCGCAGCGGACGGAAGGAAGCGAGCGTAACGCGAGGCCGAACTTAGATATAGGAAAAAAAAGGGAGGGAGAGAGAGATAACGAAAGATTTTGCATAATAAAGCGGTTAAACGCGGCGCTGGACTGCGCCTGGTTGAGGGTTGTACACGTAAATGCCGTGGAGTGCTTGTCGAATAAACAAAGGGTAAAACACATCCGCTGCATCTTCCGGTGAAACTCGCTTTTTGTCGGCTGCCTTTCGAAGAAAGGCATTATCGATCGGCGCGTTATCAACGCGACATGTCATTAACGTTATTATCAAATCGCGTTGGTCTGGCCGCTCCTGAACTCGTAGCTTCAACCGATGTTTACGTCAATTTAGCAGGAAGATATTCTTGGTATATTTATTACTTGTCTACTTCGTTTCGATGTACCTTGCATATGTAAACACGCACGAGTGACGGAAAGCGCGGTTATCGGAGGATATTGCAACGTTATCATGCTGCGAGCAAATCAAACAGATAATAATTTCAGGTCCCGATTTACCTGCTTATTTATCTACTTTTTATTTACTCGGAACAATATTGACAGCGTTTTTTTCCGGCAATTGGTTGTTACAATTTCAAGAAAATTTTACTATGCGCGAAAAACGCACTGTCAATTTTATTTTTTCTCGCCTTTGCTGTCCAACCGACTCAACGCAGAGCCAGCTTTTTTGAAAAAAAAAGCAAAAAAAAAAGGAAAAAGAATTTGGAACCAATAAAAAAGGAACGAGAGATTACACGTTTCTATAACTGGCGTATCGCTGTGATTTATCCGCGGCCTGTGATTTGTCGAATCGGCAACGGCGAATCGGGTAACAACAATTAAAGTAGCGAGATTTAATATTCCGTCGTGCCGCTGCTGCGCGACGATTTACGCGCGGGCGACGACGTCAAAGAGCAGAACGGGAAATTGATACTGTATAGCGCCGTGGCGTCAGTGACACTCGAGAAAGGATTGCCTGGTGATTTTTTACCTTCTCGCGACTCCGAACCATGAATAACCCGGCAGAATTGTGTGCGCACTAATTTTCCAGGATTTGTTCCGCTCACGCGAGCAGCCCTCTCATTTTCTAGACATTTCCTTTTATTCTTTTATACACGAGCCCGATGTCAAACCGTGCTATCTTTGTGTCGAAGTAATGCGAAGTAATATCTTGCGCGTCCAAGTTAATAGAGGGAATAGAGGGAAGCGATGGCACGTTTGAATTGGATGTATATGGATAAGCCGACAAAGATTCCTCAGGGCGGAAAAATTTGCGAGCGAGAGAGTGGAGGCAAATGACCATCGAGATTATCGCGGTTTTACGCTACGGTTGATTCGGACGACCGTTGGCTGGCTGGATAGCTGGCTGGCTGGGCGGTGGTCCATTTTAACCGTCGTGCGCAGAACGCGGATTAAATCGGCGCTGTTTGTTGTACTGTCGGCTTTTGAACCCCGCTCGCTCACGATTTTCTACTTTATTGTCCATCGCTTACATCGCCGCTTGACACGTGGCCGTGATTAATCCTACAACTGACGGGCGTTCTTCCGCAAGTTGCCTCGACTCCATCGGACCTGGGGTTATATAGATTGCTACGTGAATTAATAGCAGTTCTGCGTATCACGTTTATTAATTTCATTTAAAGCAGCTTATATATATTTATCAGCTTTAATTTGCGTTTAGCGCTTTAACTTGAAGGATTCTAGTCGAAAATATGTGAGCTCAATGCACGAGCTGTCATTTTGGACTGTAAAATATATTAAGGAACATATCGAATATCGATAACATTAATTTCTCGACTTTGCGGTATTATCTGCTAATTGCTGATAAATAATAGAAAATATATGATAGCAATAACCATTAGAGAAAAAAGAAGAGAAAGAAAGGAGCGTTTAATATAGTATATAGGATCGGAGAGAATAAGAATAGCGAGCATGGTCTCAGAAAGAGAGAAAGAGAAAGGTTGAGGGAGAACGAAAGACAGTTGTTTCTCCAGAACGCGGAAGGAGTTTCACATTTTCTCATAGTCGAGGCGCAAGGAAAAAGGATTCGCGACGTCGAGTCAACTTTTCCAGCTGCTTCCACTCCGCCCACTCTATCCCTTCTCTCTTTCTCTCCCTGCTCGTTGGTGACCGATTTACTTTCCGCGTTGGCTTCCTCTCTCGAGAAAAGTATCTTTGCATCTGCCAGCAAATCTGCTTTATAGGAAGTTGTTCTCTCCTCTCGGTTGACAATAGCGCGATTAAGAATAAGATAAAATAGTTGGAAGTGGGCGCACATTCTGAGAGAAAAAAAAAACGAATTAAATGATTTAATTATTCGCAACAAGCTTTCCTATTCTTAATCCATACGAGATACCATTAACGTTAATTTTTGAGCCGGTAACTATAACTGCACAAGTGAATTGCTCAGTACTAGATTGTACTAAAAACACACTGGCTGCAAGTAGTGACAAATAAGTGGATCGTTAAGTATACAGTAATTGATTTACGATTACTTTCTGTTCTTTAATTTCCTCACTAGCGCGAAGTGCAATTCGAGCGGTCATAGAAAACCGTTGCATTTTTCCCTCGTCAACTGCACATTATGCTGTATCGTCCAACCAGTTTATTCTTCACGTTCCGCTTCGCTTTCTCGTCGAGTGTCTCTGCATCTGCCAGCTCCCATCCACTGTCTGCTACATATGTACGATACGATCCTCTCTCTTCGCACAACTATTCTTCCAGTGCCACCGACAAGATGGAAAGAATAAGTTGTTTATTTTCTGTTTATTTGCCCTGCATGTACAGTCTCGATGATCTAAGCGCGACCTTTGCGAGTCGATTATTCGATGACATTTTTAATTAAGGAGAATGTCGAATAGTGGTCCGAGAGAATACGCGCGTGCCTTTGTTTTTTTTTTTTTTTAATTTCAGTATAACGCGAAGTGTATTACCTTTTGCCATTTCGATTTTATCTTGATCAAAGTGATATACACTCTGCTCTTTCTTCATATATGTCGAACACTTTCCGATTTCAATAAAAGTGTCTCTGATGTTCCCGTATCGTTGTATTATCTCGCTGCATATGCAACTGTAGCAAAGCTTCCTTTAAGACACGCTTGTCAACGCATATACAGGGAAGTGCAGAGAAAACGCGATTACATGTATGCGACGGTGCGGAGCATAAAGCTATAGGAAACGTCAACTTTTTTCAACAGTCTCACGAACATTAAAGTGCAAACTTTAATTCACGAATATAAAAGAAATAAAAATTATCTACAAGAAATATTGTGACATTATTTCTCATATTACATAAGCTATTGTTTATATTTTCTGTTCCTACCACGCATTATTTTCATCTTCTTTCTTTTTCTTGCAGGGATTTCATTTTCTTTATTTTATTTGTGAATTCCGCGATTGTTGGATGTTGTTACTGATGATTTTCTCTCGAGTGTCCGCGTGATTCATGTGATGGAACGTTACATGCTTTATAATGATTCGTTTCATATCCGTTCCGTTTCCTAATTGCTGCAAGTGTACCTTCTGCCCCTCGAAGATAAATCGAATCACTATTCTGTGTTTCGCGCGAGGTGAATCGTGAATCCGTGCAATTATTCAACTACTTTGAATACGTCGAGTTACGCGCCGACTATCTGGACCGTTCCTTAATATTACACGGACGCGCATTGTTCCACATCGCCGCTGGTAATTAGAGATAACTAGACTAAATGGTAATTCGGTGCTTCTGATATGCCCTCCCTCTTGCCGGCATGCGGCCTGTCGATTGTAAAATAGCGGATCTCGCGGTTTGCATGCCAGTCGCATACTTACTCGATTCATGTTTTCTAGTAATAGCAGAAGGAAGGATCGCAGATCTAACCGAATCGTATACGCAACGAACCGAGAATTTACATAAGCATTAAATGTCTTTTTAATTTAATGTAACTAAATGAATTTTATATTAAATATTGTTAAAATAAAGCTCAAATTGAACATTATATTTATTCGCAAGCCATTAGAATTGAGTACTATTTTTTGCATTAATCTAGTAAATTATTTTATCGAAATTTTAATAGAATCTTTTGTATCTTTAACATTTCGCATGATTTCATATCAGTGGATAAATTCAAACCTCTAAAACTAAGCAAATTTTTTGGAATAAATAAATTTTTGATAAAGGTTAATGATATGGATTAATTTGCGTTTCGTTAATGAAACATCGACCTTTTTCGTTTTTTTTTTCATTGAGTTCAAAGATAACGTATGTGCGTATCCCTGCAAACATGGCACGCACAAAGCGGCGAAGGGGAGAAAGGGTATAGAGAATCCAATTACTCGGAATTTACATAATTCTGCAGGTACAAGCCGATATCTTTGCGGGTCGCAAATTCGGAAAATTCGTATTCGTGGCCTGCTTGTTTACCCTACGCGCACTAGATATCACGACGAGTATGGCATATCACGGATTAAACGTTTTCGCGCAAAATTGGTTAGTACGTGATTGTTGATCAGTCGATTGAATTAGATTCACGAGAATTTAACCTCTTACCATGAAATTATTTTATAACCAAAAATAAGTGCGTACGGATTTTGTAGACCTGCGTTTACTTCGGCTCCCTTGCTGCGTGTTCTACATCGTTCAAGTGTTATTTTTATTCAGTAAGCTTTAATTTGGTCCGGTTACTTGTAAAAATCCAGTCTGCTATATTTTTTTGTCTCACAATTTTGTGCGTCTCTGCGCTTCAGGAATGTATACTTATACTAACAAAGCATTTGTCCCTTTTCTGACATTCTGCGTGTATACGAGGCAATATACTACACGGGCATGTTTCATGGCTCATTTTTCACGAGTTTTGCCGTGACAATCGTTCCATTTGTCTTTATATATGGTTTTATAAATGTGAGTGATAGATTAACATTTATTGCTGAACGCAAGTAGTACAATAACTCTTCTGATGCAAAAGAAATTTATCACAAAGTTCAATTGTTTTTTTAAAGATACAGAATTTTTGCACGTTACGACACCTCGATTTTGTTTTGTAAAAAACAACTGTTCTTTTTACAAGCACTTTATTTCTTACGCTGTTCAGAAAAAAATCGTATATTATGGCCAGTTAGGATCCGCGTTTACGTGAACGTGACGTTATCATATAAATTATAAGCGCGATCGAAATTGTTTGTGGGATCTCAACGGGTTTTACACGTGTGCATCAGGTGCATTGTATGTAGCCGAGATTTCTAGCCCACGCTCTTGCTCGACAGTTTGTCGATAGTTCGTTTTTCCTGCCAGAATGATGAATTCTGAATTTACTGCCATATAAAATTGCGCTGAAGAGTTTGTTGACGTTCATATGTAAATGCATCGACCTACATACATATGTGCGTATCAGTTCTATAAAAAAATTCTGCGCTCATTGGGACCCGTACTTAAGTTGCAAGATAACGTGTAAATTCGATGTTTTTTCGTAATATTTGCCTTTACGTAACTGTTACGAACGAAATAATTATTGCGATTTCGTCGACTTGTCCTGCATCGTTACGAAACGGAGAGGAGACTGCTCGTAATTCACTTCAATAAATACCGCGCTTTAATTAGACGAACGCAGAGGAGGGACTTCCTTTAATTATTGCGTGCGAGCTATGTCAGCGGCCCACGTAATGAAAGACGAAAATAATAGTATGTCGCTCTTCTGACACCCATTGCCTTAGATCAAACTTTGAACAGAAACGAAACTAGATTAAACATGGCTTATAATTATCGGCGTCTACATAAAATTCATGTACACAGTCAATTATAGTCTCATTTAGGTCATAAACATTAAAAAGTTTCAGATATATCGTTTTAGAACGAGAGTACATGTCATTTATTTTGTCATTTATATACGATGTCTCGTATCATTGATTCAGTCTTCAAGATTACTGTGTGTTTAATGATTCTGTTCGTTATTTTCTCGCAAGAAAAGTTTACAGCATAATATTTAGTGTCCAATGTACAAGTATAATAATTATGCTCGTTTTCCGAAAAGTATGCGACGTGACGAGATCAACTCGACGAACGTTGCAGAGAGAAACGTATCTCTTGATACAAGTCCCGGAACCGTGGGGACCATAAGGAGCTTGGCGAACATGGCCCCCTCACGACCGTGACGAGCTCGTTCGTTCGCCTCGTGTTCGTGAAAATCGAGCGCGCAGCGTCGCGTCTCGTAAAGGAGATACGGCGTTATAATTCACGAAGCGCGACGTGCAGCCGGATGAACCATAAAGTTTGGATAAACGGCCATACTTGGCATAGTTTCAGTGTCCCTTGAAGGTGGATGACGTGCTCATTGCCATGTTATTAGCGGCACTGAGAAATTTTCCTTCCTTTCGTTCTTCTGTCCCTCTCCCGCGCTTCATCCAATCTTCATTTCTGCACTCTCGCACGCGGAAGCATGCACAAATGAGACCGGACGTCTGTCTCGATCTTTCATCTCTCTCTCTCTCTCATTGGAACGGTGAATTTTTCGCAGCAGCATTGCATCAATGACATTTTTTCGTATATAATATCACTGATTGAACACGAGTCGCATCGCTTTTTGCTTTCTCTCCATTTTGCGCGCGGATCATAACATCAGATGATTTTATTAAATGGCACATTTTTGGCGCGCTTTTTTCATTTGCTCATGGATGTAAATATTTGTGGAAAAACAGTTTTTATTAAAGTAAAAAAGCACGAATCGATATCCTGTTGCACGGATTTTTTGCATGTGATATGCTTTAAGAATTATGCGGAAAAATGCTTGGCTATATTTCAGGTGTTTTACTGATGCGAATCTTTACAAATGTATAAAGCATGAAAGAGTTCCTAGGAATGAAACAATCGTTGCGCTCGAATAAGCAATATAACACGTGTGATAGTAAAATTTGATATTTCTTTTTATATTATATTGTTATATTTTATATCGTGCGCATTAGAGGAAAGGAAAAAAAATGCATTTTGTTATAAAACAATTTTGGTGAATTAATAAATTTGATGTTGAAGTTGTATATATTTTTCCGAGGAAAATTTTACGTGAGTTTTACGAGTCTTAATAAGATCGCACGAAGTAAAACAACTCGATATTGTACTTATGCATTATCCTATAAGGCCAGCTTCTTTCTCTCTCTCTCTCTTTCTTTCCTTCTCCTCATTCTTTTTCATCGCTTTTATGATAGAGATATTTCTAATATCTGTTGACAGAGTTTGATATGCTCATAGTGAATCATAAAATGGGAACAAAGTAGAAAATCGTGAGAAAGGAAAGACGTATTATCATCCGCCTGTTTGCGATCTTTCTTGTTGACGGAATATCTGTTTTGGGAGCGAAAAACTGTTTGAATCGTCCGATAGATATAAAATTCATCCTGTGGGAATCCCGATGGTTCTTACGAATGATAACGCGAATCAACAAGTGTGCAGGCGATCACTCTAATTGCACAAACGATGAGATCATTATTATATTTACTATCTACGGTTCGCAATTGTTCTCCATAAATTTATTTGAGATGATTTCTTGTTATCACAATTCCGCTTTCTATAATTTCTTTCATATAGATCTTAATTAATTTCTTTTTTTATCTATTTTTTAATTAATTCTTTTTACTTTTGGTTAATTGAATACACTACGGATAATTCCGACGTTGCAAAGTTTGCATTTAATGAATAAAAGCCGAATACTTCTCCAATATCCGTGAAAAGTAGGTCTTATTTTTTTTTAACGTTATCACGGTTGCTTTATGGTAACGCTCAACTTGTTTTTTAAAATGTTTTTTGCGAGTTTATTTTTGGTTACAATAATTATTGACTTAATAATTTATTGAATTATTCATATTATCTTCAGTCCCGTGTCGGCATCTATGCAAATATATCAACGACATAGTTGTATGTGCGCAATGAGAGCACTTTCCACATTCGCAGAGAGGAAAGGGTGGAGATCGGTAGAGCAAAGAAAAGCTGTTGCATTGGTGGCGTTGTCATGAAACTGATGCAATTGCCGTTATTTGTTCTGGACTTGCACTCACCATTGCACGAGATTCTCGAGTCGTTTCACCCTCCAAATGGCTTCGTACTCTCATTCTCTCTCACATCGGCGAAGGGGTGAAGGGGGTGGTGTTTATGATGGCTAGTAGGAAAAGGAAAATGGCGAAAATAAGTTGAATACGATCTTCGTGCGTGGGAAAGATATATGGCGCGTAGCTGAGAAATTTTCGCTTATACTAGATGTAATATCGGGGTGCCACAGTTTTCCAATATCGTTATACACGTCAAAAGATAAAGTAATATTGAGTCAAAGAATTTTTATTTAGAAGATTGGACATTATATACATTAATCCACGCCACGTTTAATTAAAAAAATTATGTAATATACCTACTTTTAGCGAAGCACTGACATCATTATACTTTATATTTTTTAATTATTTTGAAATACTTAGATAATGCTTCGTATGTAAATGTTATATAAACGAAACTTATTATTTATTTATTTATCCAAAAATTTGAATCATTAATGCGATTTTATTACGTGTTATTTTAATTCTTTTTGCTCACGCAAAATAAATACTTTTATTTTCTCTCGCTCTTTTATCTGATCTTATTTTCAATTTCTCGGATCATCGCTCGCGGGTCGCAAGCCTTCGAATTTCATATCGAAATTTCTGGTTACAATAATTTAAAAGCACGGAGTTAGACGCGTGGAAAGTGTAATATCGATAATACACACTCTACTAATTAATGCGCACTGACAGATGTTTAATTAATGAAACGTGTGAAAACGAGGGCTTTGGAGGGAGGTATACATATTGCATCAAATTACATTCAATTACATCGGATTTGTAATGCTTCGCAAATATGGTTAATCAATTAGCGATACAAATAGCAGGGTAGCGATAATGAAGGAAATAGCTAATGACGAAGCGGCGGCGAAATGCTCGATAAACAATGAAATGAAGATACGCGGTTCAGTTGATGAAATTTGATGAATGGCGACGAAACCATATTTGTATGTATGTCTAACAGAAACTAGTTTATCGATTCTCTCTAATCTATTATACATTTATCTTTTCTTTATGTTTAGAAGCTCACCGAGCTCTGGAGCTCCTCGAGGATTACCATGCCAAGCTGACGAGACCGCAAGACAAGCAGCTGCGATTAGCCATCGAGCGCGTTATACGGATCTTCAAGAGCAGACTCTTCCAAGCGCTGCTAGGTAAGTCATTTTGTTTGCTGCACTTAAATTTTCTTACGCTCGAAATAATAAGCATCGTGAGCGCATCTTTATAGTCATATCGGTCGAAGATCGATTCTCGAACAGCAGTTATCAATCGATTAGATCAAACAACAATTATCAAAGTACACGAATATGATTTAGTGATTAAATAACCACGCGAATCGAGATAGTCGAAAATTTCCTGTTATCTTATGATGATCGACGATGAAAGTCGAGTGGTGCGGATCATATGCATCACTTTATCAGAATTTTACAAAGAGATTCGTAATCTGAATAGTTTTGTGTTTGAATTATTACGATCGTTACGGCGATGATAACGCCGATTGTTTTTCATCGTTTATCAGTTGATTTATTGCTAATTATTCCCCGATTTCCCTTTTAACATAAATTGCAGACTAAAATCGTTTTAACATAGCTAATATTTTTTATTAATTTTATTCAGATATATACATATATGTATCTGAAAGGAAAATATGTATGTTGTGTTACGAGATGTCATCAGTTACGTTTGTTGTAGCAAAAAGTGAAAACTCGACTTCATCTAAATAATTAAAATCATTTATCTACTTTTCAATCATGTTATGATTAACATCTATAAGTAAATAGCAATTCTTACAGAGTTCGTGCTCTTACAGAGTTTGCTTTTTATGGACATTCAATCATTGCATAATTCTTATTTACAACGCATTTAAAAAAAAAATACTTCTTTTCCTCTTTGAGGATCTTTCGTTTCTGAAACTTCTGCAGAAAAGCGATGCGAAAAACGTCAAAACCGATTTAATTGAATTGGATTTAATTGGAAACGGCGCATCGTTGAATTGAAAAGCTTGGAATCGTTTTGCGAAATACCGACACGCTTAAAAGTTCTTTCTCACGAGGGGGAAGAGAAAGGGACTACGGTCTCGGCCCATCATTATTTATTAGAACTAGCGCGCGTCGCTCTTCGAAGATTTCTCGCGCCATTGTTGCGCGGGATAAAACGTCACTATAGCGCCGGCGATTTATTCCTCTCGATTCTTCTTGCAGCCAATATATTTCTCTTTCTCTGCCTTCACTGTGTCATCCCGCGTTCTCGAAAAATCTCGAAAAATCTGATTCGGCCAAACTAACTTTCATAGCTAACAGCTAGCTTTTGTCCGCGTTTGGAAACGATGTCGATGATAGCCGTGTTGTCGCTCGATAATTCACTCGCGTGTCAAATCGATTCGCACGCCTGCCAAAATCCATCCCTTCCATTTTCGTCGCGTCCGTCACATGTGGCGCGTCGACTATTTTGTTCTGAGCTTCCGGCCGCCCGGCGGCTTCCGCATCGGAGATTAGTCGCCATGCATCTGGGAACTATGCGAACGCCAACGCATTCATTTGCGTTACCAACGTCGCGGCTGGCGTGTTACCAGTCGATATAAGCCGGATATACCCTGTCCGCGACTTGTGTTCTATCAGCTTTTGATACAATGGCGTCAAGATTATATATACCTACTATCCTACCGCGGGGCTGTCAAGTGACGGATGCGACATGACTATAAGTTGCCGGCCGCACGCGGCGAAATTAGACGGAAGATTAACGTTCATCTGGTTCTGTTCAACTGTTATAATATGTCATACCGCGATCTCCGGACGTTGTTTCCCACTCGACTAGCCAAACATAATTAAATTGAGAGCTTCTCAACGCGCTTTATTTAGCAAAAGTCATTCAAAGTGTTTTCCTTACCGAGTGCCGTTGTCTTCTAAATAAATTCACTTTTTCCGAAAGATTATTTTTTACATCAAACTTTATTTGCGTTTTTTTTTTTAATTGAAATTAATAATATTTGAAAGTCAAATTAGCTTTGAGAAAATTTAAAGTAAATGTTCGACAAAGAGATTTTTTATTATTTTTAGTCAACTTGTTTTTTTGCTATAGTCTTTTTTTTATAAACGTTTTTAATATGTGTATATAAATAGGTATAATATAAAACGTTAGCGCAAAAATAGGATATCCGTTTGATTCATAACATGTTGTGTGGAAAAAATAAGTTTTGTAAGCGCAACTGAGCTTCGCGCATGTTTTTATTCTCGTCATACGCGTTTTCTATATTCCAGGGTATCATTGCAGACGAATTTCGAGCAGAATACGTGATGATTTTTGAATTTTCGTGGGGAAGAAAATCGACTCGAGTATTGCCAGTCGCGATTTCGAAGAATGTTTGAGTTATCTCCCCTCTCTCTCTCTCTCATCCCTCCCTCCCTCCCTCTTTTTCTCTTCCCCGCCCCTCCCTCTCCCTTTCTCTCGCTATATCCAGAGGAGTTTGCAAGCCTGGAAAAGTTTTTTGGCGCGGCTTGGGGTGCGAATGGCTGCCGATGGGTGAAGTGCACTTGGTGTGCATTCGGGGGGCACTCGAGCCATCTCCTCGTAGCGAATACGGACACTCGCGAATTTAAACTCGACCGGAAATCTCTCGAGCGCCGCTCGAGCGAATTGATCAAAGGAAACGCGACTTGAGCGCGAAATTCCGCATGGACGTGCGAAGAGTCGTGTCGATTTTATTCCAACGAAAAGGTAGCTTTCAGGAAATGGTCGCTGTGCTTTTTATATTGAAAATGGATTTACTAAAAGTAACTTATTAAAATAAGAGACGTTGTGCGATTTAAAGCGTACATTTTGCTTAGGCTTGTGCCATGCAGTTTTCTAAAATTGTATTTGAAATCTCTACTTAGTTACAATCCTCAAAAAGCTTTTTGATTAAGTTTTTTTGAAGGGAATCTATAAAAACAATAAAATTATTAAGGAAATATATAAAAACAGCGAAAAAAGAGACGTTTGGTGATTGTCCTTTGCCGACGAATTGTTTGGATGCAATTAAAAATCGCCCGTATCTTCCGACAAAATTAAATTACAAGTGCAGCGACTGCAGCTGCACCATCGTTATTGCCAGATACGATTAAAACGGCTTAGCGATCGCCTCGATTTAACGAGATAACATTTATTCAATCGCGTTACTTCGTTTACTTTGATTTGCCGCAGGCAGCATGTAATCGTGGTGCAAATAGTAGCGGGCACAATCTTTTCTTTAAGTGGATAACGATATTCAACTGTTGGCCCGCGGCGAATCAATCCGGTGAATCGGTTATTTTGAACGCCGTGAATGACAAATATTACAAAGAAAATAGAATTGCGAAAAACTGCAAAATAAGATAAAAAAATTTTTATTTCCTCGATTCTTTATTTCCGTCGAGTCGCGTGGAAAATTGCGAGATGTATATCCGCGGAATTGTTACACACGCCATCGGATACTCTCTGTCAATTTGAGTGACGTCGAGCTGCAAGCTCCCGAAACTAATTTCGAGTTTCGTAGCGCGTTGTAACTTCGTTATGTACTTGACGCTGCCTTTATGACGTATAATCCCGTGGCTACCGGCCGCGAAACTCGAAACGGATGCGATGCGTACAGTACCATTGATGGACAACTTCGTCTGTCACGCTTCCAACCTTAATCGAAAAAGGACTTTTGCTCTCGCACTTCTTTATTCGTGCTTTGTTCTGTCATTTGCCGTTTGTTTACCGGCAAATCGGAATCAAGTTGAGAGTTTTCTAAAATTAACCGGGACCCCATTTGAGATCGAGGAAAGGAAAACGGTTTTCGATCTTCTCTTTTCCTCATTCGCGTTTTTCTTTTCTATATAAATTTCGAATTCATGGGAATTACAATTTACGATTTTATGCAGTTACAATTCGAATCTCATGTTCTTAGATATATCTTTCGATACAGTGTTGAAATCTCTACTTGTGATTTTAATTCAGCATCGGGGCTTTTTCGCGAGTTATTTCGCGGTAAATTTGAAATGCATTGGAAACGATGGCTATTGCAAAATGCTGTGAGCGAGCGATGGCTTGAGCGGTTGAGATAACCGAAATTTGTCAACTTGCTGTGCTTTGTGTCGTTATGTCCGGCGCATCCGCGTGGTTTGCATTATATATATAATATATGGTACTTGGACTCACGCGCGTGAATCGCGACTCTGCGTTTTGTGCGCGTTTATCGCAATACGCGAAGTGCTGTGCAAGTGCGCGACGCAACGTACAAAGCGTGTCCAACGGGTAACACGCGCGTGTATACGGAACCGACACGGGCTGCACGATATTCATCCGTGCATCCCGCGAGCGCTTAATCGCCATTCCGATGATGCAGAATGTGAATGTGCGTGATACTGTCTGCGGATGACGAACGAATCGGCGGCGCGTTGAATTGTCTCTCGTCGCTCTCCCAAAACGTAAAATCTTTGGTGAAAAATAGAACGCGACAAATCTGTAAAGCTGCTAATCTTTTGCATATTTTCTAAACGTATATAAATATCCTCCAAAACGCGTTACGTTAACGTAGGATATACTGCTCGCAAGTCGCACGACTTTTTTAATTTGCTTCTCATCCCTCGTGTAATTCAATTATCATTTTTGCCACGTGCATCTACTTCTTCGTTTTTCTTTCTGAATAATTCCATTTTTGTCATGTAATTTAATTTTAGATACATACTTATTGAAAGTCATACTATTGTTTCTTCGACGATCGATTGACAGGGAATAGGGAAGTTCTGCAGTTTACACCACGAGAAACACGGTGGCAGGAGAAGTGAGATCGAGAGGTGTCTCGGAGTTGCTCTTTGGAAGCGCGCGGAAAGTCCAAGGGAATCGCGTTAAAGTTATTTCTATTCATGGAGAACCGGGAGGACCGGGAGTATAAGAGCATCAGCATGATATTTCTAATTCATTGAGTGGTTCGCCGACCGCTAAGAGCGACGGCGACGAGCTCTGTTTTCTTTTCTGAATAAGATGATACCAAGATGACTTGGTTTCTTTTAAACTTTCGAGCGGCGAACGTTAACGAATATTATATTCGCGGTCGAATGCGCAATTTCCTTTTCTCTCTCATGCTGTTACGGTCTGCTCTGTATTCCGCGTTTTACCCAAGTAAATCCCCAGTTTTCTTAGACACAAGATATAGAACGTTCTATTACTTGAGGAAACGTTGGCGTGTATTCTACCGAGATATTTCGCTATTAGCGTGAAAACTAAAGACATCGTTATTGCTTTAATTTTCTCGCTGAGAGGGCGATATGCGTCGGCGGAATGACGTCCGCGAATAACTTTTTGCTTTAAAATATAATAACGTCAAAATTTAATATTATTTTAATAGGTTTTACACCCGTATATCTCATTATTTCATGCGATACACGCAAATTGAGACAACATTTATCAATATGTATAAATGCATCGTTATCAAGGAGGTTGTTTTAAAAGTATTATTTTAATGCGATATTACAAATGTAATAATTAATGTGATAGTACGATAATCTGATTATTCTTTAAATCACTAAATATCTGGAAAATCGGTTTTATATATTTTAAGATCTGACAATAATCCAAAAAAATTGCAACTTTATCTGGATAAACGAGACCTGTTAGATATCAGAAGCATTTATTGTAACACAGCAAGAGAACGATTAGACGAATAAACGTACAAATTTTTAAAAGTACGTACCTTACTCAACTTTTATTGTTTAACTAAGTTTGTTTTTTGATTTTTTAAGTGCGCACTCTAACAAATCTATTAATGCTGAAAAGTCAACACAAAAATCAACACAAAAATTAAACGACGATATAAGGTCAAGAATAAAATAACAAATAAATCAATTAAAATAATTAACGAAGTAAAATTAAAGAATAACAAACTAAAAATTAAAATTAGAAGGAGTGATTATATAATAGGTTTATACACTTTGCATAAAATTGAAATGTACCTATCTCAAAGTCCACCTTTTACTTATTACTTGTTAATTTCATTATCGAGAGTCTTATAACGAGGCAACGAGCTATTCACAAAGTAGTAGATATTTTGTTTAATTTGTTCATTTAATACGGAAATAAAATGACATCAGAGAATATGAGTTTTGTAAGTTACAGTCGCGTTTCGAGAAATTGAGCATTCGGTTTATTTTACATCAAATATTTCGGGACGATGCGATGTCAGAAACAAGTCAATTGACACGAGGTCTTGGCGTTGCGGCATATGTTGTGTGTACACGCACTATGTCGCCGTCGCCGTCGCCGTCGCCGCGCTTTCATTCGTACGACGATGCTCGAATAGATAGCATCGTGTGCCATCGTATTATCTCTTGAAACGCGATTGTTCCCTATTATGACTATATTACAATTCGCAAATGTCAGTGCAGACTATTAATTATGTAGCTAACGCGATTAACGACTCGTACGTGTATATCGAGACGACAGTATCAAAGCAAATATCTCATGCGATTCATTTGTTTGAAGCAGCAGATTAGTAATAGGAATTATCAGTCGCCGTTTCGTTGCGAATTTGGCAGGCTATAATTATCGCTTTAACGATGCTCGAATTCTAAATATATTTCGTGTCGCGCTTTCAATTTCTCGCGCCAATTTAAATATAATTTGCCTACCATTTTCGGATCAGGATTGCGTGATAATGCACAAATTGCTGGATCATATATGATTGAAATAACGTTAAAGCGTGATATATCGACCGTTTCTTAATAATATTTCGTATATTCGCAGAATTTATGCATTTAAAACGCATTAAGCTTGCACTAAATTTCGATTGTATATGTTTCTCGCGACAGTTTATTACTTTTTAATTAACCATTAATGATTTGACGTTGTTCATGGCATTATATCGTACGGTACCGAACAAAATTCTCATGAACAGAATACGAGATTGGCAATTTTGAAGTATATGAGCCAAATATCTGTGGGGATGTAGCCAGTCCAGTTCAGTCAGTTTTAGAAAGCAGCAAGCGTTTTGCATGATTTTATTTTTCTCGCATTATTCTTCAATATGTGTAAAAAATGAGCGATTAATGTCAAGTGTGTCGCATCAGTTATTCTCGACCATATTCTCCTAATTAATTTGCATGTAATTATATCGATGTTTTTACGAATGAATATGTTGTGCATTTGCAACGAGGAGGAGGTCTGGGAGGTATCGAATGTGCAGCGAAACAGCCGTGAAGTGAATAATTTATTATTTATTATTTTGTCTATTGTTTGCAGAATTAATCGTTCGTGATTATTTGATGTATGAAGCAATTATTTTTTGAAATATTAATTATTTTGGGCACTCCGCTGTAATTTAGACATATCTATTTGTATTTTACAATTTAACGTAGTTGGTATTACAACTCCGCTGCTACGCATCGTATCAATGAGTGATAAATTATGTTTTACTTTAATCTGAGGTAATGAATCTGTTAAAATTGTATTTATCACATATATGTACATAAACTGTATCCAGATTTATGATTGTACAGAGTTAATGATGTAACAATAATATAAATAAACATAATGTTTCAGATTTATTGCCTCAAAATGAATCGAAATAAATTAACATTAATAGATATTAAAAAAAAAAAAAAAAAAAAAATGTATTTATCTGTGTGTTACATATGTATGCATACGTGTATACATAGTTTATATATAGTGCAATCTTTTCACAGAGATTACACTCTCCATGTAGCAGATATAGGTATTACATACCAAAAAACTAAATCAACTGGACAATTAGAATCCATATTATTTGAGCTAGAAAAATTGATGCTAGATCGGTATGCGTGTAATTGTAATTATGAATCAGAACGCGTGAGTTTTATGCGACAGCATCGTCCAACTTTAATTGCTTGTAACTCGAAAATTATTACGACCTCGACATTTCCGTGTTTGAATTCTTAGCTTTAATTTATAATGGCTAGAACACGCTATTAAAACATTATTCGGTAGTTGCGAGATATCCTCTGTATTAAAATAATAGAATTTCGGCAAATGAAATATGTGTTTATCAATTTTCTCACGATGTGATATTAGAATATTCATTATCATATATGTATATTGTGCTGGAACAAAATCGAATATATGTCACAGTACAGATACCTACATTATGATAATTGTCGAAGGTTCTGATTAAAATATTTATTCCAGTGTTTTTTCTTGCGAATTTAAAAATCTCTCAGCATCGATAACAATGTAAAATATAAAAATCTATAGTAAATATTCTGTTGTATTATTATACTAAGGATTGAGAATGCGGCAACGTTCTTTAATTTACAATATTTTATTTTATCAAGGGGAAATTTAATGAGCGTTTAATTATTGAAACTGTTTCACGCCGTTATAACGTGTTAGAAAGTTGAATGGAAGTCTATACCAGTTGCGCAATTCTGTTTCTGATATATTCTGACTATAAAAAGGATTTGATTTCTTCTTGAAAAAAATAACGAAATAACAATATAAATAAATATACTAAATATTATAGACATTAGGTCATTTATTTCTTTTTGTTTCTATTTTACAGCACGATTGTGTCTTTGCATTCTGCGTATTATCCGCAGTGCAGACTTTGTTATATATACATGTATATATATATATATATATATATATATATATATATATATATAGTAAATTATATAGGGCCACATATGCGGCCCTAGCCTTACAATACGAACTTTTGTTTCTTGCCCGCGCCGCGACCCATTAATTATCATTGCGGAATCATCTTTATTGTTTCACGAGCGAGGCTTTATTTTAGACGCTGTAGTCGGGGGAAGTAATTGCACTCCTGCCGCAATGGTATGGATGCATTAATATGATCTTTCGAGTAAAACGTTTGGATTTCCATTTCGACGCTTTAAAATTCGCGATTTGTGTACATCTCTTCTTGGAAATGCATTATGGGTGCTTCACATGGATCTTAATGACCGAGTTGTCAATTCTTTTTTTTTTCGTTTTATACACGCTTATATGTTTTTAGCGCAATGGAAATTATATTCCTAGGGAGATTTCTGCTGAAACGGTTAAGTTTTTATGCGACAATTACGTTCAAATTTTTTTGCCTCTTTACTTCTATATCGTAATATCTATATCATTTGCCGGAAATACTACATATATTATTATCTTTTTTGCTTGTTAATGTTCGCAATTTTTCTCTCGAAAAAAATATGAAGTCTTTTCACGTTTTTTTTTTCGATATGCCTATTCTAGCACAATATGACGAATTTTTTTAATAGCAACGGAATTAGAACAGTGCAGAAAATACTTGTATCGTTATCTATTAGGCATTTTCATCATTTTTTGAAAAAATTATGCAGATTCCACTGGATAGCACGATGTCATCAGTAACGTTTTTGGAGATAGAGATGTTTTATTGATTACGTATACATACACACGTATAACTTCCGATGGCTTTTTTGATTAACATGTACATCGCGATATTTCGATATGCTCTGAAATACTGTGGTTTACCGGGAAAGTTACGAACTCGGCGTAATTTGCCATACATTACCGCATATTCATTCAACGGGGATAATAATGTTCAACGATACGACTATTTTCTTTTCGTATTTTTATTCGCAACATTTCCCATCGTGTCTCACTCCTCAAACCACGATCATCTCGCTACTCTGCCCGTACTATTATACCTCGTTGAATAAATTCGGTTAAATCAACTTGGTTTTCGTTCGTTCTCCTTGAAACGTTGTAACTGTAATTGGAGTTTTACTTCGCGAAAGTTAGAGAATAAGCAACCTAGTCTAGCGGTAAGTAAAGGAAAAAAGTTTGAGAATTTTCGAACCTCCTTTACATATTATAACTTTGTTATCGAAATTTGCGCGTAATGACAAGCCACATTCAAGCGCTCTAAATGGAGCATACCAGTTCGCCCGTTGAAACGTGCCCCCATCTCTAATGTCGCCGGAGTATTGCGGAACCGGAAACCCTTTCGTCCGGTGACAGGATCGTTAGCATTGAATACCTTTGCTGGTAGTAGTATTAGCACTGGTTCGCGCGTGGCTGTCCATTTGAGATTCAAGGCACAACCCGGTGCTGTTGTAAGATCGTTAACTGAATACCGCGATTGTTGCCGTTAGTTTCGCGCAGTTGCCTGCGGGATGCAGTTCAGCATTTTCGCGAAATTCGTGTCGATCCAACACGAGTAATTTCGAATCCGTATAAGATACATTTTTATCTTATTAATTCGCTAAGGTTGAATAATTTAATCCTAGATAGTTAAGTCATTTTTAATCCATTACCGTACGAATAAAACTTGTTCACAAAAGTGTTTTAATTAATGTAATTGCGTTTAATGCTCTTTAGATTTTAAAGTGAAAAGATAAGTTGCAAAATCTTCAAAATTAACTGATCGGATAAGGAAGTTTTACTCATTTTTATAAAATAGACAAGTATCTCGGATTTGTATAATTATCTTTCCATCTTTTGAATGAGGGATTAACTAAAAGCACATCCGTTTCTTTCATGCTTAATGTTTAAAATTATAATGTCTTTAGCCAATTCTCGACAAAATCTTGAACTTCGACATTTAGTAACCTTATACGTCGAGAGTAAAGTCATTCTGCGAGATAATCTTTCTACCTAAAATTAACGTGCTGACTCGAGTGAATGTCCTTTAATGTTTAACAAAGCAATTATATGATGGTATATATCTAATTATCTAGTCCTTTTTGATCGTTACAAACCCCGTGTCCCTCAAAAACTTCCACATTGCGACGTGCTATTTGTGCAAAATATTTTCAATGTGTAAAACAGAAACACACACACACACACACGCACACGAAAATTTGTTTCCGATGAAGATATATTAGCTTATGGCTGAGTCATGTTTTCCTTTGAAAATATTAATTGTGTATTAGTGAAAATGCATTGACGAACAAAAGTGACATAATGAACCGAATGCGCGGAAGGAAATTGAATATCGATATATATATTGCGTGATATTCATTTCAATTCTAATTCTATGAGAATAATCTTTTTTTCATACGCGTTGTTAATTGCGCAATAAAATGTAAGAAGCTTGAAAATTTAATTATTTACTGTATCCCACAGTTATGCTTGTTATAACTACAATATCAAAACGCGATTACAACCGTTGGAGTCTGTCAGAAGTAATTACGCCAGATTTAATTAACGTGGCAATAATTATTAACGCGAGCAAGAAGTGCATTTAATCGCTCGCCACGGGTGAAAAACGTTCCAACATTAATCACGATTCTCATTCGATTTTCATTCTTTATTGCGTTTTACCTACGTTACTTCATTAATTTTGCGTCTCAGTCGGGCTCGCGCGCGAATATATTAAATTCCACCGAATTAAGCTTCTCGCGAGAGCGCCGGTCGGCGAATCTAATCGTTCTCCGATTTAATCCGCAAATTCTTTCTCTTATATCCACTTCGTTATCCACATTCCTCCTTGATTTATTCGAATATTCGCGTATTGTTCCACAACTAAAGTCATCTCGTTACATTTCTATCTGCGCACGCATCAAACGCTCAAGCCTCAGCCTCCTCGACGTCGCGTCGGCTCTTTTGTTTCTCTCGCCTTGGACGCGGAATGCAGATTGCAGACTCCGTTCGACTCTCCGCAACATGCAAATGCGTTCTCCTACGTGAGAAGCCACTAAGTGATTTACTTGTTATTAATAATCTCCATTGAGCGCCAGAGTTTATGCCTCATTTGCGTAATGCAGGACGGCGTCCCGGGCGTCACACGCCACTCGCTATACAGCATCGGCCCGCGGGCGATTGTTAACAAGTTGTTGCAGACTCGAAAGGAACTTGTTATGCCTGTTAAGCGCCGAGATTAGTACGGAGATCATTTGTAAATGTCTTCCTATACTTTTGTGACTGGAATAACCTCTCTGGCCTGTATGAGTTTCGTCTTACGTTATTATTTTTCTTTTTAGCACTGCGCTCGCTGGACGATCAATCTTACTTCGCGAGAAAAATTAGGATTAAAGGATTAGAGAGAGAATTAGGAGAAAAGGATTTAGAAAGGGAGAAAAAAGAGAGATTAATATTTTTTGTAAAATTTGTATTCTGAAAGGGAGGTATTCTGGATGAAAGGAACGGCTTATTTTCATGATAAAAGTTTCTGTGCGGAACTTGTAGTTACCACTTGTGCATGGAATCTTCGGGAAGGCGCATTTTGAATCGCGTTATGTATTTTCTGAGTGAAACGGTTCCTCGTAACTTTGAGAGGGAAATGTGTATACAAGTAACTTTTGCTCGTATCTATAGACCCTTTTTGTATAATGGATCCCCTCCAGGTTACATATCGCGTTGTATCTTTCGCATAAAATGATAACATTATGCTAATATAATATAAAAAATAAAGAGATAGCAAGAGAACCGGGGATATTTGACTTACACCATCAAAGTTCTTTGTATTATGCAAATAGACATATAGATAAATACGAACGAAGTAAAACAGACAACCAGTCGCACTATTATCATCGCAATGTGCCGTCGAAGTAGAAATATAGGCAATGCCGGAGTCGCATGCATGAAGATAAGAAAAAGAGAAATTTCTCCTCGCTTTAATATGCGAGGTCGCTTTTATTTGGTGCTCTCTAATCTTTACGTTAAGACGAGTCAATGGACGGATGACGGAAAACTCACGCTCCTGAAATACCGTTTAGACGCCAAGCGAATTTATCGTCAACTTAGAGAACGGGAGCGAAAGGTGGAGAGGGACGTTGAAGGCGAGCGAGGAGCGAGAGAGAGCTGGAAGCGTTAGACGCGTCGTAGGAAGTACCGTGAAATATTGCCTTTGGATTCTGCATCCACCATCCTACGCCCGACTTATCCCTTTTTGCCCCGACCGCCTCTCTGTCTGCCATCGTGCCCTTCCCTGGAGAACCCAGAAGTTAAGCGCGGTCGCGCGCGCGTTCATTTCACGTTGACGCGCTGTTATGCGGTAATGGAAGATTTTATTGGTCTGCCGTTGGGTAAAGGACGTCCGGATCTAATTTAAGTAACTGAGTTTGACTGACTTTGAAAGCCTCAGCCGCCGCAGACGTATTTATGGCCCTCGCATTAACGTTGTTCGTCGATCAATCGATGGCGATGTAAATCGGAATCTAAGATATTTATTACGATCGGAGGTGAAAAGCGGGTATGTAATATATTCTTATTTATCTTCGTTTCTCTATTTTTGTATAAATATTATACAGTATATATACGGCAGAATCTTCGTTTTTATTTTCATTTATCAAACTCCGTTGAGAATGTATAATGTGTGTAAATATTGGCGAGCGCAACTCTCTTAATGTAGAATACTCAGCTATACTTGACATTAATTCATCTCGCTTGTTTTATTTGCTGTCATGTCATGTTCTTCGTCTTCTTGGTATCATTATACGGATTAATCAAACTTTCTCGCTATAATCTTCGTTTTTCGAGACTGACTGTACTTCAGAATGGATCAGTCTCGGCTTTCTGAAATATTGCCGGTGTACCAGGAATAAAACCAGTTATCCTTCACGCATGACGGGATCCTGAGGCATTTTCTCGTCTACTCGTTTACTTAATTTTGAATTCATTGGTATATTATAATAAGGCTCATATATTTTGTAATAAGGCTTTATATTATATCCTAACAATTATGATGTTTTAAAGATGATACTTTTCATGCTACGTTAGGATTTTAAATTTCTCTCTCTCTCTCTCTCTCCGGTTTTTTATCATCCTCAATCAATGTTAAATCTTATTATACCTGACGCAATACGCGTATTGATATTGCAACATAAAAATTATTTTTTAAATTAAAAATTTGTTACATAAATGAGAGGATTTCGTTTCTGCAAGGGGTGCTTTTATCTACTTTATTATTTCTTAAACTATATAATTTTAATAACATGACAACATTTTGATATAGTGCTACGTAAACATTTATATTTTTGTAGACATTCTTGTAGGAATTTATTATCACATTATATTATTTAATATCTTTGCATAATTAGAGAGCCACGATTAATTTTTATTAATTGATTATTGTTCATAAGTATGTACAGTAATGTGGTGTTACGTACAAATGAATGTTTACAGATCGGGCGATAAATTAACCGACGATCTCTAATATGCGCCTATATTGTTATTTCATAAGTATTCTCGCATTTGCTTTGGTATTCGGTGCGATCGGAAGATTTAAACTTTACTAAGCGGACTAGGAAGTTTATGGAATAGGATAATGTATTCTAGAAACATCTCAGAAGCCAGTTTCGTAATCTCGGAGTATCGAAGATATCGCAAACGCTCGGTTAGTTAAGCAATTTTAGATCAGATAACACTGTTACAATGGTGGTGTCGACTTACTGACGAGGTGACATGAAAACGTTACGCTCTCAGAAGTTATCACCCTAGGAACGAGAACACGACTGGCGCTATCATAACGCTAGTGCTTGTTATAATACAGTCACTGCCTACCGTTCATTAGAACGTAGTTAAAAGCAACAATATGAGATAGCGGTTTGACGTCACGGGCACTGATATATGATGTTCATTATAATTGTATGTGTAAAAAAGCAACAGACTTGAAAATTACTTTTTGTTTTACTTTATTATTTGTTATTTGTTACGTAATATTATTACATAGCAAATAAAATTATATTACGAGCGATGTAAGTAAAATGCATTATGGGATGAATTTAAAAATTAGATTTATAATAAACAAACAGAATATATAGATTTAATATATTTCTTGCTGGAAAATCTATCGTTAGTTTTTTTTCTATCGAAAAATGACGCCATTATTGTATTATTATCATGCTCTGTGTACCTATCTTCAAACTTTAATAATACTACGTGAGAATATATTTTTTTATTCTAGGAGCTAATTTTTTAGGCACTTACTTGCGTTTCTTATTTGTTTCCATATTACTTTGAAACTTACATTTTCTTGCCGAATCGTGCGAGATAATCTAAATGTATGATAATGCAGCACGAAATTGTTTTGTGCGCATCTCGCGCGTACCTACTTTTTATTCTAGGCGATTTCGAAAATGAAGAAATATTCTCGAAATATTCTTTCGCACGAGCGTAGTCCGCGAAGATGCGATACACTTGGCGCGGAAACACTTCCAGTTTCGTTGCGGCGGAACAATAATTCATCGTTACTCCGCGTGCATTTCCTTTTTGGCTATAAGAGGAACCTACATGCAAGTTCGTAGTCGGAATATCAACAATAAATATTCCGCTAGGAGAATTGGTGGCTGGGAGAATTGGAGAGCTGAAGGCTGAAGTATGTAGATACACACATGGGGATGGGGAACATTCATGATCAATCTTACCGAGAGATAGTGATATTAAATTCTTAATAGCGACATTAGAAGTTAACTCATTTGCAACTAACAAACGATGCACTCAGTGTTGAATTTCGTCGTTGCGCGGGCTCGACGAAGTTGAAAGTGATGACGATGTGTTCGAAACATACATGCTTATAATGATGTCTAAACATTATTTTTCGGTTATAAGTTATGTCATTAAATATGCTACCTTAATTACGCGTGTTGAATATTTTCGGGGAAAAATATTGTGCGATTACCTTTTATTTTCGAAACATATCTAAACACTTTTCGTTTGCGTTTGTATAAAAAAATCACTAGCGCATATTGTCCACGGTATAATTTTTAATTAACTATCTTCTGAATTATAAAAAGCCAGCATTTTTCACATTTTTCTCGCTTACCGCACTCCTTTGCCACAATTAATCATTAGATCCAAGTACCTACTCTGATATAAAAAAAAAAATCGGAAGTCGCAATACCATCGAGGATTCTTTGTTTCGTTGCTCGTTTCAGGTTACTCAAACATTCCTTTCTTCCTGATGAGTGGAGATTTTTTTTTCAGCCACCGAATTTCAACTCGCCGTTTCATTATTCGACGTCCTCTCACCGACGACTTCCTCCGGTTTGTCCATTACCTTTATTCTTTCCTCTTGATTACCAGTCTCATTCGTATCGGTGAAATAATTTCCTCGCTGTACTTTTCCATATTTTAAGACATACTACTAGTTTCTTTTGTTAATAGTATTGTATTGTATAGTAGTACTGAATTGTTTGTCAATATTGCTTTTTACGCATTGTACATACAATATGCCATTATATCGTTCCCGACTGAAAAACAACGTTATGTGTACAGTGTTTCAGCGTGGCTTGTAATTACATAAGTACATACGAGGCTCTATGTAGCATGTTGGCACGAGATATAAAATAAAAATGCGAGAAATTGCCGTGCGATATCACGTACGTTACAATACACTTGACTAGATACGTAGAGGGGTTACATAGATCGTCGAACGTAAATTACACGGATCTTGAGGCTTGTGCAGAATCAAATTGTTTTATCTTAATCTCTTTCGCATGTTTTTGACACGTGTTTTTTAAATGTAAATATACGATTTAGTCATGTGACTGCGTATTATACACAAGCGTTGTATACACACGTACGTATGCACATGAATATTGTTTTTATCGTGCTCAAGGATTATTGCCGCGGTTTATGTGAACAAATGGAAATGCCGCTCGTCGATGATACATAGCGCGGCCTCCTATCAAAATGTTCGACCGGTGAGTTCTATTGTTAGCCAGCCAAATAAACTATGCAGCTGTGACTGATAACTTTGGACTCGTATCGGGACGGAAAATAGCCTTTCTAAATTTAGCGAGCCAATTTAATGATAATGCGACTTTGGTCAGAGTCTGCATATTGTCTCGGAACTTCCGAGGTGAAGATAAAGAAGTGAGTTTTACGACATTATTTTATGTGACTTCAGGGTATGCATTTAAATACCCCCGCAATATTGAAATAAAAAACTTATACCATATATTTTATGAATTTTCGGGAAGAATGAAGGACTCGTTGTTAATTCAGTGTTCTTCCAACGTTCTCTCCTTTAGATTATACAACCTTTTCACTTGTGATTGTACATTCCCTTAAGATTATAATCGCCTTAATATAAAAGTAATAGACGCATTGGAAATAGAATCGTTGGAGTGCAAACAAATATAAATAAATCAGTAGTCGCGAGAAAAAGCGAAGAAAGAACTACTCAGCAGCTGAGCGAATAAAGTCTATCGAAACGCAAAAGTGGAGATAGCTGCTGTTTGTTTGAAATTGATCGAACCTTTCTCGTCAAAAAGTTTGTGATTACCTGAGAAGCGACAGCATGCTTCGCTAATTTTCTACTTTCGACATGAATCCGTTTAAAACTGCACGAGCTTATTTCAATATAGCTTACTTCAACGATTGAATCGATATACCTGTTAAGGTTTACATCACAAACATTACCAGCAGCACGCAAGATGGATTCATGTATTGTCTATTATATACGAATGCACTTTAACAAGCAATCTGGAATTTTTTACCTTATTCTTAACGATGATTTCTTTAATCTGCTTGAAATTTTTTTTATTTTTATTTATTTTATGAATTAATTTATTTTTAATTTAACGGAATAATCTTCACTTTGTGAACATACTTCAAAAGATAATGAAGTTGTTGAAATGGAATAATCCTCACTTTGTCATTATACTTAATTAAGAAGATAATGAAGTAGTTGTATGATTAGATTAACATAATTAAAAGATTTTACAAAATTACAAAACACTTCTACGAAATTAAATTACACACACATAGTATCTATTGATGAGTGGGAGAAGATAATGGAATATAGAGTAAGATTCGTAAAGAAGATCTAAAAAGAGATTATAAATTAGTTTTAAAGCTTCTGCTAATTGTAGTGCTATATTAAAAATAATTTTTAAATATACATGAATTATATTTGTATTTTTAGGGATCCATAGAGTATACATAGTTTTTTAGATTTCAATATTTGTCAACTCTGTTTATCTATTAATGAAAGTTATGTGAAAAAAATAAAACTATAGACAAACTTTCTCACTAGCGTAAAATGTCAAAATATTTACAGTTTTTGAATTATAAGTGATTAATAAAATAGATTTAGATTAAATACAATTTTAGCAATTTTCTGCAATTTCGAGGGACTAGAAACTCAGAAACTCGCAGGATCGCAGCGTTACTAGGTTGCTCGTTCTCGAGGTTGAAGAAAGTGCATCGAAATCCCAACTTTTGCACGTCATCCGTATTTCCCACTGGTTCCAAGTTGTCGGATAAATTATGCAGTTTTGCATGCATTTCCCGCTCGTATATCCGCGATACATCTACGTGTCCTACGGGACTGATCTTCAGGAATGCAATTAAGTCACGGAGCTTTGTAGAAGCTCTCAACGATACTAAAACCTTTTGTGACGATTTTTCTTCTATTAGAAGCGAACTCTTCGAGTCGTTCCGTCTTCCAGTATTAAAGACTCTTAACGCTCAGCGCATGATAGACTATCAAATATGTTTCTTAACTCATTAAGCTTTAGGAGGCCCTACGCTTTCTGTTTTAAATTCTTGTAATTCGGGCCCTGGTAAACATTTTTAGATTGCAATTGGTATATGGAGGTGAGGGGAGGTGCTCGTTTTACCTTTAAACCTAGTCAGTGATGGGATATCTGGAAAAAGGACATAAGGGTTGAAAACGGAGATAAAATGATAACTGGCTTTTCTCATTGGCAAAAAATATTAAATTGGTGGATGGTTTCGTCTATTTTGTTGAGAAGAATTTTTGTCATAGATCACTGAAATAATAATTATATCGATTTATTCTACTCGGGAAGGGGTAAACGAAATCATTTATTGGTTGAATATTTGTCAGTAAAAAGGCAGGAATTATGTTTTTTTTACTTTTACTTTCAACTTTTGGATTTTTTTGTAGATATCCCATCTCATACATCGTTGATTGGATTTTCAGAAAAAGCAACTCTTTTTATCTTTTAAATACCAATCGCGTAGAAGAAAACCTTCCAATATTTATTAGGTTAATAAACATCACGATTCAATAATTCTTATACGATTTTAGCTATTTAATCTACTGTTTGCTTTTTTTTTGTAAAATTTGCACTTTGCAAGAATAAGTATTTCACATAAGTAACCTAATGCATGAGTATTTACTTCGCGTAAATCTATTATCGAGATGCTTGAAGGACAGTTGAAGCGCGTCATAATTATTAGATTGGCGTAATTAGTATTACCAAAATAGCAATGTTACGTATTCACATTGCTAAACGTATCACCGTTTTACATGATGGTGTATGAAACCAGGATTGAAACGGTCCAACGTAATTGCCTATATTAATTATTCAACTGCATAAATGAAACCAGTGTAAATGTTTGTCAATATACATCAATGTATAAATATCCTGTATATAATGTATATAAAGTAAATTATGTTATTGAAGCTGGTCATTATTAAAATTATTGAAATGGAAATATCGATCGCAATGAGAGAATACGAATGCGCGTTAATGCATTGTTTCATATTTAACGATTTCGCGATTAAGACGAACAATGAAAGTTTCATACTTCTTCGTAAGCAAAATTCATTTTTGCCCAATATGATGGAGTAGACAAGCGCGCACTATGGCCGTGGCACATATATGAAAAGAAGTTGATTTCTCAGAGGAGTATGAACTGCGTGCACTGCATCTGCGAACACCTGTGGCACCTTGGGAGAACTTGGAACAACAAAAGAAGCGGAAAATTGAGAGGGTGTTTTTACGTCACAATTTTTCTATTATATTTTTCGTAGATTAATTGATTAATAATAGAATAAATTGTTTAAATTTCAATGGAGTTCAAATGACTCTTAAGGTATGACCGATTTTGTTCGGTCAGATATTCAATAGCAAAAAAAAGCTCGCTAACTGGTTAAAGAACACACGAATAAAACGGATTGAGCAGAGAATTTGCGAAGACGAACGATGTTCGGCTCTTTGTTTTGAAATATTATGTTGCTTATTGAAAATCCGTATCGATCCGCTATGGGTCGTTATTTCCGGGGGGGAGAGCGATTATTCGTTGCGGCCGGAGATCATCTCTGGACGCTCGCAAGTTGCGATGTGTATTTTCCGCATTCAGGACGGATAAATAACCGTGGATGTCGCGCGGCGCGGCGACGTGATTTACGGACGGGACGCGAGCGAGCGCTTTGCGCTCTCGCGAAGTTAAGAAGCGCGCTCGCCCAGATTATTCCACCCGGACCTAGGCGAAATGTGCAATTAAGCGCTGCTCCCAAGCTTGGTTTACGGCGTCGCGTCGCGTTGCGCGACCTCAAAGTTACTTCATATGTAGGTTATTGGCTAATAGATGTCCCCGGCCAAAACTTTTTCCATTTATTCTCATTCCCGTTGCTTACACGGCAGTATCTCAACGACCAACGCTTGCACGGGCGATTCAGTGACCAAAAATGCTTTTATACACGCTACCTGGCTGCTCGTGTCACCGCTATAGTAACTCTGTATGGATGGGGCTATGTATTCCGTATATACGAGGATTAATTTCTGCGTAAGCTGTAACATATCCTCTGACTTAATATCAGTTAAGAGATAGCGATGTTCGATTAATTACTAATCTTGTTATTTACGCAAAACGATTTATTTATTTAATATGTTCATATCCGTTTTTTGCATCCCACGTTATATCCGATACAAATACAATTCAATTAATTTTAGGATTAACTTCTTTGGATTATTTAATTATATTGCAGCAGTTATCGTTTTTTCTTTTTCACTTTATCTTTAAGTAAAAATAGGAAACCTAAACATTTTTATTAGAAATTTTTATTGGCAGTTAAAAGTGTTGGCTTTTATTTTTACTGCGTGAGGTTTTCTACTGCCTGAACACAACTTTCAGCGTTATAACTTTCTACGTTCATTTCAATCAGCTTAATGACTAAGTTTATATTAGTTCTAAGATTAAGATTTATATTAAATAATTTCCCATAATCTATATATATGTTTATTTATTTTCTTTGATTTCGAGGTACACTTAATTAAATTAGCAGCCTTGTTTAACGTGTAACGTGCGTGTCGTTCGATTCGCATGGTGAATACAGTAACAATATTTACTCGGCGTCGCGCGCAACAGTTTGCGTAACCAAAACTACCTTCCTCACAATTGCTCGCAAGCTTTTCACAGAGCAGTTTTTATTTTCTTCGCCGCCCTGAGCTACACAATTCCTATGATTTTTCTATTTCATATTGCGCGCCTTTTCAAGTCCGGGACTATAAAAGAGGCGACTCATACTGAAAGCAAGTTTTCTCGACGGTTGTTCTTTCTGGATTTTTCATACTTTTTGTCCTCTTCCTTCGTCTCCTTACCGCGCATATGCGCGTCGAACTTTTCGTCGGAACTTTGACAACTTCGCGCTTCGTTACCTTTCAATGACGGCACGCCACGATGCTACGTGTCCTCGGATCGTGCTTCTTTTTTTTCCCCGGAGATAAAGAAAAGAAAAGGAACATATTTAAAAGTCTTTGTAGTTCCCCTTGTGCGCCGTTTCCAGTATGAAACTTTCGCGTTTCCTCGCGTCGACGACACGAGAAAACGGGAAACACAAATTGACCGGAGGAACGGAGGAGCGATTTACGATTCCTCGGAGGCGGGCGCGGTGACTTCCGGCGCGCTGAAAAGTCCGGCGGAAAAATCAAGCCCGCCGAGCTCGATCGAGCTCGAGAGATTTCCTTAAGCCGCTGTAATCCTAGGGCAGTCACCCGTCGATGGCGGTGTTATGCAAATGTCTGGAGACTGATGTCAGATGTGAGGGATCCGAAGCGTTACTAAAATGCTTGTATACATATTACGGGAATGAAGTTTCTGCCATAAAACGGAGGAAAGAAAGTCCGTATATATGTTCGAGAGTGGTTCATGAATCTTAGTCAAAAAATTACATTTGACAGTAGGCTGGAGTTAATGTATTAAAAAGAGATTGACTATAGGATTGCCACTTGGATGACACGTGGAAATTGTGTAGAAGTCGTGGACTGAATGTAACAAGCTAACTTCGACCTTTCGAAGCGCAAGACATTTTTCGCAACGCTTGAATACATATTTATGTACATTCATGTATAATACGCGCTATAAATACATATCAATAGCAAGAGAAGTAATTTTACGGAATAACATTATACGTGACGGGAGAATCATTGCTTAAATAAAATATTTATAATTCATTCTAATCTTTCTATTGTATATATATCGATCATTCTTACTTACATCCTGAATAATTTTTGAAAATAATTTTTGAAAACCGCATATGAATGAGACAATCGAATGTGGTGTCAGCGTGCCACAAGACGTATACTATTTCGACATTGCACCAACTGTTGGCCACACGATTTTCTATTTGCACGCTGGATGATTATGCAAACATATGGACTCCACATATATGTGCACATATCCGTGCACTCATATACATAGAACCGTACACGGCACGGTTTGACAACACGCGGCACGTTTCATGTGATAACTACTACTCTCTTACAATCAATATTAATATTGCTACTGATCGACGGTATTTTCCATGTATTATGAAACCTCACGTCCTTAATTAAATCACTCGCAATGCGTGCGCATTAAAATACCGCGCCGTGTGATTTTGCATATATAATCGCATGAAGCCGCATGTCGATGAAAAAAGAATACAGGTATTGGTTGATTGTAATTCAAAAAGTTTCTACGGAATGACAATTTAAATTTTGGCTATCATCAATGCTTCGAGATTGTCATCCGCGGAGCTCTTCGATTGAAAAACAGTGAGACCATTGTTTGAACAAATCAATGGTATACATGAAATGTATACCATAAATGTTCATAAAAATTTATAAAGAACGCCGAAGTTATAATTAACTATAACGAGAGTAGAAATTCCTATTTCCACGATCGATCTTTGTGGGTAGGAGAATAATTGAAGGATATGGAGAAGTAATTGTTTTAAAATATTAGCGACTGACAAGGTCCTTTATTATAGCAGTGATTCTCAACCCATGACTTGCGGCGCATTATCAGGTGACCTGCGGCTAACTACAAATTATTATAGAAACGAGTGTCATTAATTTGTCAGCGAAAAGCATTTATTTGAAAATTTTTTGAAGCTATTTTTTGGTTAATATTTATTATGGACTTCGATCATTTTATTCGAAATCTTGTGTGTAGCAATCTTGTCTTGTCTTGTTTATGAATTGCAAGCATTACAAAAAAGTGGGTTTGAATAGTTTTCGAAATTCACAACGCCGCTGCAGATAGAGAGACAAAGGAAAACGGGAAAGACAGGAGAAGCCAGCATAAAGGATGATGATTTCGGTCTGCATACACGTTTTCATAGTTCGCATGCAGAGTAGCGTGCTACGATCTTTTGAAGTTCTGGGATTAAATGGCTTGGCTGGATGGCGACAGCGGAGAACAGTGAGATGAAAACCTTGCCCTCCTTTTTCATGCTGGATGTTTGTCAATCCTCGAGAACGTAGCGACGGCTATCTTATGATGCTTCTACCCTTGTCACGTATGGAAACCATGCAACTTTGGGGAGATTTTTGGGATAGAATATAAAAACGAGATTATACTGGCAGCTCGAATAAAAATGGGCGAAAGAGATTTATCCTGTCGGGACAAGTATCATATTTCACATGTAATTGATACGTTTTTGACACACATTTATATTGCCTTACATGTAAATTATGTCATTGAAATGTATACGTATCATGGAAAGTGCTGTATATAGCAGTTGTATACTCGCGTTTTCCTTATTTTCATATTTCGTATATTCTTGATACGGTATTTGCAATCGCTTTTTATATTTACTTTAAAATATTAATTTGCAAAATTTCAACAAAAATAATAAAACAACGATAACGATTTTTTTGTTGCTTTTACTCTAAGTAATTAGAAGAAAAAGCAACTATATATATATATATTGTTTGTAAATATTGTATTATAATTTATCTTAAGTTAGAAAATATAACAAATAATTTTTTTTTAATTTTCTTTATATACATTCTTTTAATCTGTATTTTTAAATTTTTTACATGCATATTTTTTTATTTGTGATTTCCATATTCGCAGATGTTTCGCAGAATGTTATTTTAGTGAATATAAAATTTACCGTATATTTTAATATATTTTCAATGTCCCTGCACGATACATACGAACTGTACAAATATCTTTTTGATAAATTTTTACAATAATATCAGGAAGGAGAGAAAGAGAGAGAGACAATAATTAGCATTATTTTTTGCTTTCTAAGTGATCGTTATCTTGAATAATGTATCTCGTTTTTGCCTTTTGACTGGTATAGAATCGATCGCCTATATATCTAGTATATCTTGTGGCTAAGCTGTAAAACGATACATCCAGAAATAATGGTCTTGCGCGGCAAAAGCTGCGAATAATTAATCCGGATAAACCGCTACGACGTATATCTTTCGCGTCGTTTGTCAGTATGCGTGCCCTTGTCTGTTAAGCGTGATGCACGAATAGGTGATCGATCTACCCATCGAGTTCAGGCCGGAGAAAAAAAGTTGCGAAAGTCCTATGATTGAGCGTTTGCCATGTTCGTCCTGCGTACGTTTTCCCGCGTTTCGTTGATAACGAAATTCATTTTTTCACGCACGAATAATGCGAGGATGTCGCGCTGTGCAGCTATACTTTTCAAGTTTCAGCGTGAAATATTCTAGCAACTAAGCCCTAAATTAAAATTCTGTTACAATAAAGTCTGCGCCAAGTTGAACGGTAAAGGCTCCTCCATTATTTATGCGCACCCCCGCGGCTTAATGGCACCGGAAGCTCCTCATTTGCTACGGCTTGTAACAGACTATTGTACCTGCGCTTCGATATTTCAAGGAAAGAATATCGATTCCAATTTTGTTACAGGTTTTTTTTGCCCTCAAAATATTATTCATATTTTATTATTCTTATTTATTCCAAAGCCTTGCGTATATTTCACACAAAAAGCGCTATAGGGAATATATCTTGAGTTCATACCGCGCTATTTTTTCAATTTAACAAAAAGTTACATGATATTTAATAATATTTAATGTTATCTTTTAAATATATATCATTAAATAACGACGAGGCCGATTTCAATTAATTATAAGTCAAACAATTATTAGTGATGGTTGCTCGTGCAGTTACTGCGAACGGTAACTTTCTGTTCTTATCGGGATGAGCTTTTTTTACCGACGTTATCGACGGCCAAAGCTTGTACAAAATTGTTGCGGCATGCAGTAAGAGATTGCAAGCCCTCGTCTCTCAGTGAAGGATATAGTAGAATTCTGCATTTCCCCATCGGTAACTTGGCACGTGAGTTTTGACGTTTCCTTTTAGATCTGCTTATTTTATTAATCGATATATATTTCATTTTAACACTCTTGCTATAAATTATTAAAATGTGTTGTGAAATTGTGAATTACCATTTATTTTTTTACGACTCTTATCAACAAATTGCGTCGGGATTCGGGATCTTCATGTGTCTCGATTTTAAGATGCAAATACATCCATCAAATGCTTTGCAAATTCATCGACTTTCGATTTTTTATGGCAGATCAGAGATTTGCAGTTTTTATTGCGGTGATTTTTCCGACGGTCGAGGCAACTGATAATGCAGAGTGCACTGGCCGACGGTTGCGAACACATTGCGAGCCTCGTGCTAATCGACGGAGGAATTTGATCGATTCGCCGCCGCGCCGGTGAAAATGACAATGAAACGCGAAAAGCGAATTTCTCGGGCGAGTTGTAATCGAATTGCCAAATAACGGCTCCATGGCATGAAATATGTAACAGGGCAGAATAAAGTTTACGCGCGCGACAAATCTATATATAGTCATTTAATTAATGCCATGGATTGAATGCCAAGCGATTCGTACGTCGGGCTAAAATTAAAATGAAACGCGTGCAACTTTATGCGATTTGCGTCCCCGCCTTTAACGAAGGAGAATACAGCGTTGGCGCGTGCACGGAATTAATCGAGATACGACGCTAATGTTTTTCCCGGATTGCAAAATTGTGAATCGTGAAGATATTTATGGGTTTTACAATGACTCGATTTGCATAGCATAATTTGTGTAATGCTCGTATGCATATAGATTGAGCTGTCCTCTGTAGATTTAAGCGTTTACTTGTCAGTGAAATTTTTTATGATATACATATGTACAATTTTTACAATTGTATTCTAAAAATACTCTCGTTTCTAAAATCATTTTATATCTCTTTATAGTTTAACAGGCTGTTTGGATGTTATATAATTTAATATTGGGAGCGTCATTAATTCTTTTATCCCTTTTGTCCATTAACAGCACTCGCGATTCGCTATTTCATTTTGTTCCTTTCCGCATCGCATCGCGGAGAATTTCCTCCACACGAAAATGCAGGAAATTATGGTGCTTTGCAGTTCTTCTGTTCTTTCCATTCCTGTTCTATCACGACGTAGTAATGACTTCGCGCGTTATTTCGAAGGAGAAAAAGGAAAGGTGAGGAAAGAGGACAAGTCCGCGAAGACATCCCGGCGAAGACACTTTCTCGCACGTGGTAAATAGAGTAGTGAAAATTGTGTTCGGAAAAGTTGCGTCGATGCGCAATTTCCGCAAAGACGGGGAATGATTCTCTCGTATGGAATCACTCTGTTTACGCGCGAGACTTCCGATCGGCGATGTCGCTGGCCAATCCCTGCGTCGAAATGTTTGCGCCTTCGTGTAACGTTTATTGTCGGTTCCGTCGTCTTGGAAATTGTCAGGATATGTTTTGTCGCGCCGAGGAGGATCATAACCGATGCTCGAAACCCGTCGACGTAGACACCGGAGACCTGCTCGTAAATCTTTTTCCGAGCGCAACGAACGCGGTCACGCTTCTTAAGATCGACTGCTTTTTATTACTTTGCTGTTCGTGACTTGCAGGGTTTAGTGCAGTTTGTCTTAGGATATTTCTGAATATATTTCTCTCATCCGTCACGAAGGAGATAGTGAAGTTGCTGACTGACAATGAATATTGTATTTCGTCATATTTTAATGAGAAGAAAATAATTGTTATTATATCGTTTATTTTTATTATTGCTTTATGTAATATAAATTATTTCTTAATACGCGTCTCGATTCGAAAGAAGGCGTTTCGAATGACTAACTATGTGATTAATTGTAATTAAATGTAATTAAAGCACGATAGATGCATCATTTTCCGATTTCTTTAGGATCACGTACGAAGACTTGAATTCGCTAAATCTGAACTCCTCCGTCAATGCTCGAAATTGCGACGTTCCCATCTAGAGCTGGTAGATTAATCAATTAAAACAATGATTGCGATGTTACGATATTGCACGAGAGATCGCTTCGATATTTTTCTTACAGATTCAATTACGCGATCGGCCTTAAAATCACGTACCTAACGTGCATTTTTGTATCTGCCGCTTACGTCACTCCGAATTGGCCGCATCGAAATGGACAGGATCGTATATAACATTCGCGAATAGCGTATCCTGTCCAAGAATGCGATTTTACAGTCGATCAATTGTTGTATCAGTAACAAGGTACTTCCATCGATTGCTCAGGTCGTCGAACTATACAGGGAGAAACATAAAGAAACCTAAATGGCAGCTATCCAAGGCTATATCGACATATTTATTTATTCGTGATTTTATTGGAGATCACTCGGTAGCCTCGAGACCGAACGTAAAGAACTGCGTAATTCGATCTGATTGAATTGCCAAATATATACATATATATAATCTTCATTTCTTTCTAAATATTGATATTCAATACTTTATTTTTAAACGCAAATATTGATATTCCAAGCTTTATTATTTTAACGCAAATTAGCTCTACTAAATAAATTTCTTGTATTAATCAAATCTAGATCACGGCGCCCCGACCTTGTAATAGTGATTCTAATGAAGTTATAAGTGAAATCCGAACTATATATACAATGAACAATAAGACAGACCTTGTTATCGGCGCACAGAGTAACGTTGTTACTTTCGTATATATATATATAATCAGGAAGAAAGTTTCGAGGAACTATAATCTCATCCTAAAGCTGTATCAATTTGCTCGTTCTAGTTTCCCGATGAAATTAATCTTTTTCGCAAACAACGAAGATATTCGGTCGCGAAAATTTGTCGAACATTTAATGTATTTTAAGAGTAGCTTTCGTAAACGTTACGCAAACAAAATGAATAGTGTTCTTCGATGTGAAAGTGCAACATATCTGTTTGTGCAAACGAGCAAATCAGAACGCGATTTCCGATAATTAACCAACAGGTTAAGGCACCAGAAATAATAAAGTTATACTTTCCGCTCTCTTTCTCTTCGACCCTTTTGTGCACGATGAATGTGTTCTTTTTTATCACATCGCTCTCTTTTATCCTATTTCGGGATGTCGAGTGCTCCGGAGGTCCATCAATTCCCTCAAACTCCATTCGGCCGGGTGTTCACAAGAGTATGCATCGGTAGCATATACCGGGGTAGGGCTGAAGGGGTGAAGAAGATTGGCCGGAAAAAAGCCGGTGTCGAAGGCGGATGGGTATAGCGAGAGTGGTAAACGGTGGGGGTACGCTAGGTGAATGGAGTGGATAGCGGTTAAAAGCCGTGCTTGTCCATCGATCGTAAGTACTGCAAATTTTTCACGTTCGAGGCAACGATTTTTTTAGGCACAACTATGTGTGGGAAAAAGAGAACATGAAGGAAATCGCATAATTGTGTGTGCAAAAAAAAAAAAGATTTCAATATATAGAGGAAATGGGAGATATTTCCGTTCTAACACTTAGATTTGCGTTGAACAAATTTAATCGAAGACTCCGAACGTATAGGAAGCGACGATAGTTTTGAAATAGTCTGCACACGAGATCTGGCGAAAAGAAACGACTACGAAATTGTCGTATGCGGATCACGATCAAACGAGTGACATGCTAAAAGCACGAAAATTCCAAGGTGAAATGCATTTTTCTTGGAAAGATACGTGAAAGATCGTGTGATCGGGAAGAAAAAGAGGGAAAAGTTGTACGACGGGAATGTATTTCGCGGGTTATAGACAGTGGCATACGTAGGCGGTTGAACGTCGGAAAGGCAGGAAGTCGGGACAGATAGGAAGAAGCATCTCCCGCGCGCGCGGTAAAAAGAATTCGTGCTGAATGCAGATGCAGCGAGGCAATTATCATATAAATTGCCGCGGACTGATTTTACACGAGCGATTTTCTGCGCCGACCGACCGTCATTTCGCGCAATCGTGCCGGCTGCCGCAAAAAACACAACTGCACTTTTCTTTTTATCCATTGTCGCTATGTTCCCGCAAGAGAAGGAAGTTCAGCAAGTGAATCTTTAGTGATTGTACCAGCGAAAATATAGTGTTTGATTTCCAGATTAATTTTCGCAGCGTGAAATAAAGCACTTGAAATTAAACGATCTTTAAATTTTACTGAATTTTTATTATTATTTTGGAACTTATTGTTAGATGAATTTGTGACATTTAGAAATTTATGGATCTCTCTATGAAATTACACTCTTCTTCTTTGTAATAAGATGGATACTGCTATCTATATTGTAAATAGATTTTATGACTATGCAAAATAGAGAACCGCGCTACTTGAAAAGTTTTAACGATTATATTTTCACGTCTTAAAGAGGATTCGAAAGTTTCTTTTGCTTCAGGAGAGTCATAGAGTTTTATAAGTAGCATAATATTCATATCTTCAGAAAGATGAAGGAAATACAATAAAATATGTATTTGTACACGATAATTTTGTTTATAATAATTTTACATGAAAAAAATTGTTACTGCTATATATAGATGTTTTTATTGACATATATCGTTTCCATCTGTATCGACATATCAGATGAAACACAAAACAAATATAAATGCAGCTTTATTTGTTATAAATATTGATCAATATCACGTTTTTTAGTAAAATATAATGCATTTAAATTTTAGAAATTTTTAATTAAATACTTGAATCAAAATTATTTAACTTTTGAATAATTTGAATTATAAATATCAGTTAACGTTTGTTTAATCTTTTTTTGTTTTAACATTTTTTTAACATTAATTATATGAAATTAATATATAATTTATCAATTATTATCTAATAAAGTTAATATAAGAATTTATTATAGTATTAGCAATATCGTGAAAAACCCTCAAGTGGCACGATAATAATGTGTCCTTAATTTCAAGCGTTCGCCGGCTTTCAAGCGGCAGACCAAATTCAGTTATTTCTACTTCGATTATTTTCTCGTGTCGTTTGATTCGCCGCGCACCCATGTCTGTATGTTGCGTTGTCGGAATGCGTGTAGTTCTTCCTCATGCATAATGCAAACGGAGATCAAAGGGTGTTTTGGTAGCGTCGGCGATATGTGAGAGCGTCCGCATATACGCGAGCTATACGCGTTACGCGTCTCGATCTATGTGTGTGTGTATGTGTGTGTGCGCGCGCGCCACGTGACCATTATGAACTTTGTCAGAACCGATCGGGATCAAGGGCACACTGCCGTCGTCGTTACAAAGCTTAACGGTCGATCCGATAAGACACTCACGGAGACGTGATTCGATTCGGGAAGAAGCTACGGAGATATATCCCCGCTGCACTCTCTTGCATCGTCTGTTTTAATCCACAACTTTCTCGCGGACAAATTGGATTGGCTTCAAGAAAGGGGATATAGCTTCGTGAAGGTATATGACGTATCACGGGATTGCGCTGGATTTTTCGCGAGAGTGCTCTCTTTAATCCACTAGCGATACCGCGAAATGCCCTCGAAACATATAACTTTTTGCTCAGAACTCTGCTTCCCCAGGATTCACAATATATTTGCGATATATACGAGTTTCAGAACGTTATATTTAACGTCGTGATCGAGTTGCATAAGCCATAGTCGCTTCTCGTTCCTCATGACGAGAATTACGTTCCGGGGAAGATAACGTAAGCACGAAAATATTTCTCAATTTCGCCAAGCGCGCAAGTTACAGCAAAACGGGTGTTTAAAGTTTATCACAAATTACAGCGGATATAAAGCCGTGAGAGAGAAATAAGAAGAATACGTTTCTTGAGGTTCAGCAAGCAACGACGACTCATGGGAAATTCTCGAGAACACTTGGAACACGGGAGACAGGTGTATCGTGGATGCATAGAATTTTTTAGAGGATTGCGCGACCAAGTTGCACGCGTATATTTTCCCTCAAATTTGCGCCTCTTTCTCGCATCGGTTTTTTTCGCATTGGCGAAGAACGACGTGCGATGAAACTCAAGAATGTAATAATACACTGAAACGTGATGCCCCAATCGATGCGCCGATAATTGACATTTGTCAAGGAGTTAATCTTCTCTATAATGTAAAGAGGCGTCTCTAATGTTTAGTTCTTTTTTCTCGTCTCTTTCTCTTTTCGCTCTTATCTCTCCATTAGTTTCACGTCATTCGATTTATCATTAATTTTCCGTACCGTTCGATGCGTTTTATCGTCATCCCTGCCGGATGGCACGCAAAGCCGGCGAAATTGTTGCTCGATGTAACAATTACCGAATCGGAAGTAGGATGTACGATTATGATTTCACCGATATTAATGCATTTATCTATGCATCGCATCACGTAATTTGATTTTGGCAAGCTCGAACGAACGGGATAAATGGCACAAATGCAGGTGGACCCAATAAAGATTTCTCGTTTGCTTTAACGATGCGCCGCGCTATTGAATATCGCTAAGCGTCAGAAAAGGGATGAATATTACGATATGATGACGGCATCGTTACACCATAATGCTCGATCCCACGTGACACCACGTGTACACTACAAATTGCACCATATAATAGATATTTAACTCTTAATTCACGCAAAGAAACTGATGCAATTAATAACGAAGAATTCGTGAAATCTTCCACTCTAAAGTTTTTTAAAACGATTTTTGAGCATATAATAGCATATAATTTGTAAGGTACATGCCAACGTAAGAAATAGACGAAAATTATTGAAATTGAAATTTATATATCTTCAATTATTTGTTCATTTTGCAAATAAGATCTAGAAGGCAAAGTTTAGCTCGCAAGTCTCCTTTATTAAGAATTAATGTAATAATGTAGCGTGTGTGTGTGTGTGTGATGAAGTTAAAATGAAACGCACTTTATGGTGATGAGGATGTATATTTTGAAGATATAATATGTTTATATATTTTATTAATTTCATGCGATAGTGGAACGTTCTAATAAATTTTCATACTTACAGCTGGAAAACGTTCGTATATATTTCACAACTCATGATAGATATCTATGTGGCAGATTTGTTCGGAAAGTCAATCAGAACAAGAAGAATACTTATTTGTGCGTTTAGTAGCAATTTGGTTTCGCTGATTTATCTTCACGCTCGTCAAATAAGTTTTTACGCTTATCATGCTTTTTTAATTCATCATAACTTCCAGTTTTTATACCAGATAACTCATTGTCAGTTAAATGGCCATTATTGCGTTTTATTCAGAAGCCAAATTGAATTTTTATTTTGAAATTAAATTACATACATGTGTAGTTACATACAGTTTCTGCAATTTAATTTATAACTTGAAAAGTAAACACATGTCACCTCTTTGAAGCAGAAATGCTTCATATTTTATATGACTTTAATGTGCAGTAAAACGCAAATATGTAATTATTACTTCGATTCGTTCATGAAGTTTCTCTCAATATTGAGCAAAAGTGCATACAAGAGCAAGTGTATACAAATATATACACATCCGATGTACGTATGCTCTCAGCTTACTCAGAACTTAAGATCCTGCTTCACATCCTGCCAATCAGAAATTGAACTCGCTTGAGAGATTCAAGATATATATATACCTTGCGTTACAACTCGCGCTTTGTGCAAGTCGATATCACACATCTTCGTTTTCTATTCTGTCGATTGGTGAGATTTATTTGAGTTTCGAGATTTCTCGATTGTGCGGGACCGACCGTACGTTACGGAAGCACGCGCGAGCACCGGCGATAAAACACGCGCCATTACCTTCAGGATTTTACCGCTTTGCCGTTGTAACGAGCTAGCCCTTAATTTTCTTCCTGCCGTATTACATGGTCTATCTTCTATGTACATATTTATTTATACCTCGAATACGCTCGCTGCAGCGCATAAAAATAATATTACGCCAGCGCTGCCGTTGCACGTTCAAGCAATAATGGAATAATAACGGATGAGCGAAAAAAAAAGAAGAAATTAAAAATGCTTGGGGAAAATTACAAACGTGTTCTATAAAGAAATTTACAGTAAAATTTAATTAAAAAGTGTAATATTACAATTTGGTTTTGTTATATATTTTTAGAAAGTATTCTAGAATAATATTTGATATTTTGATATTATGCGCGTTATTATTGTAATAATTTATATGGAACGAATGTATTTTTATATATTATTATTTAATATGAAAATGTTAGTGTGCAATAATTTAACATGATTTGGAATTACTGGATTAAATAAGCGCCGAGCAGAACGGAAGTTTTTTTTATGAACAAATAGAAGTTAACGTTGAAACGAAATCTAAACGATTATAAATTCAAATTCCGATAAGAATCGTCGAGAAAGTCTGACCCGGCACCTGTAAGTAGTTTGCCGAGTTTCACAGGCAAAGTTGCGACGCGATCAAAGACGACGAATGAAATTCTATTTCGCCGTTTAACTCCGCTCGCGTCCCCGGAGTGCAAAGTAAATGTTTAGTAATGCTAACACTTAACGGCTTGATAAGGAAATAATGTTTCTACAATTTTCCCTAGCACTTGTTTCGACGTAGAATTTTCTCCCGAAATTGCGTAAAAGGAACCCGATCAAAGATTCAGAGGAGATGAAATTATAATGATAAAGAAATGTATCCGAGAAATCTTCTTGAGAAAAAAGTTGCCTTGAACTCACTGATTATCTACTCTCTTATCTCTTATCTCTTACTTTCAGAGTTAAGTTCTTGCTTTTAAAAGAAAATTTATATTTACATGCAGATCGTATATATATTTAATATTTTTTTGTTTTTAATTTTGTAACTTACCTGTATAACGAATATATATTTGTATGGATTCTTGTACACTTACACTGCATAAAGTAAACTTTTTGTAATGCTCGAATCATATACCTTTTTCAGAGAGGCTTTTTTACAATTTGGATTGAATCATGATTTCTTTATTAATACATCATTCACTTAGAATTTGAATCGTTTTACACGGGATATTCTTGACAACCGATAGGACAGGCCCGGCAGATGGGCGCGTGGTGGATATGTTTCCGGTGATCTAGGCTGGACAACGCGCGCGATCTCGGTAATTGCAATTTTGCATGTGACGCGCGCTACAAACACATTGGGATGCATCACCGACTACGGTGGCATTAGGCGACGATGCAAATTGGTTTCCCGAATTAATTTCGCCAACGGGAATAAGTTCGTCCTGACGACGAACGGCGATTACCTCGCCTTAGAACACTTCGTTTAAAATCCAAATTCAGGAAATTGCGCTCGTAAGATTTTTCGACTATAGTCGCTTGACGCAAATACAGTCCGAAAAACGCATGAAATTTTTGACTTATCGAGTTTGTTCTGCTATCATGAGTATTGCATTACATCTCTATAATCGCAACGCCCTATATAAGTAAAGTGAATAAGGTGACGAAAAATTATACCAAGTTAATTTAATCAGTTTTTTTTTGGAATGTATCCACTTATGTAATAATATGACAAATATCTAGTTTCTTTGAAGATCACTTCTCTTTCTTATTTAATTTAAAACATTATTATTTTATGTGCCTTTTTATTTTATTTAGATTTAGATATAATACTAAATATACTAGGATTTAGTACTTGAATAACGTTTCTCTTTGTTTAATTTGATACACTTATTTGGCTTTTTTACTGAAATTTTTACTAAAGTATAGGAATTAAATGTTAGAAGAAATAAATGTCAAATTTATGCCACATGACAAAATCTGATAAAAATCGGTCAGTCGATAAGAAAAATTAATCCGTTGAGCGTTATAGGTGCTCTACGTTTCCGGTTCGAGAAATCGGCTATCCGATGAACATTCGGCGCAAAAATCATGGCGCGCCCCCGGCGCACTTTCCTGTGATTTACGAGAATCGAATATTCATGGTGCACGAATTTGGCAATATCCGTCGTAGCGTGGTTCTATCAGGGCGTATCGCTTCGATGTTCGTGCGATGCGTTGCAACTAGTGACGTTATCGCGGAACATCTCGATCACGTTATCATCTCGCGAAATTGTATTGAATCCCGGCAAAAATCACACCTTTCCCTTAAAAAAAAGGGGGGGGAAGGAAAAAGAAAAAAAAATGCAGTCATCTTCCTATATTTCCTTATATCACCGTCAGTCGATAAATTGCAAATCATATACGATTTGTTCTGGCGAGATTGCCAATTTTTTTTCTCGGTATTATGCAGATCTGAAAGAACCGCAGAAGAAGAGACGATCAGAGAATATGCGAAACGTGTTTCGAACGTGCGTCGCGCGTCTCGTTGGACAACCGGATTACGTGAAAATATTTTAGCGACGCTTCACCCGGTATTCTCGGGCGCTCGTTTGACTTTCGATCGGCCGGTAGCGGAATTCGATTATACGTTCAACATAATGGCTTCGGCGCGTGATGAAAACGGTAATCGCGCTATTGCCGGCGTGCTTTAAAGGTGTGCTGATTAATTCGATAGCGCGCGCGGCTGTCCGCATGAGGCTGTCGCCGGTCGCGACATTACTGCGACCGTAGATTACCAAATTGCTATTTATTTTAGAGCTGCGCCTATTTGCCTTTTCTTTTTTCGTGTTTTCTTTTTTCCTCCATACAGCGCCGTTACGCATCGGCGATCGACACGAAATTATTTATCAGGTCGTAATGTGAGTGCCTTGTGTATGAAATGCAAATCGCGAACTTATTATCGCGCGAGCCGTATATTCAACCCTGAATTCTGTATTTTCAAAATGGTCGCTCGCATTTATTCCGCTGGACGTCTGCACGGTTGACGTGTTGCATCCTGCGTTAATCCTAATTTTAATTGCAGAATATTGTAAACGATACCACGTTCTAATCGGATTTATATAACGACAAGCAAACTGGAAATGAAAATAACCATAAAATTTTAAAATTAAAAAAATAACAAAGTTGAAACATTCTGGAAATATAAATACTGAATTCAAATGATTTAAATGTGTATCATATATGTTTTATGTCTCGTGTATTCGTCATTTTCGATCATGATGTCATTTCAAAATGCGTTTTCTTCGTTCTTTCGTTCGTGTCACATTGTTGTATCTTGTCATTCGCTTGCCAATAGCAATTTTATTTTTTCGTGTAATTCTTTCTCCCTTCTTGACGTCTCGCTATCGAAATATGGCGACGCGGTAGTTTGTCCTTTCTGTGGAGAGCACACAAAAGATGGTCAGCTTTAAAAATTCTTCACTCGGCACGGCCGAAAAAAAAGGGACACTGACAAGTCGTGTTTAGGTTGAACTTTATTAATATCCGACTGTCGGAAATGGAAGTTGCAGTCGTACAACGTGATGCGCCGGCGTTTTCGAGCTTTGGAACCCCCGCATCGGTATCGGAGAGAACTTCGGTTGCAGTGCTTCGCAAGGAATTTTCCAATTCGATGGCTCTTCGTCGTCCTACGGTATTTACGCTTCGCTCATAGCGCTTCTTTTGCGGATTTTTCTTGGCTGCTTTCCGCATCTCGCGCTGTTTGCCAAACGTCAAGTGCGAAGTGCACTCTCCCCTCGACCGAGCGTAATGTAACTTTGTGTTTTCTGCTGACGTTGCGTGCAATTAATTTTCGTTCACGCGAGTAAAAAGGATGATCCGCCGCGCCGCCGCAATCGTTCACTCGGTGCTGAATGCGAAAGAATTGAGAATCGTAATGAAACCCGTGATTGCAATTAATATCGCAATATAATTCCGAGATATGCATCGTTTCATTGTTTTACGCGAAACCTCTTGCGATTAAAGAAATCGGTACTCCAGATTACAATTATAGCGACGAACATATCTACATCAGCTACATCTACGTAATAATTTTCGTGCGTGAATCTCAGTGTGACGATTTCATGGCGACTGTCGTCACGGTAGCTCGTAGCGTTTAACCGTCGCGAGTGTCCAACGCTATAAGGGATGTTCGTGGTCGTTGCATCCTGGCAATTACTGATTATGCGGCCAATTGGCACGAGATAGGCGGCGCGACGCACGGCTGGGATGCAGCTTGAGACGAGAGTATGATCGAGCGAGCGGGTTCGCTCTCGCTGCGCTACAACTCGGATGCGCCGATGCAGCTGCCAATCAACCGTCCGTCACGGCGCGCGCGGGCGGCGCGGCTATCCCACAATTTCGGTGAATGCGAATTATGCCGCGCGCACGCCGAGATACTTACCTAGCGTGCCTCAATCTCTCTTAATTAACATCGCCAAAAAGAGAGTCGAATGTGTTTGCTGGAACAAATATTATTCGTACACGAATACTTATACTCAAATCAATTCATTGTCATTTTTGTAATGTATTTTGAACCAAACCAAGAAAAATTACTATTTTTTTATAAAACATTATATTTTTAATTAACATGGCTAATAATAAGAAGGCATTTATATGTATTCGTTGAAACAAAAATTACTCGTACATAAAGACTGTAAGCTCAATTTGTTGCTATTTTTATGACATGTCTCAAATTGAACAAAAAAATAATCGCTATTATCTTTATTAAAAAATTACACTGTACTTTTTGAAGCACTGTATATCACATGTCAAGTAAAATAGTCGAAACTTGTTGTGCTACCAAAGTAAGCCGAGCATCTTTTTTGACGCAGTACGTCAAAGGAAACGCGCCCTGATATTCAACGACAATTAATGGCTCTTCCATTTGCATGGGACTGTTCCTTCGAGCCGCTCGCGCGGCGCACGCGTACTTAGTAATAATTAACCACTAGCCAAGCTTACCGGTCGCCAGCGGCACCGGTCTCTTATCGTTAATTCGAGTTCATAAATTTCTCGACGGTTTAATCGTCGCTGCTACATGAGAGAGCGTCTCGCTCGCTCGAGGAACGAGGAGGAAGTTACATGCTTCTCTGGGGTGTCTCGCGCGATTGGAAGCGCTCGCGCGTATATCACGCATCCTCGAATTCGGCGATTTCACATCAGGCGTAATAATCACCGTAATTATTTTCCCGACCGCAATTATGCCACGTCGTTGATGATTTCCGCAATCGCGTCTGTAACTTCCCGTCGCACCGCGATCGATTCGTAATTCTCTGGTCATTACGTGTCACGTCATGCCTTCCGAATCTTCGGCAATTAATGTTCGAAGCAGTAGTTAAAATTACCGTAATTTCGATAGATAAATTTTGATAGATTTACTTACATTTCTTACCTAGATTCAAATGCTGTATAGACGCACGAAGATGGATGACATGGATGATGTAAGACCGGAATTTTCCTACGTCTGTGGCATTCTGAAAAATCACGTTTGTATAAATTACGCCAGTTTCAAGTCCTGTTCTAAAATCGAATTGCACACGGTTGAATAATTTTTACATGATATTCATAATTGTTGAATAAATAATATAAATAAGTTTGAATAGGTATATGAGATATCTTATTCCAGAAATGCTTCCACAAATTCGAAATGTTTCTTCCATCCATTAACGAGGAATTAATGATCGCGCTAATTTCACATAAATTTCATATTTGTTGTTGGGTAATGCATCAGTACATTGTGAACAGCTTTCGCCTAAGCCGATTACATAACTGAGCGACGGACGAGGAGTGGAAGAAAAGATTTTCGTGAAAGATAGAGAGGTGAAGTTTCAGAATAGAGTGATACACGAATAGAGGAAGGGTAATTGAAAGTTCTCCGTGGCTGAGATGATGGAAACGAGACGACTCAGGTTGCATTTAATTCACAACGCTGAACTTCGTCAAAGCGTTACATTCTCTCGCGATTACGGGCACTTCCGACGAAACTCCACGAAGATTCACGATTTATTATACTGACGTATACCCCCGTATTTTTATATTTGCTCTTTCAGATGCGACTTGTATATACCGATACGCTAATATGAAATAAATTAATTTCGAAGAGGGATGAATTAATTTTAAAAATCGTTATACATATATTAAGAAGTAAAAGATATATTTTATAATTCTCTTTTCGACCGTTTAATATCGCGAAATCAAATATGAATATCTGAAATAGAAAAATAGGGAAAAAGGAGGCGAGTGCATGGAAAGCCGGCGGAAATCGAGCCGCGAAAACGCTCCCGAGAATTTCATCGTTTTTAAGTGTCAGCATGATTCATATATAATATTTGGACGGGCAACTCGAAGCCGCGGTTATACCCTCCCCGGAAATTTGCATAAAAACATATTGAATCCCCAGTCGTGTGTGTTATCCATGATACTCGTCCAAAACAAGACTCGAACGAAAATGGACTCTGGATGCCGCGTTTCTCTCTAATTGGCCGAGCTGTTATCTCAACGCGAATATACTATTTATTTTAATGAAACTCGATTATTTGGCTTAAGTTTGAATCCTTCTCTCACAATCAGTTCTTTTTCGCTAATGCGTGTATATCTTCCCGAATTTACATCCGAAAGAGAACATGCCGCAAAGAAATAAACGTTCGCGGTTACTGAAGAATCACAGAATCAACAGTGCAGAAAATTACTATAGAGCTGAAAACTTCCATGTTTTTTGCCTTGTCAGTAAAGTGCTTTCCAGTAAAGTCTAAAATCTTTAACGTATCCACTGGTATATCTCTTCTTTGGTTTAATATATTTCACATTTTGTTAGGAAGTATCGCTCTAAAGTTTTATCCTATTTAGAGAACTAAATGAAGAACTTAACTTGCTTTCGATCTTACGCAAATTTTGTATCTTTGTGTATTATGTATGGCCACTTTCCTATATACACTGCAAATTGAAGCGTGTTACTTTTACACGCATAAACGTCTAAAAATGACACATTAGACTGAAGATCTCTTTACATGTTTCTCTTTATGTGTTAAATTACGTTTTTACAAACGTCATTTAAAACGTTTAATCGTATTATCATGTCATTTAGATGCATGCATGATTGTTACGGTAAATGAAACTTTAGTTAAAGGTCGAACTTCTGCTATAACATAAGAAAAACAAACATCGACGATCGTCAATAAACAGAAATTAGTTTAGCTGAAAGGTTATCTGGTAAACTCGATATATCGGTGGCGATCATAGCGCAGAAAAATGTGCGCTGCTTTAACGAGCCGAAGATCCGAGTTCAAATCCGACCAAAAATCGTCGGTTTTTATTTGATCGCCACTTCTCGGAAGGGTTAATGCCAACTCACCGAGAGTGTATCTTTATAAGAAACCAGAAGGGAGGCCTCGGATTTGATAAAGGCCGAACTTCAAAAGGCCATGGCTCAATCTTGAGCTGTAGAACTATTAAGAAAAAGAGAAATTCGATTAATTTCTTGAAAAAGGAAATAGGTAACTTCTCTCATGATGATATTGATGATTAAAAATTGTTCGTTATTCTGACAAACCATTTAACACTGGAAAAGTGATAACAAAACTAAACTGACAAGAAGTTATGTAAGTATTTCGCAAAATTCGTAATAGTTGTGCAATTAACTAATACGTCGGAGCGAATGATCGCACACTGCAAATCCAAGTGTGTGTTATTTTTGTGCACGCGCATAAACGTCTAAAAATGACACATTTGACTGAAGTTCTTTTTACATATGTTTCTTTTTAAGTACAATACATGATGTGATTTAAAACGGCAAGAAATGTGTAAAAAAGAAGCTTTCAACTAAAATAACTCGATTTGCAGTGTACGTTATGCAATTCGATACGTTAAAAACCGTAGGAGTGCGAAATCTGTTTGACCGTCATACCTCCGTTTCTTAATATTCTTATTGCCCAGCATAAGTTTCTTCGTCGAGAGCTATACGGGGGAAATGCGGTCACGCAACCTAGGGTGAGAACTATGCCGTAGTGACAACCAGCTTGCGACGCAAGTGACCGAGCACGAGCGGGCGGGTCACTGCGAGATATTTAATTGATTTAGGTGCTGGGAGCCAGCCGCGGCCTTTCCCATCGACCGTCGAGAATGCGACCGCCGGACGGAATTCCCGAGACACCCGGTGGGATCGTTTGCGGTCAATGGGAGACGCTCCAAGGGGAATCGGCATGCGGTCATCAGAGGATCACGATCCTTCCGTGTCCCTCGGTGCCGAGTTTGTCTTGAAGCGCGGATGCGTTGCTATTTGCCCTACGTTACAGCTTGAACATCGATCGTGTGGACAATTCAAGCATCCCTTTCGAATAGGAACTCGTCGAAAACGTCATTCTCTCATGCTAAATTATCTCACGTTTATCTCACGTTGCGAAGGAGAGTTTATTGCTCTCTACGTACCTTGAAAAAATCGAAAATGATATTTCTTAAATTACGTCGGCGCCTCCGCAATCATGTGGCTGAGTATTTCAATAATTAATTGATTAATTAATTTTTCGCGCAAATGCTCAGTTTTGTATATCTGCAATTAGAATTCAAATTCTGAAAACATTATTTAAATTCAGAAACATCAATCAAAACTCGCCACAAATCAATTACTTTATAGTGAACGACGATGCGCGTTTGCGATGCTTTATTGTGTAGTATTTGATATTTTTTCTATATATAAATATTTACAATATTTATTCTTTATATGAATAAAAGATAATAGAACACGAATAGAATTACAAACGTGTTATAGCTGAATGAATTTATTGGTAATTTTGACCACTCATGATGAACAAAACTATCAGAAAAGCAATTTTACAGAAGTGACTTGATATTAATTACAATTTTGATTAATTATTGAGCAGTTTCGTTATTGTTTACTAACAAGATATCTTTGACAGGGAAGCTAGTGAAATTAATGGTTAATTAATGTAAAGAGTTATATTTTACAACTGCTGATGGTTAAATATGGTGCCATGAGCGTGATAAGATTTCTGGTAAAGCTTGCATGAGTAGCAAATAATACTTGCTACTCATGCAAGCGGACGCCACATAAATTACATATGATAATGCAAGGTATGATAATCGCGTATATAATGCACCGCTCCTGATGTCTGTAAATCCGCTATGAGCGACATTAGCTATACCGACTAACTTTGTTTATGTCAATAGTATACAGTGTATGTACGTCGTTACTGTGATAGCACGCATATAACAAACGATTCTTGTTCGCGATTCTACGAGCGTGATGTGCGGTAGATTGATCATACGTTGTTATGATCGCATTATTAATGCATGCAGCGTAAATCAACTCTTTATTATCAAAACCGCACCTTTGATCGGCGATTTCTGGTTGAAATAATTTCGATCAATTTAAACTTACTGTTTATCACACAATCCTGATATATATCAATATATACAATATACATCTCAAATGCGCATATATAACTTCAACAAATTATTTTTTATCAATTGCGAGGACATCATTTGCCGATTTTCTATACAATAAATCTTTGCGCCTCTGTCTTATTCTTTCGGTTAAATGGTTATTTTGGTCATGGCAAGTCTATTTGACATAAATAAAAAATGCAAATAATAACTACTTTCTGCATTTTTTACGAAGAGACATGTATTCGAGAGAAAAATAATTATAAGAGGATTGCAAGACATTAGACCCTTGGATAACATAGAAATGTAAATATTAGTATTAAAAATGTAATCCAACAAATGGATTTTGCCCGCGTTTCGACCAAGTATGTACCTATTAACAACTTCTGTCGTCTTATTGAAGTTTTCATAAATTTTCTGTTAAAAATATAGAATTATTTCATTAGTTGAGTTCAACGAGTTGGCAATATTTCTCGTTCCTCCAGAATAATTCAAAAATTGTCTTAAAACGAAATTTACTTTGTACTTTAACGCAATTTGCGAAATACTTGAAGATAGTTGAATTAAAATATTTATGCTGTTGTATCCGTTATTTATGTATTAATTTAAAATATGTTAAATTAGACCAAAACAAAAAAATTATTTAAATTGATTAAAATTCCAGAAAAAATTCATAAATCTTTTTTTGCTAATTATATAATATTCGCTATTGTACCGTGATTATAAAATATTCAACTTTTGCATCAATATTTTATGTTCTAACAATAAGAAGTTATTTATAAAATTTCGAAGGTTTTAACAATTTAGTCGAGATATGAACATTGCTATTATATTTAATTCAGTGTCTCTCAGTAGTTTCTCAATAATGCCTCACGGTAAAATAGATAATCCAAGCATATTATAGTATAGCAGATTTAGATGTCAAGGTATACAGCTGAGTCTTGAAATGAATGTCTACTTTAGCAAGAGATAGGACAACAGTATCCATCGGGAAGACCCTACGGATACGACCGCCCTCAAGCAGAACAAAAGCCTCATTATTTTCGTGATTCAGGAACGAGTAAATTTCACCCTCGGCAGAAAGCTCGTCACGAGATACGGTCTGCGGCTCATTTCGCCATCGGATATGCTGCGAGGTGGATTTCGCGTTCGAGTAAGGTCATCGCTTTGAGGAGATGATGAGGCAGGTTGCGCGTTCCGACGAACGTGATCGTCCGACTGGTCGAGGAGAAAATGATGACGCAGCCAAATGCCGTTGGTTACCTAGTCGTTGACTTCCCTTGGGGCAGGAGACAGGTGATCTTGTAGCTGCTTCATGTCGCTTCCGATTTGTACATGTACGCAATTTCTTGAAAGTTATAGCCATTCACCTTTTGTTTGAACATGTCGAAGAGGAAAAAAATGTACTAATCACAATATATTTATCAAAACGGCGTGACATATGCAGTTCTAATTAATACGCTTGATTTTGAAACAAAAATGGTTTATATGTAAATACTTATTTAATTATTTTATTTTATATAAATTATTGCCAAGCAATAGTTTATAATACATCAAGAGACACGGTAGTGTTTCGCGCCAAGTACACGCAGAGCGAGACCGATTAGTAGATACGGTACAGTTAATTATAGAACGATCATAAATAAATATATAATTTAAATAAAATAATCAAATTACATGGCACATTTTGTTTAATAATAAATAGATAAAAAAATGAATAATATAATTACATTATAATGTATATAATATATAATACATACATATTTATAATACACATTTATGCGTATATGATGAATAATACATATCAATATGTACATAATGAATAGGAGATATGTAGGTAGTGAATAAATATATAATACATGATTGATTAGAAAAGAAATATTTGTATTTAGGCAGGTTTAATAAGGTAATCGTATCATATTGATTCTCAGCGTCAGATGATTAGTATTGGCGCAGATTACAGGCGAATGTCGCACGAAGAATGCGAATCGATTAACAGATCAGTTTTCTCATTTTCATTCTCATTCTCGGATGAAAATTGGTGCGACATTTGAGTACTAATTTAGCAGCCGCGAGAGAAAATAAAGTAAGAGATTTCTCGCATTGACTTTTGAGTTATACGTAAGGCGAACCATCGATCAACAATTTTTTTAATTAAAATCTTTTTAAGTTAAAATCGATCAACGGAGTGTTAATGAATTACTTAGCGTGATATTTAAACTTGTCGACCGTGAAGATCGATGAGAAACGTAACAGGAATATACGGAGAGAGTTCTTTGATCAGTATTTAATTATTAATCGATTATAATAATTTTATTGAAAAGTGCAAAATAGTTTCATACAAAGTAAAATGATGTAAATAGATGAGCATCGTGCACACGTAGAAATGAACGAGTGGAATCAGCCGATTTCTACGAGAAGTGATTTCTGCAGGAAACGTGCCCCCATCGCGAGTTAACAAATTCTTGATTGTCAATTTTTCGTAGGAGCGTGCGCGGAATATTGTGGGCATACTTTCCGTGTCCAGACGTGGTTTTTTCGCGTTCTTTCAACCATTTCCTTCTTTTCTTTCCGTTCGTTTCGGACTCTCGTTCCGCACCAAGTCGTCGAAAACAATGAAGCGGAGATTGTGTGTGTGTGTGTGTGTGTGCCATGAGATTTCGAAGAATGGCCCCTTGGCACGTTAGTTCTCCTACGTTTGCCCTTTCTGTTTTAAACGATTTTTTTTCTTATAACAATTGTTGCGCTTGTATATTCTATAATGTGTTTTAAAAAGTTTATGCGATAGCGCTGTTCTTATTTCTCGACGATTTAAATGAGTTACATAAATTAGTGATAAATCTGAACAATGTGCCACATAATGCTCTTTCTCATATATACCAATTTATAATACAATTATTATATGCTATTCACACACACCATAAGATAAAAATATTATGGCTTCTTATTATTATGAGTGTCATAAATACGTTGATATTGATGATTTCATAACGGAAACAATTTGTCGACGAAGCAGAGCGTGAAGCTTATTCATCATCCTTTCTAGGTAGGTTAATTAAGAATTTTTTCTACGAGAATTTTAAGATCGCTTGCGTGACTTGGCCCCGAATTAATTCCTTTTCGACTCCCCTCCGTCTGTGAGCAGAAGGGATGTCGAAGATGATGAAGCGGAAATTGCCACGACATGTCGAAGAGGCGGCACGTATTGGGGATTCGTTCCCGAATTATATCCGTCCTTGTGACATTTTCTTCCGTGCCATCGTCGAGAGACAATGGTTTATTATTAGAACGGATACATCTGAATGTCCGACAAAATGAACGCTCAATTAAGCGGAGCTTCTCCATCATTCGGTTTAAAGTGTTTCTCCGTATTCGAAAGGCTTGTCATCGATAAACTATAAAGAAGAGTTGGGAGGAAGTCAACGAATCCGTTCCGCGCAGCATACAAATCGAGATAATCGTTGTGGGAGCCGTAGGATCCATTAGAAACGTGCATGAGGAACCGTTGCCGTATTTTAGGAAATGAGATTTACGAAGATATACAGAAGAACGCCATCCATAAAGTGGAAGCATACGAGGGATTCCGCTTGCAAAAGTCCACCGTTGGAGTCCGACATTCGGGAGCGTTTTCGTGCCGTCGCACCGCGGTCACGTAGTTGTGGATTTCAACTGCATCCGGATGCAACAACGCATCCAGCAATATTAGATGAGACACCGTTACGCGGCAACGGTTGGAAATGAATGTTTCAAACGGATATTCGCGTCGGATCGAAGACCACACAAGATTTGAGAATATATAATGATTTAGAATATTTAGATAATACTATAACGCTGCTTATTAATATAAAGTTAACTGATTTTTTCATTGAAAAAATCTGTAAAAGAACATTCGCAAAACTTTGGGTTGTAATAATAACAAGCTGAGTACACGACGACAGAAAGGCAGTAAAAAAAACCATTCGTATATAATTAGACATGAAAAAAAATACATGAAAAACTAATTATTATAAAAATTGATTAAAAGAAAAAATTACAAAGAAAATATTACAAAAGAATGATAGAATAAGAGCGCAGAATGAAAACCGGCAAATATACCAGTCTCTGTATTTAACAATGTAACGCAAGTAATGAAATTGGGTGGTTGAGAAAGAAAGAAAATCCCGCAGTGTGCTTGCGGGAGTAAATTTAATGGACTTATTTTTAAAATGTCGACGGATAATTTAAACAAAAATTATAACATAATTATAGTATGTTAATTATTTTTTGCGAATGGAAGACGAAGTCGTGGAAATTAACGTTACTGCACAAATATTTGATAATTTATGTTAATTGAAATTGAGAGCATGCTGATTAAAGCAAATAATATGAAAAAAAGAGAAGGAAATAAAAACAAGTAAAACTATATATTATAGTCGATAGGTTCTTTTCCTCTGTGACTGGCAATCGAACTAATAGCGTCTATAATTTAGATGGAAAGAAAATAGGGGAAAGCGACATAAAAGAAAAATATCTGTTACGTGATTCAATTTAAATTACGAGTAATCGATGAAGGAATGATAATCTCACGTTTTATGTGTACGTCACATCATGCATACACTACTAACTTTCGATTTATTGAAAAATATTTTCAAAACTTTTAATTCTTTAACGAACTTGGAATCAATTTTCTCTCGGCGAAATTGTCGAGGGAGGTTATTTTCCACAACTTCTCAATTTTCAACATGAAGTTTCTTAAGAAGTAAACGCCGACTGAAGTTTATGTTGAAATAAAGTCACGCTAAAATTAATCCAAACAACAAAGTTCCGCTATTTACTATTTACATTTTTGAAACGTACCTTACGCAAAAAAGGTTATATTTTTAGCGCAAAATAACTTTGTATTTAGGTTCTTCCGAAAATTTTCGATAACGGAAGATTGAACTTGAAATTTATCGGGAAATCTATCTTCAAAATAGTTTTCGTTAAATCAGAGATAGCTGTGCTATATATATATGAAGTATAAATACGTGACAGCAAGTTATCTTTATATCCGCAATCTATTATCACGGTTTCTTTCGTCTGAGTCTATATTTCTCTTCAATTACGTTATTGGCAATTTTTCGCAAACTATTGATTACGGCGAGCAATATTGATGGTTCGAATCGGGAAGACAGATAGAAGACATTGAACGAAAAAAAGATAAACAGCACAAATCGTAACGTCATGCTGCAGCGAAGAGAAGTGTCTCGAATCGAGTTGAGGGTTTCCGCTACTCCAGCCACGTACGTATCCAAAAATGAGATTTTCGATTGACTAGAATGGAGAGGTGGATGAGGGTGAATCTGAATTACATTTTTCGAAACGAGTGCGACAGGCTTGTTCGGTTGGGAACTCGAAATTGTGTCTGGCACCCAAGTTTGACTAGTACATGCCTCGAACGATAACGATAACTTCTTGTCGAAACTATCGATTCCGTCTTTCTCTTCTTTTCTGTAGAACAATGTTGACGAGAATCGTAAAGATGGCGGTCACTGCCCATCGGTGGAGTTTACTTCCGCGATATTGCGATCCTGCAATTTCAGGAGAACTTGTAAAATTTGTCTAATCAACCGTGGGATTGCGCGTGGTCCTTTACGTCGAATTCCGTTTCGTTGCTACTCGCAGAGGTATATCGATTTCGCGTAATTCTTTATTTTCTCGTTCCACTGATGCTTCTCTGCTAATAGTTTTTTTCTTCTATCGTTTCAAACGAATTAGCAACTTTTGTTCAATTTTCTTTGAGAAACAAACGGTTTTTTTTTTATCTCTTTTATTACATTTTTTTATAAAGGTTTTCGAATATGAGGCGAATATAATTGCGCTTTAAGAAAAATCGCGGCTGAATGTTATCTCTTTGTTACTTTCAATACACCTTAAGTTCGAAATGTCTTTTTTCTATTGTCACAATTTTTTTTCCATTACTCTTAAGTAAGATTTTTATGTCCGCAAAAGTGTGTTTTTAAGCGTTCGTGAACCTCATCGATTTTTTAATGTGAGGCTCGTCGAAAATGTTTCGAACTTTGTCTTGCCATACTCAGTGGAGTTTGTCGTTGCGAGTGCCCTTCGTCGACCCGATTGTTTCACGAAAGTTTGAAATTGCAACTCGTAAGCCGTGCTTTATGTTGGCCCAAGGGTCAGGGCGGAGGGCGAACTGTAAAGTATTGCTTCGTGTAACACGGCGCATGCATCTTGGATGGCCGTGCCGTATTCCGAACGCGAGGAATGCCGACAATGCTGGGAAAAATTGGAAGGAACGAAAGAAAAGTGAACGAGTGGCCATGGACAGGCTGGATTTAACCGATATACGGAAAGAAAACGGGGAAATTAGATTTGGGAAGCAAGATTTTATTCGGATTTTATTCTTGCTTGCAGCTTGGATGAATTGATTCCTATTAATCATCAATCGATTTTTATTAACCGTTAATTGCACACGATGCGCACGTTCTTTGTCTAAAAATTGTTTTTTACATACATATGCGAAACTGTTAAGACAACCGCATACACCTCTGCGCTATAATTGCTTTTTTGCCTTGCGGTTGCATTAATGCCACGTAGAGAAACGTGAAAGAAAAATGACAAAATTGAATTTCATGGTCTTAATTCTCAAACAGAATTTGCACGTACGTTTTTGCACGCGGAACACGAGTTCTTTGCCAATGTGCGTAGCGAGAGGATATTTCACGTCCTTTCTTCTTAGCCGGAGCGATCGATAGGGTTCATGAATCTATCCAAACCTTTCGGTGAGGAGATAAATCTTTTCGATCTCCTCTCGATATTTCTTTCTTTCTTCCCTTTCTCTTTTTTTCTCACTTTCTCTCTCTTCCTCTCTCTGTCCTCAATGCGTGCCGATCGTTTCCTGTCTCGCACGGACCGTGATCTATCGGCGGATCTTCGATGATACAATCGAGTTTGCGCATGCAGACTGCGCCATAAGGATGAACTAGGGCATCAAGATATAGCGGCACGTGATTATCCGTATTACAGCGTTTCTGTTTCGAAAATTCGGCAACGTCTGCATGCGCCATGTTGTTTGCGGTTACAATTTGAGATCTCTTTTTCTCACACAAAATAGGATTTTCCTTTATGATATTTGTGCATATATGGTACCGTATGCGGCTTTCCAAATCTTCCTACGTAATGACATCTCGGAGTTCGCTTGTTATCGTGAGAACCGTTTTCATTTTCCATGAATCTAATCCGAATTTTACAATTTCTTGGTTTATTATTTATCTCATTTCCATGAGATAGTAACCATAATAATAACAGAAAAAGAAAGAAAGAGAAGAAATAAGTTTGTGAAAATGATTATCTGCATTGATCCATTTTGTCGTTTATTGATTGTCTATTATAATATTTGATTCTTTTTAACCAAAAATCTTATGATTGACGATTATGAGGAAGATTGCATGCAATTTCTTTCCGCAACTGAAGAGAGAGAAACTTAAAGAAGAACTTAAGTTTCGTATACCAGACACGGAGAGATGAGTTTTTATGGAAAACTACAAAGTGAGAAGACAAGGGATTACTTCGATGTAACAACAAATCCCATTGTTGAAAACTTGGGTTGCACAAGAAACGACCTGGTTATTTTTATTGCCCGAACGAAATATTTTAACATGTTGCGAACTGGACAGTTACTTGATATATCGGATTAATTAGAGAAAATGGTACTGTTGCAAATAGCGTAGCGAAACGCGTTATATCTGAAATAAACAAGTCTCGTGCCAAAGTCGTCGCGTTACATGTTGGTCGACCGTCCAAAATTAGCCGAATACGCCCTAGTTTTGCTATATAGGAATAATTAGAATTACTTTGAATAATTAGAATTTTGCTGTGTCATAAAAGTGTCGCGTTATCGACGCTACTATCGCATCCGTTCGCAATGAATCGCGCGATCGAAACGCGCGCCCCACCATTCATTACGGACAGTGAGTTGAGTTTTATTAATCGGCCACGCGCGTTGTGGCGGCAGAGGAAAAGGCTTTTAGAGTTTCCTTGTTTGTGCACACTGGAAACTAAACTATAACGCGCGGGTTGTGTCGTGGAAGTATCGTCATTGTCGCCGGTGCCGACTGACACCGCGCCGCCGACTGTCGTGTCGTTGGTTAGCGGAGACAATGCCCACGGCGAGATACAATGTGCGACGACGATATAACAGCTCGTGAGGCACAAAAGCCGCGGATGCGAACGTACTCGTTTAAAACGCTTATGTCGATCCCCCGGTTCCCTACTTCGCTTGTCCTCAGTTTCGTTTCCTTTCGGAATACGGCTGATACATGACATCCACCGTGCGCGTTCCGATACGCAAAAGATATTTCTGTTGCCATATAGCCACAGGACGAGCACAAGCGTGCGCTAAGTCGGGCATTGCGTAACTTTTCGTTTTAATGAATAACTTACGTATACCTACGTTTTTTATTTACGAGAGTGAAGGCGCGACTATTCAATAATTGATTGAATTAACTGACTAATTACATCGTTACCGTCTCGAGAAACACATTTTCTTTAATCCGGATATTTTCACTGCAGTCGATAGTTATGCTCTATATATTAATTAAGATGCATATTCTCTAGTTTTTTTTCGATGGTCACAATGAATTAAATGGGAGAAAAATAACGTGGAGTTATATTATGTCGTTTTATAATGCACGCTATTACACAAAGTCTTAATTATCTAGAATGTTTATTCGCGACTATACGGTTTTAGTTTACACTGTGGACATTCAAGACGCGTCGCGCGTTTGCGACGCGACCCGCTCGAGCTGATCTTAGAAAAAGGTCATAATTTTGATGAAGGTAAACGTAGACACTTGGGTCATTACGGAAGGTAAGAGCCGCAGGAAAACTAAAAATTTGATGAAAGCCCTGAAGGACTTAGGCGACCTTTGGATGACAGCTTGAATAGATAGCATTTCCTTCATTTTTAGAAAAATGAGTGCCTGTTCCATCTTTTCAGGACAGACAAACGAGCTTTAAAAAATCTATTTTTTGCAAAAAGCAACATTTTTGCTCCACAATAAAATATAGGCGAGAGTTTGTACATTTAATACATGTATGCCAATAATTTCTACATTGTAAAAACCATTTTAGATTATCTATGTTTTAAATCAGAATTTGAAATAGAATTTTGTATACAAATGTGTTGTGTGATACAAAAAATTCAAGAATTTGAATACAACACACATTTATAAAAATGTACATATTAAAATATATATCCTTAATAAAATATACGGCATATAAAATTATAAGTAGAACTGTAAATTATAATTATAAAATTAATAATAGGGCAGAAACTGCAGCAACTTTAAAGCTGCAGGTCTATAATAATAGGATAGAGATGATTTAACTCCATATTTTCGCTCAGTTTATGATTTGATGTTGGGAGAATTTGAATAGGGATCAAAATTTACGTGTGTGAAAGAGGTATTAGATATATGTATATTGTATATGTACCTATATATAAAGAATATAATTGTAATATCGGAGAATATACTTATACGCGCGCGCGCGCGCACATACACAAAAGCTCATATTGATCTTTATTTTATATTATGAATAAAATTTTATTCTGAAATCTGACACCAAAATTGGAGATTATGCGTAAAGTGCTTTTAACGTGTCGACGTGTCAATATGCTTAAGATTTAAATTATCATGCAATTTATTGCGCAAAATAATACATTACGAGTGATATAACATCCTCTTCCTCTTTCTTTCTTTCTCCCAACTAAATATTTCAGCATTAATCAACAGGAATTCTCATGGAGCGTGCAACCGGTTGACAAAATATTTCGACAGTTACGTATACATTCCGCGTTCGCGGATCTGAAAATCTCGTCTGGAAATGAGCATCGAAATCTAACGGGTTGCACACTATTCCAGTTTTCATATTTCGCTATATTTTTTTTGCACGAACACGGAAATTTGATATACACGGCGATCTCGTTGCGGATGTCGCAATCTGTCGTGGACATTCGTTAGGAACATAAATTTTAATGTTTATTGCAAATATTATAGAACGGCGACGAATGGCAAGTCGTAATTGCCGATATATAATACTGGCAGTAATATTGTCAAATATAATTCTAAGAAATGTAGTTAAGCCAATATCTCTAAATCCAATTTCTCCGAAGCAATTTTTTTATAACAATCCTACACCGTGATATAGAGTATTTAATCACGATATAATGATTTATGATACAATTGAAATCACGATACGATCGGCAAGAAGCAAATTCTTTGAAAAAATACATATAAAATGTAGAATAGATTTTTGATTGGCCGAATAACTAACGAGAAAAATAACATTCCTTAGAAATATATAATGTCAACCTATTTGATTATGTATCAGGATTGTGTGTGATTTCAATGCGTTAGATTATAAGATTAGATAATTAACGCAAGTATGTGTAAATTATTTCATTATCATTGACGTATTATTTTGCGTAAATGCGTTTTAAATTGAAAAAGCGCTTGTGCGCCTTTTTGCCACTCTTTTTAATTGAGGTTTATTTATAGTAATATATAATTTAAAATTTATATTGTTCTTTAAAAACTACACGTTCGGTACGAAGAATTTGTATGTTTCAAACATTTGTAGGTTTCAAATGTTATATTCTTACAAGAATAATCTTGTACTATACAATTCACATTGGACCATTGTATAATATTATTCCACTCTTACGCTATATATCACTATGCATCACATTTATTAATATGTATATTTGCTTTTCTTTCTGTTTCAGGTAAGTTAATGTATATTCCTCGTTTGTTTCTTCGACGAAAAAACCGATTTAAAATTGTTCTGCAAATTCCGCATGCGAAAACGTAAGTACACTACTTACTGCAAAAGCGATTCTTAATTGCTTGATATGACATTGTAATTGCGCATGTTAACGCAAATTAATAAAATTTTTCTTGATATTTTAAAGGAATTATTACATATAATACTTTATCATAATCACCTTCATATTTTGTCTATCTGTTATTAGCGATTTATTTCATCGCGAAATAATAAGAAATTAATCAATAGAATAGTTTTGCTGAAGCTAAATTTATGCCGGAACTACATTCAGTTCTAAGTTCGAAGTTCATCGCTCGCTGTTTTAAATACCAGCACGGTAATTGTACACGTGGCATAATCGGTCTAGCGTTGCGAAGTTACGGAGGTAATCATTGACGTTTGAGTGTCATAAGTAAATTAAAAAAAGTTAATGAGTTAAACACAAGGAATATAGATATATTGTGATATTGATTACGTTTCTTCTGCAATGGGTTTGGGAGAAATATACAATTATTTGTTCGTAGAACAATCACGTGAGTGTATAATTCTATCTCCTTAAGTTTATAATCTAGTGTATAGTTCCTAGTATACGATATTAAGAAAATTTGACACAAATTCCTAATAAAGATAAAGAAATGTTATACTAATGGCAATTTGGTATGGTAGTAGAGCTTTCAAAAAATAAATAAATTTTGTATTATATTTGTAATATCTAATAAATATGTACGTATGCTACACAGATTCGATTAATATTCTATAATACACAGACAACGACATTTTTAAAAACCAAGTTAACTTGATGGAAAATCCCGAAAATTAAGAGAATCTGAAAAGGTTTAAAAAGTTATTTCTTTATCTATCGGAATAAAAATAGAATATGTCTTACAGAAATATTTGTAAAATACAAATATTTAAACATGACAAATTGGTTTTTTTTTTATAAAAATTTTTTGTTTGTAAGAAATTTTTGTCGTTGTTTGCATGAGTACAGTATTACTAAAATAGCGACCATTATAATATCGTATACTTGAAAGTATTGACCGCAAAAAGTTTCATTAAAGAGAGATCGTGTAGAAAATAGCTATATTATTTCAAAAATTATATTTTTGCAGTTCCATACACTCGCGAATGGTCACTCATAGCCACGCCGTATCCACTAATGCTAATAATATTCATGTATATGTATTTTGTTCTTTACGCTGGTCCTCGCTATATGAAAAATCGACCGCCATATACATTGAGAACCTTTATGTTAATTTATGACGTAGTTCAAATTCTGGCAAACTTATGGTTCGTAAAAGAGCATGTATCTGCCGGTTGGTCTATAGAAGTGGTCTACAGTGGTATTTTATACATGAACAACTATTGTCTGACACGCCGTAAACTACTTCTTAATACGATTAAAGTATGTTTTTATAATATAATAATTATCGTAAAAGTTATTGATAAGTTATAATGCTTATATAAATAGTTGTATTATTAAGTGCGATGTGTGAATTTAATTTTTAATTTGTAATTATGTCATTTTTAAAGAGAAGCAGAAAATGCCCGTTAAAAAAATTATATTAATGGCCATAGGACAGATAATTAACGCAAAGAAACAATTATTTTAAATAAAAATCTGTATTTATAATTTAGTTGGATCTCATATATTAAATTTCGAAAACATCATTGATTTTATAATTAATCAATAATCTCTAATTCTTTCTTATTGATACGGGCAATGTTTATTATTTTTATGATTGTAATACTTTGTATATCTTATATATAACATTTACGTTTCAGCTATTCGATATGGTGTGGTGGCTAGGTTTTCTCAAACTTTTTGATTTCGTCGAAACCTGCATATTTGTATTAAGAAAGAAACAAAACCAGGTCTCTGGTTTGCACGTGTACCATCATATATCTAATTTGACATTTCTCTGGTATTATTTGAAGTACTCTTTGGATGAAAGAGCGACATTTATTTCATTGTTTAATTGTGCCGTGCATGTAATCATGTACATATACTATTTCATCGCTGGATGGAGTCCAGATCTCCAACGGTTGATATCTCCCGTCAAACCATTTATAACTAAGCTACAGATGGCAAGTATTAATATAATATTTTATAATTAAATCGCTTACATGACGTTATTACATTTTGTTTTTTAATATACTTATTTGTGAAATTAGGCACAATTTATTGTGATGATAGCAATTATAGTACTGCCGATTTTGAATCCCAACTGCCAATTACAACGAGGAATAGCAATTATCTTTATTGGAAACTTACTTTTATTTCTGTACTTATTTTATGATTTTTATAAAAAAAGCTATAAATCTAAACAGAAGAATAAATAACATTGAGAAATGATTTTGCTATACGGTTAAGCAGATAATACTAATTATATATGTGTACACATTTAAATATATATATATATATATATATATATATATATATATATATATATATATATATAAATAAATAAATAAATATATATATATATATATATATATATATATATATTAGATAAATATAAAAATCATCTAAAGAAAACAATTTTGTTATTCAATATTATTTATTCTGTAGTCGCCATATTTTGTCGAATTGATAATTAATTAATAAATATTTGTTGATAGAATTTGATTTTTAGGCTAAATATATAATTATATCATATATGAAGGATATAATCCCTGTGTTCCGTATATAAAGCGCAAATGCGCGCACTTATTTATAGCATACATAACGTTTACCATAGAAAATGCGCATATGCGCATATGCGCTTTACGGAACACAGGGAATGTTAAATCTCAAAAATGTAGTGTAGAAAACGATTGTCATGTAATAATAATCTGTTAAACAAACATAGATTATATTATATATTTTGACTTTAAATATTGTACAGTGATATTTAACTTATCATAAAAAAATAGATAAATATTTTTAATATTTTCTATTTATATATATTTACATGGTAAATATTGAATATATACACACACATATTGTAGACTATAAAATACAAATTGTTTATAAGCTACGAATACTTTGTAAATTTCTTATGTATTTATGTATTTAATGTTATGTGTATTTAAACATTATATATATATATTTTTTTTTTGTACATTGACTTATATTGAGTTTATTGAGTTATGTTAAAATAAATGATTTATTTCTAGCAATATGGCAAAATTTTATTATTGATAAACAATGATTATGATTTTAGACGTGGGAAAAATATTATTAAGGGTTATTAAACTAAATATATTTTTATGTACAGAATGTATTGTGAATTTACTAATAGAAATGTGTGTGTTCTAGAAATCGAGTGAAGATAAATATATCATCTACTTAAGAATATTGATACCTTTTTATGTTGCGTAGTAAGCATTTAAAAATAGTAATAAAATTTTAACAATTGTATATAATCTGAGACAATATTGGATTATATATAAAAAATTTTATATATATTTTTAAATATATTTTTAAATATATTTTTAAATATACATTTAGTATTTTACATACATACATTGCGTGAAATTAGATATACCTAAACGATTAAGGACCCTCTCATACAAAATGACATAGTTGTATATGTATAGCATAAGACCGTCCTGGACCACAATGTCCCAAAAGTTTTGATTAGACTTATGCTAGACGCTCAACGGTGCAAGCAATCTTATGCTATGCATATGCAGCTATGCCATTTTGTGTAAAAGGGCTTTAATAGTTATTAATTAATTTATATTTAATACCAATTGTGTATATATTCTTGAGCTAACACCGGAAATTGATTTCAATTCTACAAAGTCATTCAGTTACGCTAAGAATGATTTGAATACAAAGTTATGCACATTGTTGCGTATATATACTTATCGTTGAATCAATGAGGTACGAGTTTTTATTGGTTAATATTTAATATCTCATAATTTCAGAAAATTATAATCCTATGCTTAATATATTGCTTGATATAGCAATAACAGAGATCTTTTTTTTATTATATGTTAAATGTCCTGTATTTCTATATTTTACGTGTACTGATATACGCGCTACCATGTATAGTGCAACAATCATATTTTAAATTAATTACTGCATTTATTTGTAATTATATACGCTGTGTCATCTTTAACAACGCAAATACTTGTAAGCGAACTTATAACATGAATATTTATATATGTGTTTGTCATGCTTTTTTGTTCTGTAAACGAAATTTAATAACGCGAAAAAAGATTGAGTCAACTTTTAATAAAGTGCTTCTATTTATTTGTTTATTTACAGCATGTTATTTATTCTTACTATTTTGGATATTCAAAGGTGAAAAATATTTTGTTAAGACAGTATTATAATTTATAATACATACCATTTGTAATAAATATGATATATATAACAATATTTTTATGAAAAATATATATAAATATAAGCAATTTATTGCAAAATAATAAGATGGTTATTATGTTTATATAAATTTATTGTCTATATTTGTACAAAGTGATCTTCAAAGTTATTTTTATAGGAAGCAACATATGCAAATATATTCGTCTGAATTGAATTTTTATCCATTAATCGATTAATGCTATCAGTTGTTTACTCACAACCTTTTGTTTTTAAATTTAATGAAACTAATAATATCGTAAGCAATTATTAATTTCTAACAATGAGAAATTTAAAAAATCCGTCAAAATTCCGACTGCTATTTTGTAAAAAGTATAGTTAATTATATATATAGCGTAAGATAATAATTTTATAAAATTGAATAATAAGAATTAAAATTTTGAAAATTACATTTATATAACGTTAAATGAATAAATTAACAATCTACTATCTGCATTATATTTTGGATTATATGTAAACAAATTGAATACGTGATAAATTGCAGCACCGAAATTTGTCTAATCTTCTTTTTCAGCATAAATGCGACCGTTTTTTAATTACCACAACAGGATTTCACGCAATTTTATATATATATATATATATATATATATATATATATATATATATATAATATATATATATATATATATATATATATAATATATAATATATATATATATATATATATATATATATATATATATATATATATATATATAATATATAATATATAAGATATAATTTAAATTTTATATAGATTTCTCATTATGACTATTCGTCACGAACTAGAAGCTGTAAAAAAACCATAATCTGTGCTTTGTAAGTCAGGGATATACAAATAATTATTTTAATATAAATTTTTATATATAATAGCAGATCGCGATTATATATATATATATATATATATATATATATATATATATATATATATAGTAACTACTTTATCGATTTGAAAAAAAGAGTATTATAAAGCATAGAATAGATAAGTGATAATATTCGATAAGCATGTTATTTTTCGATCATCGGACAAATTGTTAACTTATAACATTAATATGTGAATTTTTTATCAATAATGCGTGGGATTTTCAAAAGCAATTGATACACTTTTTGTCTCAGTTTGTATTGAGAAGGGGAGCTTATTTGTCACAATATACATATAAAAAACAGACATTTGCCGTTATATTCGTTTCTGTGATCGATGAATCTGTTATTGTCACTTATAACTAGTAGAAATTGAAACTTTGTACCTGTTGCGTCATGATTTTACGTAGATGTATGAATATATTTGAAGTATGTACTTTATAAAGAACAATAGATGTCCAAAGGAGCCAGATAAAATTTTGAAATAAAATGTAAGTGTAACAAGCAAGTATTACTGTAAATTGAGATACACGCGCAATACAAAATATTAATAAAATAGGGACTTTTAATAGTAATGACTTGTAAACACATCATTTCGGTAAAAAAACAATAAACGCAGAATACGATTAATGGATTGTTTTATATATGTAATTTAATTAAGCAATTAGCGATATTGAATATGTGCAGTGTGCGACATGCGTTGGAAATCTGTACATTTATGTATAGAAAGTAAAAAATGTAATTAAATAAATCGTAAACTTGAAGACCGTTTTATTATTAAAATAAATCTTTTTTTGAGTATTGAAATTTTTAATAATTACACAAATTAATGAATACTAAAATGACCAAATAATTACGCAACTTAATTGATGTAAAAATTATCAACATAAACGTTTTTAATGTCGAAAATGTCACGCTTTTTGATAACAAAGTAAATTTTTAGATTTGCAAAATTCGCATTTGATTGTGTTTTTCATATTATTAAAAGATTGTCTTGCTTTCGCGTTTTTTCCATTATTATGGAATTAATTAGTTAATTGTTTTACCTTGTTTCTAGGATGTTTATTGATTTCTTAGGAATTGATAAGAATGCGGATTATTTTATGTTGACGTTGGCTAACTTGATATGACTTTTTCTTGAATGTTTATTCATTTTAAGTATAAGCAAGAAGTATTGAGTATATGGAAATCGAGTTAAAATAGGTTGAAATTTCTCCGCATTTTAGAATTATCAGTATCCGTATTATTGTTAGCGAAGTGATACTGACTTACTTTTCGTAAACCGAAGATATCACTCTCTTGATTCACCAAGTTTGACATTAACTGTCATATGTGCAACCGACATATACGACACGTTTCTCGGTCGAGAGTTTACCAATATAGTCTATAACTCTAAAACTATCTAACGTCGTGCATATTACTGATTGCGACCAAATCAGGTAATGTATTTCGTAGAATGTTAAGCGAGGATATATGTGTCAGTTTAAGCTGACAAGTGCACATATAGTATATATGCTTTATCGTAAGTAGTAAATGTAGTATAGTGATAGTAGACATTCTCTAATATGTATTTGATGGCTGGAGCACTCGCCTATATATCCTCGTCAAGGTTTTTATATAAAAGTAATTTTTATATTTATATTTCTTCATTAATCTTTATTTAATAAAACAGTAATATTTATTTAAATTTAGTATTACACAGTTACACAAATTGTTTGCTTCAAGTACATACAATGATCCGTTCACTCGTTATCGAGATCTCAACATCTCGGGTACTCGCAACCCGTCGCGTCGCGTAAGAGTCACGGTCGGTCTCGCTCCGCGTGTACTTGGCGCGAGACACTACCGTGTCTCTTGATATTTAATATTTAGCGATAATTATAATAATAATAAATAAAAATTAATAATAATTTCTGAACGATATTTAATAAGACAGTTATTTCCTAAATAGTACGAAAGGAAAACTCAGAATAATCATAGAAATTACTTAAGAGAAATATTGGTAACAATTTTTTGTTATAGTGGATTTCTATCTTTTTGGATTTACATTTTATATGTGTGGAGAAATGTTAGATCTAATTTTTTTTACATATGCATATATATACACACACACAGGCACGTACGATTAAATATGCGTGGTTCTATTGTAAATGAGCTGGATGTTTATACAGTGAATTTCTTTTTTGTGCTGCTTTCTCACGTGATTGCGTTTGAGTGAAAAAGAGAAAGCATTACAATATTTGATTTTGTCGGTCGAAAATTATTTAAACAATATTTTTGTTTTGTCTATGTGCTATTATAACTATAATAAATAACACTGTTAAAAAACAATTACAAGAACGTAGGTAATCGTTTCCTGTAATTTTTTAGGAGCCGAATACGATTCTGTGCATTTATCAAATTGCTCTATCACATTATTCACATTACATATTTTGAAAAATTTGTGCTTAAAATTGCAACAAGGATTATTTTTGTGTTTTATGTATTATAACTCTAATGTATGACGCGTTGGAGAAGTTTCATTGCAATCAAAATTAAGTATATTGTTAAGATTTTCAGTTCTTAAAAGAAATTTGTTGTAAAGATTGATTTAAATTTAAAAAATTAGCATTAATAATATTCGATCTGTTTTATTAAACTTGTGACTTTATATTGGCCATTACACTGTGATCTCCAAAGTATTTTTTAATTATATTATTTAAAAAACTACGGAAACGATTATCTTTGGCTTGTACTCGAAAAAAATTATTTTTTCTTGAACAGTGTGATATATAGGAGAGTGAGAAAACAACTTATAAAAAAAGGGTGCAAATTACAAACTTGCACATTGCTTCCTCATTATTACAGGAAGCTTTTATTTTATTTAATGTATAATTATTAATATTTATTTTTTTGGCTTCCTCATAGAGGAAGCCAAATTTTTCAGTTTTTTCCACCCTTATTTCATATATAAAAAATTTGGTTGATTAGACTAAACTTTATCAGGGTTCTATATATGTACGAAATGTCTGTAACTCCAGAACTAATTAACCAAATCTTAATTAATTATATATGAAATAGGGGTAGAAAAAACTAAAAATCTTAATAGAATTAGATATAGATCGCTATATCAAATATTGAGAAAGCTGTAGGATAAAACATGCTTTTCTATATAAAAAAGAAATTCGAATAAAATCTATACCGGTCAACCGATTTTAATAAAATTTGAGGAGAACATACTTTATACTTTCTATGATACTCTATCGATTAAAAAAAAATGCATCCCGATATCTAAAAAATTGTAGAAGTAGATGCGTGTACAAAAAAACCGTACACACACACATACATACATACTTCCGGACATTTTTTACTAATACGATTTCTCGACATTTTGGAACATTCTAAACCTATTTCCATCAAAATCTCGAAAAAAAAAACTTTTTTACCATCACAAAGCTTCCTCTATGAGGAAGCAATAGAGAGACATTGATATCAATAATTTTATCGAATATTTGGTTGTATAGAAATACTCTTGCAATTTATATTTTACAATCTACTGAGTTTTTTTAACTTCCTTGTATGTCTTCTGATAGAAATTATGGAACATGAAGAAATTTATTACTACATTTCCAACGAATAACATGAGAACATAATTACTTACGATTTCGCAATCTTTTAGCACTAATTTTTGCGATCCGTACAAGATTAACATGACGAATTGTATCTGGAAATAAAGCGATTCAATTAATTTATCATTTAATTTTGATATCCTTGACGGATATTTTTGTGATGCGATTTACATGATGCATATTTAAACTTATATAATAGTATATATGACGAAACGAATTAATCAACGATCTTAATCAAAAGAAATATTTTTGAGTGTCGAGAATTGTTAGATCGAACATATGAAACAATTTAAAGAGAAAAGGAATTACGCGATATATGAAAAATGTAGAGGAAAGTTCGGACAATTTACCATTTGCGCTATAGTTATCCATCGTTTCAGAGGTGCGACAGCCTTTTGAACGTTTGGTCCCCAGGCCGCTAGGAAGTAATATGTGTACATGATCGTGTGTATGAAGCAGTTAATTACACACGTCAGTACCATGGGAGCAACGGCGTAAAATCTTACACCTGCCCATGACAAAAGTAAGGTAGACACATGATGATACAAATGCAAACCGGATATCTGATTATCCTTTTTCCTTAATACAAATACGATTGTTTCGACGTAGTCAAATATTTTTAAAAGAAAGAAATACCATGCGCACCTAGTTAACTGCAATACATATCAAACATTATCAATTTGCGGTGTATTATTTTATGAAACAAATTCTGAATAACAGTATGTGAGCGATTTATAGCATTATTAACTACATTGACATATGTAAATATTTGATACTTTAAGCTTACAATGCTTACATAAAACTTAGATGAAAATATATGCTATTAACAGAACTTTTCTTTTTTTTGTCTAATTCATTCTTCGTTCTCCCGACAAAATTTAGTTAAAGATTTCATTACTGCATTACTTTGACAAAAATGTAATATAAATTGATACGGAGAATTATACATATATAGAGAAGTACTTTTTTTCTCAGTATTACACTTATAAATAGATATACCTGCTGATGGCATACATTTTCGCAAAAAATGGCTTATAAAAAAATTATTACCCTCATTGGAATATAATTGTAGGAATAATCAAATTTAGGACACACAAATAATGAATGGGTTGAGAATAAACCAGCGTCAATAATGTCATATATTAACCACACATTTGCTAATATTTGACCGATATTGTACAACTTCATGAACGTCGTCAATGCGTATGGCGGCCTGTTCTTCATGAACCGAGACCCACAGCCAAGCACGAAGTACAAATATGCAAATATTATAAGTGGTATTTGATAGGAAGAACTGACTAGCGGTAGATCGGCTACTCGTGGATCTGAAAATCAAATTAGTGTATAGAAATATATTTGGACACACACACACACACACACACACACACACACACATCAGTATTTGAAATACATTTTATTAAATGAAGCAAAATATAAATATTGTCATTGCAATAAAAAGCAATTGAATATGAAAAGACGTTGCATTTTGATCAATACTTAAGGTTTTTCAACGTATCTATATAAAATATAATTGAATCGGCACTACAGTAGTAATGTCCGAATTGGTAAATGGATTATATTTTGCAAGATTATTCGTTAATTTACAATGTTATTGTTCCATGCATTCTTCACATTTATCGCTGAAACTGTTATATTATATCTATTTCATACATTATATTTTACATTTACTTTAGAATCCTGCAAATCTGAAAATTTTAATCATAAAATATCTCTTTTTTTTGTAATTATATGACAAGTTTGACATTTGATAATATTAATGCGAAGTTTTGTCGCAACGTCTTCTTCGGGAGTGAGATTTTTCTCAAGAATTGTAAATTGTTACTAAAGTTCGAATGGTTGCACTATAATTATATTAATGTAATTTGGCAAGCTTTTGCTAAACAATAATGCATTATTGACATGTCAACGGTATACTTACCGAGCTCTTTCGTCCAGTAATATGGTACGTCATGTAAGAGATCCATGATGGACAATTGTACACTGTCGATCTTATAAATCGCTACTTTTTTTATATACAACAAAATATCCGTTTAACTACTATTCGTTTCCTTATATTGCAGAGCTGCCGCACATGACGATCAGAGAACCGATTGTGCGGTATCGTCTAGCAGCACGCACAGTCATCTAGAACGCGTTTTCATTGTATTTATATCGTGAGCTACCTTGTACTTTGCACTTGATTTGGCATATAAGAGTTTTTCCTATAACGTGACCTCATGACCTCGATACACGTGACATTATACAGGGTAATTCAGAGGGCACCCGTACGCTTGTTATTTTTTCAAAAATATGACGTTGCAGCAAGTTAGAAAAAATTTTTATTACTAATGGGCGCGCAAAGTAATCATTGGTGATGGTTCTATTTTTTGGGACAAACCAGAAGTAAGTGTAACTGGGGCTAGTTTGAAATTTCAAATAAAAACATGGATCGAGTATGGTATCGTTGGATAAAATTTTTGGAAAAAAACAACTTCTATTAAAACTCAATTCAATTCTCTCTTACGGATGTCGAGAAAAACGTTTGAATATGTGAAGGCCTGCAATAATTTATTATAAGAAAGTTCAAAACTGGTCCCAGTTACACCTACTTATGGTTTGTCTCGAAAAATAAAACCATTACCAACTGATTACTTTAGGTGTTTATTAGTAATGAAAATTTGAATTCTTTTTCCTCACTTTCTGTGCCGTCACATTTTTGAGAAAAACGGCTGGTGCTTTGAATCACTCTGTATAACACAAAGACAAACGTGTTAATTATAATCAACCGCAACAATACAATCTTAATTCCAATTAGCATGATAATTTATTAAAAACGACACTCATTGTCAGTGGAATAATGAAAAAATGACACTTACTTTATCTGTAACTTAAGATGTATCTTTCTGCGACTAAAGTTTTTTTTCGAAAATTATAAATTGTTGTTTAAGTTTGAATTATTGCACTATAATTATTTAATTTTAACAAGTAAAGTAAAAGGTGGGCCTTGAGAGTACAACGCAGTTAATATGTTAACGTTGGTTATCATATTATAAGTTAACGCTATAACAGTCTTTAATTACTAATAAGATACATAATTATAAATCGAATGTTTAGGTTCTGCTTTAAGCCAATAATCTGACGTTCTCTAGTGAGCAATAGATAAGCACTTCCAAGTTTAGTGGTCTAAAAATAGTGTAATTTTCAGCAAGAAAATCCAAGTAAAATTTGACTAATGATTACAATTTGTAATATGGTCAAAACAATGACAGTCAGAATTTTTAACAATAACAAAAATAAGTAAAGTCCAGGCAGTTCAGAGAATGCGAGAATGAACATTGAACCTGGTAAAAAAAAACATCGAAAAGTTAGACGACTTATAAGCAGAAGGTAGTCATTACAATTGAGACAATATTGCATTTAAAGGATAGTCAACAGAATAATAAATTTATTTTGCCAGTGAATAGAATAACACTTAAAGTAATTTAAATCGACCGGCAATATATAACGTCTTTACCAATATAAACATTGAAAAACTGTGAGCCAACTTGGTTTGTCGGATTCACACAGCACATTTTCAGATCATCATCGAGACATTATTAATTTCGACCATAGGTTTTGGTCAGTTGAGATGTAATTTTTAAATTAAATAGTTTAAATTTTTATTGCGAAAAAATATTACCCCAGCCAGGGTTCGAACCTGGAACCTCCCGTATACCGTCCGGCTGTCGTGCCAATTCGACCTGCACTAAGGCTGTGGTAATATTTATCGCAATAACAACTATAAGATGGAGCACCGATGCTTCAGTCGACGGTGTATAATAAACAGAATAATAATGTCTCGATGATGATCTGAAAATGTGCTGTGTGAATCCGACAAACCAAGTTGGCTCACAGTTTTTCAATGTTCATATCGGTAAAGACGTTATATATTGCCAGTTACGGTCGATTTAAATTACTTTAATTGTTAAAGGATAGTCATTTTAAATCATGATTTATAATTATATACCTTATTAGTAATTGAAGATTTTTATCATGTTAACCTACGCACTGATAACTGTAGTACTTTTCAAGTCTACCTTTTACTTTACATGTTAATTTCATCATCAAGAGTTCTTAGTTGTTTATCTACTTATTTAATTTTATTTTAATAAAATTATAATTAGACGGTTTTTATACTGCATCATAATATGAACGATCATTAAGCTGATTTATTAAGATTATTTGAAGTAATTATATCGATAAAATTTAATTTTCATACAAATCGCTATAAAGTTTTTATTTATTTATTTTTCTAACTAGTTAAATCAAGCGAGGCATTGGCGTTTCTAAACATTAGCCGACAGATCAATAACACAATTGACAAACAGTAGATGCTTCTCGATTTGAGAGACGTGCTAAACGATTTAACGAAAATTCTAATATGATCGGCGAACCGAGCATGATCAGGCAAAATTCTCTTTGTCCAACGACCAATTAGACTAAAGTATTTAATTACTATAATTAATTTTCTTTTGACTTTATAAAATAATTTAAGTTTTCCTATTGCTGGAAGCAATTTCCAAATTTTCTTTTTTTTTTTTTCAATGCTGTATCTCCTGCTATTTTGTTTGAATCTCGACAATATCAACAAATATTTTCTTTTTCAGTTGTATTTTCATCTTAGGAAAGAAGAGAAAGTTACACACAGCCAGATCGAGATGACAGGGGAGTAGGAAACCACAGCCACGCTACTTTTTTATCTTTTTTTTTTTTTTTTTTTTATCAAAACTTTTATCAAAACCTGGTGAACAGAGAGCGGTTTGCGTGTTGTCATAATGCAGAGACCATCTAACAGTTTGTGACAAAGAACATGATAGTCTTTCTCGCCCTCTTCTTCTTGTTTTCCCGATCTAGCTTTATCTGTTTTCTTCTTGTCTCTCAAGATAAAAATTCAACAGAAATAGAAAAGATTTGCCATCGAGATTTAAAATTGCAGCAGACACTAAACATCAAAAGACAGACAAGTTTGAAAATTACTTCCTACGATAAAAAAATTCTTGGATGAATGTATCATATCCGAGAAAGAAATATTTTGAATTGAGATTAATTTTGGTCTACTTATACTTTTAATACACTTGTGAAATGCAGAACTTGTGCTTGTTTTGATACAATATATTACGGTATGCTTTCTAATATCGATGTAGCCATTTTATTTTTCCGTTTTTAAAACATCTTACGCGAACTAAATATTATTCGATTAAAAATGTAACGATATAATATATGCACTTTATGTAATGTAGAACGAGACCCAATGAAACGCGTTAAGCGTATATTCATCACTTTTCAAATTTTTGCTTTTAAGCTATGTTAGCAGTATTATCTATGTATTTTTAGAAGATTTTATATATAGTAGTTTCTGTAGAATATATATATATATATATATATATATATATATATATATATGTTTATGTGGAGCAGAAGAAGATTTATTATCAAGAAGATTTTATGAAGAACAGACCGCCACACTAAAAACATTTATGGAGTTGTACAATATTGTCTAACTCTAAATTGTGAGAAACGTGTGGTTGATATATGATCATATCGTTGAACCATATCATTGATTTGCATTCTCTTAATCATCCTCGTTAATATGTCACATTTTTAATTACTCCTCTGATTATGTTGTAATAAAAGTAATAATCTGTACATAAATCATGTTTCGGAAAAATGCATATAATCAGTATATATTTACAGTAATATATTAAGATATATTTAATAATTAAGAGAAGTTTAGTATTTTTCTATAATTTACTGTATCAATTTGTGTTACGTTTTATTATTAAAGGTAATGCAGCCATTAAGTCTTTGACTCCCTTATGAAAAAAACACCCTAAATAACACTTAAAAAAATACCCAAAAAAACACCTAAAAATAATAGCGTAATTTCGGATCCCCAAATGGCGTTTACACCATTTGAGCGTTAACGCCAAGAAAAACACCAAAAATGATACCGAAAATTTCTTGGCGTTAACGAGATCAAACTCGTATGAATAATTAATCACGCAATATTTCCATAAATCAATCTGCGGTAATATGTTCATACATTAACTACGCTCTCTTCTGTTCTATTTAAAATATATTATAGAACTTATGATTTATATATATATATATATATATATATATATATATATATATATATGATAACCGGTTTTTCATATAGTAAGGCTTGCATATTATAGTAAAATAAAATATACGACGATGCGATTAGTAGAAATTAGTCGAAATTTGTTGGTCTTCAATCTGAAAATTTAAATGCGGATTTGTAATATGCAATTTATATCTTATTTACTGCAGGCAAAAGTTATTCGGTAAAAGAGAGAGTGCCGGTTTTGCTTCTTTTAAACTCACTTTATCATGAAGAAGAAATTTATCTAATGTCATCCTGCCAGAGAATTTACGAAATTCTGTTACACATATGTATATAAACGACGTTTATCAATGACGTAAGAATGACAAGAAAGAATGTTTATTCAGTTAAGATCTATGCTAACACATGCTTACCAGCCATTTCCGTCCGGCAGAATATATTAAAGAACTGTGACGTTAGATATATTATAAATTCGATTGTTGACTTGACGACCGACCGTCATACATGAAATCCGATGAAATCACTCGAAATACAGTACGTCAATTGAATTTATAATCAGGCATTTGTTATGAAAGTATAGTCACTTTCTTTGATTTATTTTATGTCAATCATGTCTTTATAGTATAGGGGAGCTAGCTCCATTTTTTCGTGATTATTTCGGTACTTATAAAACTTTTTGTGGTGATTCAGAACGTTATTTAATGATCAAAGCTCCGGAGACTGACAAAAAAGTGGGACGCTTTGGGTGGTATAGCCACTCACTTGTGCAAAAAATTTCTTTTTTTTCAATTCATTTCGGTATGTCAGTCATTTTGCACCATAATTCTTTGATATATTCTGACTATTTGCAAATTGACTGACAAAAAAGTGGGTCGCTTGTAGGTCAGCCGTCAGACGATAGCAATGAGGAAGGTGAACTAGGTATGCGTGAATTTTTTTCTTCGAAAAGGAAAAAAATCAATAGTCACAATCATATTATGATTTTGAAATAATGTTACAGAATCGAATGACGACCTTTCTGAGGATGAAGATGACCTAAATGATTGTGATAAAGAAGAAGAAGAAAGAGATTCCTAGTTTTTTAATTTATTTTTTATGATGATGATTCAATGCAGCTATTTTTCATTAATGTTTCTGTTTTGATTATATAATAAATGACCATAAAAAAAGATATTGGCTTCAGTTTACAATGTACTTATAGTATTATCTTAACGGCGTCTTCTGTGCATTTACTAAATTAACGTAATTCTTGCTTTAATGGAAGCCGGATTGACCCGTATTATTTTCTCCGAAAGTTATTCTACAATAAATGTTACTTTTCATTTGTTAGCTGACTGAGTTAATGATTTATGTGTCACCCCGCCGGATATCGCCCTAACATTCGGTTAGTAGAGTGTCGGAGGTGCGAGAGAATCGTCGGAGAGGCCTATCTATCATCCTTCTCTCCTTCCCCCTTTTGATTTGTCACATGACCCGGACCGCTCCGGGAGTGAAAAAGATGTGACAAAATTTGGCTGTACTTTTAATTATTTATTTAAGTATAATAGAAAGACAATAAGAATTAAAATGAGTCCTGATGATCATCAATGGTGAATTCAAAAAAAAAAAAAAAAAAAAAAAAAAATTCATAAGTCGCAAACTGTGGAATTTACAATATTTTATGAGGGTTTTGAGACTCACTTTTTGTCAGTCAATTATGCTAATAGTCATAGAATATATCAAAGAATTTTGTTGCAAAATGACTGACATACCAAAATGACTTTTTTGGGCGGCCTTACACCCACAAGCGACCCACTTTTTTGTCAGTCTCCGGAGCTTTGATCATTAAATAACATTCTGAATCATGGCACCACAAAAAGTTTCATAAGTACCGAAATAATCACGAAAAAATGGAGCTAGCTCCTCTACTATTAATGACCTACACGATTTTGTATATGCATTTATTTTTTTTAAATTTATTTATATTTTATCATATTATATATATATATATATATATATCAATCGAATCTTCAATGACGCATTCGATTTTGAGAATGCGCTTTATTCTCTTCTTTTTACAACTTTTTTTCGAGAAATTATAAAATAAATATAAATTAGTTAACGGAATTAGATATTATTAAAGGAAGACCGATGAAGAACGATGTAATGAAATTTTCAGGATTTTTGAACAGTTTAAAAATGATTAGTATTGCCAAAGCTGGCACTGTGTCGCGACGGTAATAGCTTCTCGTTTCGGTCATGCGTTCAGCGTGTGTGCACATGCACTCCAACGTTGCTTTCTGCATTTAAGTGCCAAATAATCGCGTGAAATAATCCCCCATTCCCGGATGTGGACTCGTTGATATTAAATTCATCATTCTCGCGTTCCTTCCCGCATAGAACTCGCGGCGTACGTCTTCGGCGCGCGAGTGCCGCGTAGCCCTCTCATGGAATCTTTAATGATACCGCTAAACATCGCAAGGAGAGAGAGCCACTCTAATTATATTAACAATAAATAGTACATAACGGAACGCTCTTTCTCTTTCTCTTCTCTCCTCTTCTCTCTTTCTCTCGCTTTCGCTCTGTCTTTCTCTCTCTCTCTCTCTCTCTCTCTCTCTCTCTCTCTCTCTCTCTTCCTCTCTGGCCCGACGACGTTGTTATATGCGGGCTTTGTAATAATCCGCTTGGCGGAATCTCCAGAGTTTATACTCAGTACGCGTATGCGCTTTACCGATGCCCTCCACTAGCCCGCGTGCATTTCGCTACTTTAAGCGCATATAAGTGGGAGATAACAAACGATGGGTTGATTCCATGCCATTATTCTGTATCGCTATTCTGCTATCTATATTATTCATCATTTGCTATTCTCATTGTCTTCTTTTGCGTCGCCACTGCCATTTTTCTTCGGCAAAATATAAGATAGAAAGCATTTCAATTTTTCAAACTGTCACAAAAAGAAATACTTGAAAAAATTGAATGAGTTAATAAGTTCTATGTATCATATGGTAACGAACAGCTAATCATGTTTCTGCTATATATTTTATCGATGTATTCAATGATCTTTCATGTCGAAATTGAAGATTGTTTCTGATCGATATATTGAATAAGGCAAATAAACGTAAAAATAAAATTTTGAAGATTCGAATATTTTTTTAAAAGTATATCTTTAAGGATAGGGTAAAAAGAAATTTATTTTATTTACGAATTAAAAGCTAGTTTCATAAGAATCAAAACATATTAAGCGCTGCAAATAAAATTAATCGATAGAACTACTTTTACAAATAAAAGTTTTGATGATAATGAAAACGATATATGTGTAAAAAAACACGCTTATATATTGAATAATTTACAAATTATCATTTATTATCTATTTTATTAGAATCATATTATGAATATTTATTATTTTTCATTATTTATCAATTCAACTTTTAACTGTCGACGTTTACGTCGAATTTAACCGAGAAAAGTAACTAGAAGTTCTTTTGCCATGTATACTTTTGAGATAACTACCAAGACGATAACGAAAACTTTGCTACTAAGGAGCAACTCAAACTGCGACCGGAAAAGTTGCTACGATGTTGCCGGAAGAATGTATTTAGCATGGCTAATCGAGTTCTTCCGTAATCGATCGCGAGATGAGCAGTTCAGAGCCTCACCAACGCAAAATAACAGATTCGTCTGCTACCCTTCTTCTACCATTTTTAAAAAAGCATTTTATTTTATAAAATGCTGATTATACCATGGCTATATTTTTATAAATACTGATTTTATTATTACCCACGATAATAAGAACCTAAAATGCAGTTAACAAAGTAATTAATTAAACTTTTAGAAAAATCACACAATAATATAAAAAAATTATTTTATCACTGCACGTATTTCACAATCAGATGTACTTTCTGGATTCGGAGAAATACTCTTACTACTAAACCATTCAGACTCCGGCAATTGCCCGGGAAGCGAGTTGAAAGACTCGCGAGTTCGATTTCCGGTTCAATCGCCCGTGCATTGAAATTTTTCTCTCTCACATGTTTATCATGTTTTTTTTTTTAAGGCTTCGCTTGCGAGAATAATTAAAAGAAATTGATATTTCTTTACCAGTTTGTTTGTTTTTCTTGTCTTGCCCCCTAAATCTCTCTAGTCGCGGCGAGAACACTGCTCTCGAACGTAATTTACACCACCGGGGAGTCGGTCGGGCGTCGTCGTCGTGTATCGACGGGAGGGCGGGTTCCGATGGCTGTCGCCGACAAGCCCGTTTACGTCCTCGAGATTGCACGAGTCGGATTTTCCCCTCGCAGGTCGTTTTTCGCCTGTGCACATCGACGTGCTGCTTTTTTAAGGTGACCCTCTTTTTTTTTATTCTTTTTGCGAATCGCCAGGTAGAAAAAGCGGTCGTCCGGTAGATTGAGCTTGCCCGCGCTTCAACGTGAACACTTGGCGTTGTTTGTAGCGTGAATCGCGTGCACGGGATATCGGACGGTGCAGATGTTTGACGAACGGCGAGCGACTTCTAAAGATTGAAATAAAGTTTCTCGGGTATCGAGGTTTAATTGAACATCCTGTCTCTCTCAGGAGTTTCGACATTAAAAGCTACGTCAACTGTCTTTCGAGGATCTGATAAAATACAAAGCGCTGAAAATTATTTGGAAATCGAGAGAAGTCGAATTTCTTTTGGCTTCTTATTCTCTCAAATACCTGAACAAAAACAAAATTGTTGCTATTCGTCGCCCAAACGTATATTACCTATTTCAGCAATATGAGGGAATAATTATGTAGTCATTACATTTATGAATAAAATTTGTTCCTAATATAATATATCTTGAATTTAGCTCGTATTGTTGGCTCACCATTCCCCCATATTGCTTTGCATAAAACGAGCCTGATACTTCAATAATCACCCATCTCGTATTTATGCCAATATTTTCGAAATTAATGTCACCAGTGCGATCGAACGGCCGATCGTGATTCGCGACGCGCTCTATTTACGGGACACCCGGGGACAGCCGCGCAATTTCGTCGATATACGTCGTCGCCGCAATGAAGTTTTCCTTGCGAGATATAGTTACCGGCGCAATATTAACAGGACGGTTTTCCCGTCACGGAAGCGAGGCGGCGCGGTGCGGCGCGGCATGACAGAATGGCAGAATTTAGCACGGAAGAAAAGGCGGAATTCCGGTGCGAGCCGGAATCCGGCGATAATTTGTCGCGGGATTACCATCGTCGTCCGACGGCGCGTGAAATAATAGTATGCTCATAGTTTAATATGAAATAAATCCAGGTGCACACATACCCCACATACTCACACACTTCTGCATACTCTCTTTCTCTTTTTCTTTCTGCGACGTATCGGCAAGGAGAGATAATACCAGCGTGGCAGAATCCCCGGCGTGATTCGCATAATATTACGATTTAATACGTTTTAATAGGTTTTTGCTAAGCTCGAGCGGGTTATGTAGATAACGTAATTCGCGATTGTAGCCGGAAATGCTACAACGAAGCTATTACTCACGTTTTTCTTGAAAAGCGATGACCGGATAGGTAGAGTTAAAGATGTAATAAGCGGTGGACACACACAAAGTTCCTGAAACATATTATGAGAAGCGCAAATTTAACTTTATCTATACAATTATACTTCGTGTTTGTTATTGCGTGTCTATATTATAATGACAAATTTAATTAACGAGCTCGTACAATCGATAAGCTGAGTTTTGATATCAGCATACAATTTATTTGAAATGCTCTGTACAGATATTTAAGGGTAGACATTTACTTTAGAGTAATTATTAATTAGTTTGTAACTCCTTGATAATAAAACTAATTGATAAAACACGCGCAAGCTCAAGAGAGGGCTTCTTCGAAATTAGGATCTAAATTACGACTTAGGGTCTAGAGAAGAAGTCTGGTAAAGCCATCAAAAGTGGGAAAAGAGCCCGTAGGTTCGGTCCTCGACAAAAGGAGGAGCGAAACTGCATCACGGGCGAGCCGGGAGAACGACCGAACAGTGGCCTCGAATCCTCCGCGCGAAGGGGGATGAGCAAGGGGTTGTGGCGTTTGCGCCGGCGGTCGTTGAGGAAAGGGGGGTGACCTGGCCCAAGTGGTAGGGATGTAGGTGTAGGTGGTGGTGTACAACGAGTGGGGGTGAATAGGGAAAAGGCGTGAAATTGGTGGAGGCAGTCAGTGGCTCGCCGCGCGCCACAACGACGGCCGGACATCGGCGTTGACTCTTTCCACTTGCCGAGCGTGTCGTCCGATCGCCCGAAAGATCGATCCTTTTCCACTTGTTCCGCCGCCGCCGATGATCTCATCGCCGCGTACATAGATACCGTTTTTGCCATAGCGAAAGCAAGGATTCGTCACCCTTCCGTTTCTCACTTACGCGTTTCGGAGTGTTTTTTTTTTTTAATGTGCTTCGTGGTACACAATTTGTTAATTATGTTGAACAAGGATTTCTGAGTGACCTCGATACGGGAACGATAATCCGATCGTGTGACATGAATAAAGCTCGATCGAGCACTGCAAATATCTTATCTGGGACTTCTCGACCTCGATAAGAAGCATATCTCGTTCAAGTTTTGCCCAGTTTTGTCGCCTTGATCGAGCGACGATCTTCGCGTTCAGCCGAGTGTGCTGGAGAGGCGCTCTTGATGTTGCACCCCGTGATCAGTGAGGATTCATCTCGTGTGTGCTGAATTTTGTGCTGATGCGATTTCGACGGGCGGACACGTACTTGGAACTTGGAACGGCGGTGGTACTTTTTTTGCGTGAACTCGCGTTGCTTCCGAAATTTGCTTTCTCCGAAGTTAACGCGCGTGAAATTATTAAGACGAGACATCCTTGAAAGCAGATAGGATTTTACATAGCGACGACAGATTAAGCTATATTAATTCTGCTACTCAAGCAGATAATTTATTATCTATGTGAATCGTAATGAAAGCTTGCACGCAAAAAAATATCTCACCTCGCTCGCGAGTGAATTTACATACGCGGAAAATTCTTCCGGAAGTTTTTCTTCACGGTTCTATCCTCGATCATATAGATCCGCATTCTCGCTGAGCGGTTCTTTGAATTTCGGGACTCGATACACGCGGCGGGCCGAATTAACTGTAGTGATGACAGTGCGAAAATAAGGGAGCGTCCGAGTGGAATTTTTATTCGTATGCGACACCCCGCGCCTGGATAACGAGCGCAGGGGTGCTGATTTCCTCGCCGATAATTGGCGTACGTGACACGTGTGTGACACGATAAAACGCCAAAAGGAAGGTAACGTAAACGGAAGCGAAGCGCGTGAGAGGAGAATTTTTCCTTCGTCGCGTCGCGTCGGTTTATCCCACACGGTTTTTGCATGTGTGAAACGCCGAGTCACTGAAGCTGCTGGCAAAATTGCTCTGAAATGAGAAATGAGAAATCAGATATCGACACGATATATAAATCGAAATACGAAAATCTACAATTGAAGTATGTTCGTGGACGATCATCATGCTTTTCAAATCGAAAGAAATCCTGTCTTGTAAATGCTATATGATTTAATTGCTAGAGGATGTAAGAGGCAATTACATATCGTGTATCTCAGTGCTCTTCTAAAAAGCACTTTCCTATAAGAATGTAAAATGATATTTTTTATAAGTATTCTCTTATTAAATATAAAATAAAAATATACTAGTAAAAGAGAGATGAGATACATAAATGAAAAATGTAGCGGATGGAAATAATATGAAATTAAAATAACATCTTATAATTTCGCTTGGCAATTGCTATTCAGCAATCCAAAAGGCAATTAATAAATTAATATTTGCTTCTCATTGCGCATAATCACAACCTGGGATTTAATTTGTATAAACAAGTTAGCATTATGTAATACAAATAGTAATTTAATATAGGTATAACGATTCCACGGAGAATCTCCAAGCTATGCAAAAATTAATAGAGCGCAATTGCATTTCGTATAACTGTTCGATTTTAGTCGAGTCATACAGATATCTCGTCGCAATTTTATTTTCGATTAACGTGACCGAGTTGCATCTGTTGCTCCGCGATTGCCGTAGAAATGATTCTCTGGTAAAGTATACATTTGGAGTTCTCTTCCCAGTCGCATTAAATTCAACCGACTTGTTCTAACCGGTTTAATAATCGGATTAGAAACGAAACTCTTGACTATATATATATATATATATATATATATATATATATATATATATAATAAACACGGCGCGTGCAATGATTATGCGATTTCGCGCTCGGAGTCGGGAATATATCGCGCATTCCCGCCGCGAATCATTATTCCCACATTGCTCTTTACGCGCCACCGTTTTATTTACGGCATATCCAGAAGAAAAGGAGAAGGAAGAAGAAGAAGTTGTTACTTCCGGACGTAAAACTGTTGCACCACGAGCGTAATGGAACTGCGACTGCGCGCGCGGACTATGTCGTCTCTCACCGCGGGAACAAGTCGAAGCCCGCGTCGAAAGTTAAGCGAATTCCCGGAACATCGTAACGAGAAAACAGACGGAGCGTGAGCAAGAAACCGTCGCCCCTTTGTTTTCGCGGTTCGTACGAAATGTCGCGCCATTGTTGCGGCGGGTGGAAAAGCCGTCGGCGAAGCTCCAAGTATTTTCATGGGACAACATCGAAAGCGGAACTCCATAAAAGACGACGCCGGCTCTCCTCGTTGGAATATTTATTCTCTTGTTGCAGGTGTAAATCTTTCTCTCTTTTTCTTTCTCCTTCGCGAACAACGGTACCAGCCAGTAAAGTTTTCAGAAATTTACGGGATACAAATTGTTGAGAAACGAGAAGAAGAGTTGTTTTACATCTTTATCCAATTAGTATTACAGGAGGCTAATTGTTTGCGATTTTAGTATTATGAATAATTACAGAATGCGCGGCGATTATGTGTCGCGGCAATTCCCATGTCGCATTTCTATCTACGTTACACGGCTCTCTCGTGTAATATATTAGAGCTATTTTAGGGAATCATTGCTTGGATGTAAAACGTAGAAACCGTCGTTGCATTTCGCGACGGGAAATTCCTCTGGCGTATCCAGTAATAAAGCTCGTAATAAATGTCCGTAGTGAGCAAACCGAGGTAAAGACAAACGAAGCTTTTCCACGTTCAATAAAACTAAAGTAGCGCGGCGATAAACGTCCAATAATCCCGTCTTTTCTCAGTCGTAATAAAGCGGGCCGTTCGGGAAAAGCGCGTTGGCATTTATGAAAAACGCCGTCGTCGGTACTCTTTCGGCGCAAAAAAAAATGAGAGGAGCGAGAGATCGGGGAGGGGGGAGGGATGAAAAAAAAGAGAGGACGATTTCTCTTACTTGCCGTCATTTTCCCTGCTTGATATTATCCGGGAGTCTCGTCACGCGTGCGATCGAACGAACAAAACGTGTTCGATGAACACAATTGGTCGGTGTAACGATTTTTATATAGCCAACTCTCGGAAGAACGATCAGCCAAATAAATTGCTGGCATGCGTGATAAAAAGAAGCGTCTGCCATATAGGTAGCGGGGAAATGGGAATAGAAAAAAAGGGACGACCGGGCTAGCAGTGGGATAGCAGTAGCCCAACGGGGGCGACGGCGGCGGGGTGGAGAGAGGGCGGAGAGATATCGCAGTTTGGGGCAAGTTTGGTAAAGTTGACGGGCGATATTACGGGGCGGGCGTGAAAAACGAGCGGGATACAAAAAAAATATCATCCCTGGTCCCTTTGTCCGCCCCCACGATCGAGGTCGCCGGGTCAACCACTTGATAAAAGCGAGAAGAAAAAAAAGGAGAAATGCCGAGCCTGTTACGCCGCTCTAATTACTGGCACTGGTGGACGCACGGGCCGATGCGACAACAGACGATCAAAGTCACGACGCGATAATGACAACAATAGTGGCTTAACAACGAGTTGAGAGATTTGTGAAAATTGAATTGCTTAAAATCCGCAGCTGGAATTCGATGAAACGCATTTGAAGCCGACTTATCGCGTGCTGAACGTTGCTTACCGATATAATATTCATCGGTATACGTTTATCCGTCCTGCATGACGTCCGCCGAACGGCGCACAGCGGAAGAATTTTCAGCCCTGATATGCACGGTGCACGATACATACGTATGTATGTATAATTAAACTAATTGCGCGGCGCCAGCTGCGCTTTGCTTCATTATAGCGTTATGTAGTGGATGATTCTGACCGACCATGCATACATCCGCGCTCAATCGAATATTGCTTTTATGACATTTGTTGTGCTAATTCGTTGCCTTTCTCGAATTACCAGTTTATCCTACGGCCTATATATCCGTAGACAAATGCATATACAATTTTATATCGGTGCGTGCAAAAGCAAATGTTAAATATCCAATAGTCCGATCAAAATGTTCCGTCAATATCCCAACTAAAATATTTTGACTAAATGCAGTGGTAATATGAGTTTTGTATTTCGATGACACTATATATAGATTATAAAAAATGCTCGCAAAACATTTTTAACGATTATTTTTGTAACTGTCAAAATACAGAATACCTATATAAGATAATAAATGTAGAATATTGTTTCTCTTGTTTGTCAAATCTATATTAAATAGAATGTTATCTCGAATTGATCACTTTCATAATGATTTAGTAAATAAAGAGACAGTAATGGGAATATTAATTCGATTCTATCCAATCATCGAGTTGAATTAAAGGTATTAGCGGAAAATGTCGTCCATCTAACAAGCTACGATTAGACCTCCTTTCCGCATCCTGTTGCGGCGACGTCCTTCGAAATGGATCTCGTTATCCCACGCTTCAATATCTTGCGGTTGGCTGATACAAATACATACGTATTTGTGCGGCTGCGCGGCTTGAAACTAATTCCGTGTTCGTGGGTTTGCCACAAACGTGCAAATTCGTATATAGGAACTGATATTCGGATATGCAAATCGCCAATCGGTCGCCGATTCTTGCTTGAAAATCGGCAAGTAGCGCGAATTCGAGCAGCGCGCTTTGTACCTCGTCGAATATTCTTGTCGATGTGTTTGCATACGAGCGTGAAGCATATATACATATATACACATATATACTATGTATCTCACCCGCACTCACTCTCTCTCCCTCCCTTCTTTTTTTCTCACTCCTCTCACTCTTTGTCAACACTCGCATCGGAGTGGTTCGAATTCAGCCGCTTGTGAAATGCAATGAATTACAAAAAAAGCTTGTGCCTCGCTGGTTTTGTAATTCGCCGAACATCTTTCTCTCTTTAACGCGGCTTGGTTTCAAATAGCGAGAAAAAAAGTACGCATGTAAATTAAACTAAGAAATCTACATTCCTCTCGTGCTCGCTGTGCGCGACTAAAGAGAACTGGGAGACGTATGTTACGGTTCAGGAGGTCTTTACGTTAATGATATATTGTGGGGCAAGTCTAAAGTTTCTCAACCCCTTTGAAAAGCTCTTTCTTATCCGGTCGTTCACTCGTTTTTCTGTATTACGACACCGCGCCGCGCATATAACACAATAATATCCCGCAATGGGGGACGAGATCTGTCAGAGTCGAGAATGTATACCGGAGATTGAACCGCGCTCGAATGAAGCCCGTTCTCGCGCGAGGTTTATTCAACGAACAACCAATCAGGATGCCCCCCACTCCCGGCGAACGATTTAAAAAGTTAATCCGTCAAAAGCAATTCCGTTTTTCTGTTCCTGTCACAACGCGCTATCGTCCGCTGCTCTTCGTAAACTTTCAATCGATTCCGCGCACCGCGCACCGTGCCGGAGTAAGCTAAATATTTATCAACGTGGCGGACGGAAAATGCGTTATTTAAATGCGGCGTTGCCTAAACGGATTGGCTGTGCGGCATCGACGTGTACGCGTGTTCTAGCGCGTACATGAGCGGTGTCGCGCGCCCGGAAACGTCCCATGTCCGCGAAGTATCCATGCCGCGCGTCACGTTGAATTCGTCGTAAATTGAAAAACCGGATCAATCTGGCTATCGAATGAAAAGAAAAAACTGTTAAAACTAACCATTATATAAAAACTGTTGAAACTATTAAAAGGGATGAGGTGTCGTTTGCAGCTATTTGTAAACAGACATGGAAATTCATTTTAAGCCGTTTCTAGTGGAAGGCTTAGAATCCTTTATAATCGACTTTGTCGCTGAAGATATCCACAGAGACACCCGAACGAGAGGGTTGCAAGAGGGTGCACGGGAGGAAAAACGCGGGGATAAATTTGTAAAGTTAATCCGACAAATTTCACGAGCAACGAGACCGGGATTTGCAAATTTGAACCGCTCGAGTTTCACGAGGATCGTAATTATTCCTGCTGGAGCGTCAAGACTGATTACAATAGCCCCGTGGTGGCTCTAATTCAACTGGATCTCCTTGAAGAGAATACCGTCCCGGGAACGACAGCCCGGCCGCCGCTAATTTCGTAACATCCCCCCGTTAAATTATTTCATTTCGCGTTGTTATGTGTCCCGTTGTTCCGTGACCCTTTGAGAAGGTAAAGTAACGTCGCGATGAAATAAAAGTCGAAATAGAAGTTGTAACTTCTTGTGACGCGACGTTTGCGCATTCCCGGCATTGTTGACTCCGGGACACGGACGGAATTATTTAAATCGAATTCGGGCGACATTTCTCAAGCGGAGCGATCCTTTCCTCGTTGTAAATTTCTGGCGAATAATATATGTGTGCCGTGCCAACGGAATATTCAACGTTACGGAAGTGAGGGAGATCGGAACTTTCGTCATATCCTCCCGAGCTGCAACTTACGGAGCGGGCGAGACGCGGGCCGGAAAAATCCTTGGGAACGTGAAGAAAGAGGGAGCGGCGGCCGGGAAGGAACGGCACGCCGCGCCGGGGTGACGAGTCAGTGGGGCCAGGGGAATAACGAGAAGCGAGGAAACATGGAATGGAGATGAAAGAGCCGAATGAAAAAGAGTGTCTCGTGCACTCCAGAGACAACCGAGGAAGAAAGATGTCTCCGGCATGCTCTAGCGGCGACGACGGTGACGGCTAACCCGGGACTTTTAAATTTCACCACGACCTTCCGCAGAATTGCGCCGAATGCTAGAAGGATACGCGAATACTCGTTCGTCATTTTTGGCTTCCGCAGGAAAGTCGGTTTTAATTAAATGTTTGCGGTCCGGCATGGGACGTCGCCGCGAGAATTACCGCGCGTGGGTGCCCTCGTTGCGCAAACGACGGATGAATATGCGACGGAAATTTTCCCGGTGATATTTGGAAGCGCGCATGCAGAGATCCAAGGATACACAGACGGTCCCAGAAGTCATTTGCCTCAGCGGTAGATCTTGCGACATATTCAAAGATGAATTAAATGTGTATAAGAGCTAAATAAATTCTGCTCGCTGTAGTCGTAATATCATCCTGAGAGAATAGTAATAATATTAGATATTTATCTGACTGTACGTAGACCATTCTATATCGATATTCTAGAATGATGACAATCAATCCTAAATCCTTTGGGAAGTTTATAAATGGATGAATTTCCTCCAGTCTCCGCGCGAATTCTCTACGTCAAATCATAAAGCAACGTCCGTCGTTCGTGTTTCCAGAGATACCTACTTGTTTCTCTATACAGGCTATCGAAAGGCCTTCGATGGATTGGTTGCTCAATGAATTGCGGAAAGACATCTTATTTGGGCAGAACCAGAGTTTACCCGACGGCAATCACGATTCTGTTTTTGGTCTTTTTGTAATTTCTTTCAGCTTGGCGTTTTTACCACGGATAGACGCGGTCGGTATCCCTTCCGTTTGGCCGACAGGCGATGACCCCGGCGACGACGTTCCTAGAAATGTATGGTAACCGCATACGCCGTACGAGCTGGGATGGGTTACTATCTCGGAAGCAAGAATTCGCCGACAGATTTGTTTGCGGATCTAATTTGTGATTTAGATCGCGGAAGATATTTATGACCTGCGGCCCGTCGATATTCCTCGGGACACCTCGTTCTCGTATTTGCATGTCGGGATGAATAAATACGAGGACGGGTTCGAATAGAAGCGCCACGAATAACTGGCCGTTCTCCTTCGCCGCGCTCTGCCGCAAGCTGAATCCCTGGCGCAGGGATAAAGATAAATACGCGAGGTTCGACGAAGGAAATTAAATCTACGGAGCGTAAGAAGTTATATGCGTGGCATTTGCCAATTTTAGCAAAAAGACGGAAGTGAAAATTAAATCCAGATACAGCCAAGCATGTGCTCGAACATATTCAGATTTATTAATATCACAACCTTTTTATAGGAAGGTCTTCACCATTTTTATACATGTTTCTAAACTAACGAGTGCTATTTCTGCGCACGTTTTGTTAACTTTAAGTTTGCATTCGCCAATTTGAAATGAACGACTTAATCGAGATCGAATAGCAGCGCGTCAATGTCAAGTGAAAATATGGAGACGCCACGAAACTCCGTTTCCGAAGTAAGGCAGGCTTACACCTTTTTTTTTTAGGGGAAACTTCTTCCTCTTTAATGTTACAAGTCTCTGCTGCCTCGAGTTTTGAAAGTTCATTTCTCCGCCCGTCTTGTTTCATGTCAGGGCTACCGAGATTGCAATCGAGAAGGAGGCGAGCTGTAAAGCCAAGTGGAAGTTTAATAACATTTCTATAAAACGTACTTTACTCGAGAAAGTTTGTAATAATATTTACCGCGCGTTGCAGCTTAATTTATGTCGCGCATGGAGAGCATCATTGGGTTCCTTAGGCGTTTCGTCGAAGCTCGTTAAGAAACTCCGAGCTTATTTTTTAATCGATCGCAATGAACGAAGCACAGAGCTAAAACGCACGTCAATTCATTACAGCAATCATATAAGACGTGCCTTAACATTTTAATTACAGTTTGCTAAATTTCTAGTATATTTTTTGTTGACCTAGCTGATTCACGATCAGTAGTACTTATATGGCGATGAAATCAACGGGCGAACAGATTCAATTGCAATCGGAGGAACATTCGTTGTTTTCCTTTTCTCTCTTTCTTTTTTTAAACGGTTAACCGCAGCCGACGATAGTTTTATCGTCGCACGTTATTCCGGTTGAAATGCCACGCCGCGCCGTGTTGGATACACCTCGGTTTTTATTGAACGAAATCCATATCGGCGTCGCGCGGCGCGTACGGAACCGACACGTCCCCCGGGGTCCGCCGCGCCGCGCCGGGGCCCCGCATGCCTGCCTGCCTAATGGCCAAGCAGCGCCAGTTTCTGGTGTGTTTCAGCGACAGATATCAGCCGCGGGCAATGTCGGATCGGGCGCAGTGTCGGATCGTGTTCGACAACGAGCAGTGATCCGGGTCTAATCTCTCTCCGGTCCGATACGTCGTGGAACGCGGCGGTGGCAAGTTTGCGAATTGTTTCGCGTTATCGCCCGTAAGCTGGGGACGGTTTTACGCTATACAGCGTACATATAGCACGTCCGACAGTACGTCACGAATTCTCGTATTTTCATTGCGCAGAAAAATTCGATACAACGAAAGCTTTCGTGAGCGATTAGCCTATTTTGCATCACACGCAGGATAATAATGTTCGACACTTCAAAATTGCGCATTCAACGTAATATCGTTAATCGGGAGCGTTTAATCGAGTCTACCGAGCGTTGCAATATCTAATATGGATCGCGCCGACGGAACTGGGACGCTTGCGACGATGCGAGAACACCCTCGCTGCGTGGAGCCGCTTTTATTATTTTTTTCTGTTTTTTTTTTCTACTGCTATGGATACGTGAGCCGCCGGTGTACCCGTGGTGCTTTATGATGTCGTTAAAAGCGTCGCCCCTATCTGCCGCGTGCGCATACGGCGCTCTGGAAATATCGCGGCTCGTACGCTAGTCTCAAATTTACGTACCGAAGACAACGATACGCGTTCGATGATCTTTCTCATCCATTCGCTTGGACAACATGTTTTTGCTGTGTCTTCTATATCGCGATACTTTATCTTGGTTGGATACCACGCGTGTTAGATGCATAAAGTTAAAAAATATATATATAGAAAAACCCCTATAGCAACTCGAAAGCAGAAGTTATATGCATTGACGTAAGCACACACGGATCGCTCGCTTGCTTGTCCACGGCCGTAAATTTATTTGGAAAACTGTCGCAACATATCGCGATATTCTTTACAAGGAAAATGCATTAGGTCCGCGGAACCATGTTTCGAAGATAAATGGACTTCTATGTTCGAATGTTTTTCGAGAATTTGCGTGAACCAAATTTGACGCGATGCTGTTTCATAGATCCAAATTCGAGCGTAGAAATACAATAGCTGAGGTACGATGAATATATACCTACATTGACGAATCGACAAATAAATTGATTAGGCGTTTGCATGTAATGCCGATCGTAAGATAACCTTTAGCTGACTAGCGGGCACCGAGGGGGATTAATTGTGTACTTATGGGATTTAGATGGGACAACCACGACGATGTCGGCGCTTCATTGTAATTCGAGCTCCACGTTAAAAGTTACCCCGTGTCGCATATCCAATGAGCCTTAAGCGTCTTAACTTTACGAAAACCAAGTGCTTTTTAGCATCGGCGAAGATTACCTCGCTACATATTCATACATTCTTTCACAATAATTAATTAATTAATCTACGGTTTTCTTTCTATGAGTTCACGCGCTATATTGCGCTCCCTTGCAAACTTGACAATAATGCCAGTTTATAAAAGAAAAGAGATTTCTTAAAAGAAGAAAAGGATTAACGTTATACTATTAGTGCGTTATGAATAATTCAGTTCAATCCGTATTTAATCGTATCTATTATTAAAGATACCTGGCAGAAGTTCTTATACACCAAGTTTTAGCAGGAATTTGTAATAATTTATTAATAGAGTTTCTTAAGAGCAAGAAAGGTTACATACATGTCAAACTGCACAAAAGTTTATGTGGGAATCACGTGAATATTTATAGAAATTACATATGTTTTCTGCAATTTCAGAGAGTGTGCTCTTCTTATTTTTTAAAATAAACTAGCGAAAAGAGTCACATGTATTCTGCACGTATGGCTAAAATATTGTTAGTAAACGCACATGTCTCTCTTCTTTCGAATTCAAAATTTAACAGTAGAATTTCGCAGTTCCTGGGGAAAAAAAAAGAAAACAATACAGTTTGTTCGCCGTCAATCACTATGCTTGTTGAACTAGATGTACATTTTCGAAAAACTCTCCGGCGAAATCTCGCGGAGGATCGATTTTTCTTTACTCGCGCGTGGTTCTGTCCATCATCATCGCGCATCCGCCACATCGTTAATTGCCCCTGTAAACGCATCCTAATTGGAAACCACCAGTCGTCGGGAGAAATTCTATTGGGCGTGCTATGCGGTTCCGAAACTGGACGCCCGCGCGCGCGTGTTTACCCGGATTGACGTCATATGACAATAGATCGATATCCAGCTCACGTGAAAACAAACATTGCCTTTGCATTCCGCGCATATCTCCATGCGAAATCTAATATCTCTTCCGCAAGAATCTCAATGCTGCTTGTACTGTCGGTCACTTGCATAACCATTAACAGATTTGAGCTTTGTTAGTTTTAATTCAAGACAGCTCCTGTCCGGCGAGAATAGTAATATTCCTCTCCCTTCATTTACGTGTTTTTAAATCCCGATGATATTATACGTTAGGTATGATAAATCATACCTACGCGTGAGTCTTCTTACCGTCGCAATTATTTTTGGATTTCCCCAGGTATTTTTGAATAGCGTTTTTCTATAACTCAATTTCGCGCACGTGCCCCCCGCGTGACGAATATCAAATGATATTCCACCCAGAAAATCTTCTTTCTACCCGGGAAAACTCCGGCCGCGTTTTACCGTCGTCATGGATGACGTATGCCGTCTGGCGGCGTCGAGAAGGGTCGTTCAGGATACTAAGATAGAGGCGATGCTTCGAGGCCTCTGAGCTCTGAGCGAAGAAATATCGTTGAAAGAATCGGGAAGCCAATTTTGTCTCGCGCATACCCGTCTCTGAAAAGGATCACGTTTAGACCCAGACTAGCAGAGAAGTCGAAACGTAAATCATATTAGCCTTTTCCTTCCCCGCGTCTGTCTTTCTCTCTCTTTTTCTCTCTCTCTCTCTCATTTCTACTGCGGGTGCTGGAGAAACGGAGAGGAACGATAATGGCAGTGTAATGTACTTTGAAGTTTGCAGGCTAAAGTGACCGCGGTTATCTTGCCGGCGCGACACTATTATATTTTGCCATTACCTTCCACGCCTCTCCCTCCCTTCCACCTGCTCCTCCTCCCCCGTACCGCAGTCTATCATCCCTCGCGAAAGTCGACTAACTGCGTTAATGTCCATGGTATCAAAATTCGGAACGGGTCAGAGTTCGTCGTTCGACCACACCGACGTTAAGTATAACGAAAATTGACGTAATGATCGCAGTTGAAATTTTGGTGATCGCGAACAATTCCGCGAGAAACCGAGACGCGATTTTTTTAAACTTTTAACATAGCGACAAATCAATCCTCTTTTATTTTTCCAGCACTTTCGGCGCAGCCGGGCACGAATGAAATTCTCTTTTGATTAATGCGGGAAAGCGACCGGCCGGGGATTTAGATCCGGTTATTACAGGCCCACGGGTAGCGCGCCACGCGCCACACGAGCGTTGTCGTTTCGTTACAGAGACTCATATTCCGTCCGCCCGCGCCGGGACGACGTTCTTACCATAATGAAATCCCGCGGCTATTTCGCCACTGCGTTCCGTCATTCTTAATGCTCCTTTTCTCGTCGTACATCTACCCGCGTAGTACACCGCTAGCGGCCATATTTCGTCGTTCTCGAGTCCCGCTTACCACAATGCGTATTTCTTCGCGCAGTGGTAGCCGACACGTACTTACGGTCAGACGCGCCACCGTCTGGAATTCAGAAGCGAGCCCGGAAAGTTTTCCGGAAAAATGGATATTGTGCGAGAAGCCGTAGAAATTCGACGAGGAAATGTAGCGCGGCGGCCGCGAAGTTTGTCCGCGCGCTTGGTTATCGAGCGACTTTACCGCGACTTTATTCGTTTCTTTATTTGCTACTTTACTCGCAAGTAAATACACAAATGTATATTGGCTGAGACCGAAGTTTGCAAATCGTCTACGACGAAAACAACCCGGCGCTATTTCGTAAATAGATACTATAGAGCTATGAATGCAGGGTATAGATATGGATATTAGGCAATAAAACCAAATATATAGAGAATTACACAGGCACATAAAAAAGATTGTTATGTTTGATTCGGAGATTAGACCATAGTATTCTTATGTATTTTGACGCTTTTGAATCTGATGTTCCAATTTGCTCCATTGTTCTGTCTATCTCCTCAAGAATTGTCGTATGATCTATGTATTTCAAATTGTTTATATCAATATTCCCTTCGAAGCATTCACTCACATTGGACAAAGAAATGCGATTTTTGTACTAGTGTTCGTTTTTCTCGTTCAATTATACTTTCATTATAATAATTGATAACAATGTTGCAGTGAGTATTGTTATAATAATAATAATAATAATAATAATAATTGCATAATAATAATAATTATATTATTATTATTATTATTATTTATATATTACCGCGCCACTCGATATTGCACGGTCAAAGCTCGGTGTCTTGGAATAGAATCGAAGAACACAGATACGAGGGAATTAATATACGCTGCTCTAGTTCGTGTATTCTCGATAAAGTATCATCTCTGTTGCGCATGCTGGAGACGTCGGGATAACGTCGGAAATGAATTTATTATAGTAGTTAGTATAGCGCGTTATGCTCTTTCTCTCTCTCTCGGACCATTTTCCTTCTGTTATGTTTCAATTAAACTCGACTAATGCGCCATAAAAGTTTTCGCTATAATAAATCGAATGTTATGTCGCGTTAAATTTAGATAACTCGATGGAGCTCATCTCACACGTTTTACATGACAATATCCATTATTTTTATATTATTATAAAATAATTTTTAACAGTTGTGTGTGTAGTTGAAACTTGAAATAAAGTAGGTGTATAACTCAACGCAACACGAGATGTCGATTATTTCAATTTCCTCGCTCAAAGACACGAAATTAATGTAATCGGATCATTAAGCCGTAAAAAGTTGTTTCCGCAATGTCTGCGATCCTTTCTCACGCTCAGAAGATGAAAATATTTTCTTACCGTAAGATATACGTGCTCCACTTCCTTAGCCAGGTAGACTACGTGCGATCTTCCGAACTCCCATTCCACCGATCAGAGGCGATTTACTCTCTATACCGAGAAGCTCTTTAAAGCTGAGCCTTACTCACGTCCGGCTCCGGCATCGATCCGATATTGCCGGGATGAACCAAAAATTTTATCAAACCTCGCCTGGATTCCGGGCAAAATTCCGAGAAGATATTTCCTCTACTTTATGAGTTTCCAACCCTTTCACGCACAAGATCTGCGCAATTTTGATAAGAAAAATACTTTACGTGCAACATCTTGTGCGAGAAATCGTGCAAAAAGGCCTTCACGGAAAAATTCCTCCGTAAATTGCATTTGCATGCTGCAACATCCTTGTTCTATTTATTTGCTTATTTATCTTTATATTTATCTTATATTTAAACTTTTTAAAAATTGATGTAATCGATTTGAAAATAATGCGAATAAACGAGTTTACATCATCATCTTATAAGTTATACTGACGCTAATGCAGAGTAAATTGATGGGCATAATTAAGATTTATATTCTGATTAGGATTTTTATGGGTAAATTTGATGGGTAAGTCGATCATGATGACTATAGAGTTCTTGTTAACGGTAATATAATATGTGAACGTTTCTATTCTTTCGAAGCTGTTTCAAATCGACATTATTCTTATCATATATGTTTGCCGTAATTTTTATTCTCTGAACGCACATAATTCTAACTTATAAACATCCATTTTATCAGTGGATGGGGAGAGATGCATAAGAATTCAAAATATTTTTGGAAATAAAGCCCTTTTGTGATTAACTGTAGAATTTATTTTTACAGTTGCATAATTTTAGAAACATTTTATCAGGATAAACTATGGAATATTTCGATAAAGTGTAAAGTGTCGAATTTACAGTATTATGCGAGAATAATTTGAGATTCAAGATAGGGGTAAGAGCTACGTTTACCTTGAGCATTGTGTCGCGCAAGGAATAAATTTGTATCGACGTATACTCCTTGGCGGCGTACAAAGGCCCGGACGAAGTTGCGGGCATTTTTCTTGCACGTGTCACGTCTCTCTACGATACGGGAACGCAACAATGCGTATCCGGGCGCGAAGCCGCGCGGTACGGGAGAGTCGCTACGGACGGGTCATAAATATCACCCGACCGTCATAAAGCTTACTTTATTTGCCTAACTTCTGCTAAAGGGAGAAAGGGGAACAGGGGATTACGGTGGCGGGAGGTGGAGTCGAATAGTACTCTTCCTGCCGGTTTCCTTCGGTGGAAAAAGGAAGCTAAAAAGGGCGGGAAAGCACGGCAAGGACGCGAACGAAGCTCAGGACACCCGTCGGTATGATGCATCCGCCACCCCCGGGCGCGTACACAATCTCCGGGGATGCTGCGAAGTTGTTTTGGCACAACGCCATAAGTACGATACTTTGCCGAAAAAAATGTGGTGACCCGTGAAATGAAAAGAAGCGAAAGAGTATTATCTGAATTATATATAAGATACGTCAGACTCACTTCGAGCCGTACATTTTTCGGGCCAAACCAAGAGAAATAAAAAGGAAAAAAAATCAATGCTTCTCTCAATGAAGTATCAATAGTTACGTCCTAAATCGAAAAGTACAATTTCTAAATTGATTTCCAAGAGAAGGATAAATAATAAGTGGATCCTCTTAAAAATGTATGCCATATAGCGATGTGGAATAATGAGTCACCCTTGTTATAAATTTACGTTAAATTTACATTAAACGAAGTGCGATTGTAAATTGCTCGATCAACAGTTCGTAGTCCATGGAAAATATGCTTTACTTAGTAATTGGTTAATGTAATTGCCAAATGAATAATGCATCACCCGAACTGTTTGGAAAGCGTGTCTTTTGTCAGAAACATGAAACGCGGCAGGAGTTGGGTAATAAGGCCGGCAACATTATTAATTGGCGCAATAATGGTCAACGTGTCCCACTCCCGGAATGATATAAGAGTTAATCCCGCGGAGTGCAGCCGATATTCGTGCCGCTACATGTCTATAACGACCGTATTACATCCTACATCCCGTTTCCCATATCTTTCGCCACTCCAATCAGCCCGTGAGACACGAATTCCTCCGTGCTTTGACTGCCGTTCTAAATACACCTTATGCATCTCGCATCAGGATGGCCGCGAGAATATTGACCAAACTCCGTCCGTCACGTAATCAATTGCTTGATTTAACGGCAGTTCCTGTACTCTGTAACTATAGATCGATGCAGCGATGGTAAACAGGCTCTTCTCGAACTACGTAGCTCATTTCAATGAAGTTACACGCGTGCGCTTTGACTAATCTTGGCAACTATATTTTGTAAGAAAATGAAGGAAAAATCTATATTACAGTCAGAATAACATTAACGAACATTTTAGGAGAAAGATTAATATTATTAAACATTCTAGAGAACTTTAATCAATTTTCGATACGAAACGGTAAGGATCGTGATCGAATATAAAAACGGTGAAAGTTATGCTGTGGATTCGAATTTGACGCGAGCACCTCGAGTCACACATTGAAAATGCAACATCGCGTACGTTGCACTCCGCTGCACTTTGTCATCCCGACGACCATCGGCGCGGCCGAGCTTCTAATTAATTGCAGCTCGACTCTCCTCTTCAGGAACAAGTGGGGCGGCAGAGTTGATAGCTACTACCGAGGTGGAATTCAAATTAGCTGGCGTTACATGGCGGAGGTATCTCCCTCTTTTTTGTTCGCCATTTCTGTCCGGAAACGACCCTTTCTTCTTTTCTTCTTTCATTCAACCAAACCTCGGTTATTTTGCTTCCAAGATATTTCGAAGTCGCCCCTTCCCCCCCCCGCGCTTTTGCCACTATATATCGTTCGTCTCTCATGCCGGTAAATTACACGCAGAACGGGAGAGAAGGGAATTGCTATATTGGGCGGCCCGTTTACCTTTGCTTCCCACTGCCTGCCCGTATTTAGGATAGTGGATGCGGCCCGTATCAGTTCATTAAGCAGCCGTGCATACGGTTACCGAATCGGGTACATTTGTTCCCCCATGGGAGAGGGAGGTACTGTAATGTACCGTTCCTCAATCGAGAAACGAATATTCTCTATGAAAATTTCGCTAAACCGAAACGGCTATATTAATATTACTATTGACGTCAGATGTATGGGGATATCTATTACATAAAATATCTATACCTATACATAAAATTGGAATATCCTCTGGTATGACAAGGTTCGAGAGAGCATTCGAAAGACAATTTGCGTGACAAGATTCTGCCGGGTGCGCGAAAATAAAAAAAAAGATATTATTTAAATGAAAGGTGAACGTATACGTACGCGTGTAAGTATGTATCTCAGTCCCATAAATCTCGAGCTCTCCTTCCGCGGCGCGCGCAATGCATATACCCTTATCACTCATAATATTTCACGTTGGAAATATGAACACGTGCGCGCACATTACGACGAACATGATGGCGCGTCACTCTGTGCGCACTTCGCTGTATTATTTATTTTCATTTCGGTCGGAGCCGCAAAGCAGCACGGCTGACATTAAAACTCACCGACGACCACCAGGTCGAAAGGTGAAATTTGGCGGGTTCATTAACGGTATTATAGCGACGCTTTTTGGCGACCGTTTTCCACGATGCCACCGTCACCGCGAATATTATCGCTTTCCGGCTAAGCAAAAATTAATTTATTACTTCAACTCCGCCATTCTCTTTGCGTGGTGGTGTAAATGTTTAACGCCACTCGCATAAATAACTTACACGGGCTTGTAACCGCACGAAAATAGCATGTGCGTTGTAAAAAGCGTCGCCGATAAATCAACGAATGAGCGCGTAACGCAGAGCCGTCGATGCGAATTATTGAGCTATTATTAATGCATTTTCAAACACGTAAAAGCGCGATGCATGATTAAACGATTAAAAGCTCATTGGCACGAATTTTCGCATTTCAACTGACGTTCGCGCTCAGTTCGTAAAAAATTCACATCGAACGTACACTGAGTAGGAGCTGATACGTGTTTAAGAATTTTTCGCCAAGAAAATTAGATGTCCCGCGAAGTTTAAAGGCGCCGGCAGGGTTCATACAGTCAGCAACAATTTCCATTCCTTTTTGAAAATTTTTCTTCGGAGCGTCGATCGAAATATCTGAGACTTTATATGTTTTTTTTGTGTGTACTTATATAATAATTTATATAATACAATTTCTTCATACATCTCTCATGTTGACGTTTATTTGCAATTCGAGATATTGAACTCGTTATTTTCGCAAACTATGAACACGACGATGTACCTACATCGATAATATGCGATATGTACTCTGTGATACATCTCTGTCACTGATTCTTATAACACAAACATCCATTGCTGGCTCGTATCGCGAGATAATATTTATGACACCAACGCACATCAGAAAAAGCTTTTTTCTCACTTCACTGTTTTACACATATTATATCCAAATATAATATACAAATATATATATGATACAATAATCAAATAAATTAAAGTGTAATTGGTTGAATATAAAAAATATAAAGTTGAAATACGATACTAACAATAAGTTATTTCTGCGTAATTTAATTTATTATCTACATGGATAGCAGAGGAATTTCTGTACATATAATTCGTCTTTCTCATGATATTCTCGTCGGAAAATACATCATTTCCGTACACAATGCGTTCGCGTGCGTATATCGAGCCAACAAATTAACTCGCGAATTCGCTTAGAGCCGGAGATTAATATGAAAGCTTGCGTGAAGGCGGAATGTAATCCGATCGACTATATAAAAGACCACCAGCGTCTCTGGTCTTCGTAGCGATTGGAAAACGGAAAGTATACTTATATCGGGAAAATTCGCAGGAATAGCGAGGGCGAGAGGGGAAAGAAAGCGAGAAGGAAAAAATAGAGAGAAGGACATTGGTGCGCGATGTAACCGTCGAATTTATCGCCCGCACTCGAACAGCCGTGCACTCCTCCTTTATCCGCTGAAATCTTGGCCGTGAATCAAATCCGTGATTTACGATCCACGCGCGTACACACATGTATATCAATTCTGCAACGAACCGATTATCAGGCCGCCCCGCGGGCGGTCGTTGCCTTCGCTTGGACTGTCGCCAGCGATACGCTGCATTCGCATCAAAGGGGAATGCCGTCCTCTCACGGACGCTTCTCTTTTTCCTACGTGATACGACGGCAGAAACGGCGGCGACGTCTTTATGCGGATTGCCGCGGGATTTCGAAAGGATAAGCGACCACGGGAGGAGCGGCTTCGGTTGCCGCCGGTTAGATTCTCAGATGTGTGGAGCCTCATCCGCCGCGCGCGGCGCGGCGGGATTTTGTGTCAATAATGCAAATTAGATCCTTTCATGAAGCAGCTTAGTAGCAAGCGATGTGATGATTCAGGCCGTGCAAATCCGATCGCGTCGTGAGTCCGGAAATGCTATTTGTCGATCACCGTTAAGCTTGATGCGTCTGAGTGTGTTCACTAAAGCTATTTAATTACACGAGGAACCGACATACCCACATACACACACATTTCTCTTTCTCTCCAACATCGTGAACGAGAAAATTTTTCCTACGTTTGCGTTTCTGCATCCTTTCGTGCGCGCTATTTCCACGTCGTTGCATGCACGGAAGATTTCGGTCGAGTAAAATATTTTAGCGGCTCGAAAGGATGGGGAAAGGGAGACGGTAAGTCCGCGATCCGGATATTTCTTACGTCTGCATTCTTTGTATCGGGGAAAAGAAGGAGGAAAAATATAAGGGAGAATATATTTGTTACGCACGTATGTACATGCGAGATTTTTCTCCGACTTTGTGCGTGTGTCTTCTTCCGAATTTCCAGGCTATCACGGCCGATTAAATCCGATGTAATACGAATACATTCGACGCGGCGTGCAACATTTTTCTTTCTTTCGTTAGTACCGGCATCAAAAGAAAAATCGTCGCTACCATAGATCGTTTTGACTTTCTTTATCACGCTTGTCCATCTATTATACGCGCTTTACGACTGCAAGACGTCGCACTCGCGTCTCGCCAATAGCGCTGTCGCTTTTAGAGGCATTTTCCTCGCGCTGTCGAACTATAATCTTGCAGTGGAGTTTGTAAAGCCGTTACGGCGAACTCATGTTTATAGAAGCAGGGTAAGCTTAACTTAATGACAGGAAGTTTGTGCGAAAGTAAATAGGGAACGTCTCGTTTTGCAGAATGTGTACCGTATCATCGACGCAGGAAGAAACCTAATGTTAAATTTATTATCCGATATATCTGGGGGATGTTGACGAACCTTGAAATCAACGTGCGAGCGTTAACCATCGAAATGAAATAATAGAGGAGAAAAAATATGGACGTCGATGTATATTTCTGACGGGCGAGATTATCTCTCAGCGACAAGGAGAAATTATAATTGCGACATGGATACGCATCGTTCGCCATGGCGAATCTTGTTAATAACCAAGGGGATAAAACTGTGTTGTACTATCCGTCAGTGCGAAGCAGTGATGACAGAAGACGAAGCAGAAGACATTGAGATCTTGTTTCTTTCCAGATTACCGACATATTCATAACGAGCTGTCTGACGGTATCATTTTTCTTTCGTATAAACGCGCGTTTGACTTTTTACACGTCGATAATTCGTTTAGTTAACGGAACCGTAAGAGGTGTTTAACTTAGTTTTCTCTTTCCCTTTCCCACTCTTGGTATAAAATTACATTTCAAGAAAAAAAAGCTTGAAAAGAATAGATTTATTTACTAATTATTATTATTTACAATAGTTACATTTACAAACAGCTGCGTTTATTCGTTATTTTTCATTTTCGTTTCATTCTCCGTTTCCGCTTAGCGGACTTACTTCGTGACATTTTTTTAAACGACCGAGGTCATGATTGGTGGTCGTGCTGTAAAAGCATTAGAGCGCAAAAATGCCCTGCTCCGATATTCATGATGTGATGCATATATATGTACACATAAACATGCGCGAAAAAAAAAGCAGAAAGAAACAGGAAGAAAGAGGAACAGTCGTTAGCATTACCAGTAAATGCCACGGTACAAAAATATGCCGTGTGAAATGACACTGTGTTATTCTCATCTGGAGGTCACCGGAAATATCTCCGGCTTATTCGACGAATCTATTTTTCTGATTTTATTGCGTCGTTTGCGAGGTGATATCTTTCATGAGAAAAAAGATCTCGGAATAACCGAATTATTATGACCAACGCCGTTTTTCGCTCTGACATTATCAATATTGGACGACGTCGTTCCTTTTTTACAATTCAATGAAGCCCGTGAAATCGAAAATCCGTAGAAATATATGTATGTTCCTACCAGTATTGATATATATATGTATACATATATATAAAAAGAATTTTATTCTTATATTGATCCTTATGACTTATAGAATATTATTCCATTCCCAATGCTCATTTACGGGCTGCTTTATGCACGGTACATACGATGAAAGAGTGTTCCGAGGAGATGAATTTCCCAGGCGATTCAGCGAAGTCGAAAGGAGGAATTCGAGAAGACGAATCGACGCCGCGAGTGGGGGTCGGACGCCCGTAACTTACCGGCTTAATGCGGTACTGCGAGAGTAGATCGCGAAGAGAGAGTTTCTCCCTAACGAAGGGCCTCGGGGCCTAGAATAGTTAATTGGCTGCGGACTTTATTAATGATCGCGCGCACTGCGTCAACTTTCTTAATCCCGTAATCGCGCAAAATTTCCCGCGTGAACTGTTGCTAGTCTTTTTCAAGAGGATTTCTCCGCGGAATTAGGGGAGGAGGGCAAACATTAAAAATTCTTCAGTTTAGCCGGTCCTTTTAATCTCGGTGTAAACGGGGCCTGTTTTAACTGACGGTTGTCTACACAGAACTTGCAATTAGACTGTGGAAAACTGCTTTAAAGGTACACTTAAAGCTAGGCAAAAATAAATATTGTGTTAAAGATGATGGGTATATAATTATTAAAGCGCGACGCGAAAGATTATTTGACGATTATTATATATCTCGAGATTAGTTTACCGTATAACGTTGCAATTAATGTAGATATTTTAACCACGTGTTGAAATATGCAAAGAGATTAGCCACGTTTTGGAAGATAATGTGCAATATTCCATAATGGGTCGGATAACATGTATAATATTACTCTCTAAATATGAATCAGTGAACAGTCACTGATATCAGTGTATCAGTATAATATTAAAACAGCTACGTACTATTGTTTATATTGCTCCGCAATTAACATGCTATGCGCACGTGTTGCTGCTTGTTTCGACTGTTCGATATTTCAGATAGCTGAATAATAGTTAGTTAGGTATGCTCTATCGACAGCGGCAACGATAAGCGGGAGTCCCGAATTGCATTTGCAACTCTATTATGGGATATTGCCCGTCTTGATACGTTACGAGTTGCACGAGTCTGCACGTTCTAGCTTCTAAAATAATTTTAATAAAATTTAATAAATAAATAAATATATATGTTTAAATTATATATATACCTATATAATTATCAATTTCAATATATATATTATAAAAACATATACATATATTGAAATTGATTTATGTAGTACGTGCAAATAATGATTTGCAAGACTTTTTGATTGTTGGTTGTGATATTTCTTATTATTATCTGCATAATAACAATTTTCATGTATAATAACAATGTGTTATTGCACGTATGTACATGCGTATATTACGTGATATATTCGACAAGAATTGCGCCAGATATACAATAAATATATTCGTATGTACATGTAAATGCAAGACGGATTGAGGAGGAGGAGGAGGCAGGACAGCAAGGAATCATATTGGAAACAGATATTGCGTTTTTCTGCATTTAAATGGCAACGACTAATCTCGGTATTTTAGGAGGGAGACGTGCGCCGTAATATATTTTCACGTGGGACGACGCCGACGGAGGCGATCCGCGACGGGAAATTCCAATTCATTGTAGCGCAATGGCATTTATTATAATGGACCATACTCCTGAATATTTATGCGCGACGTATTTTAAAATTACAGGAGAACGTAAAGTGTAGTATTAAATTGTCCGTGATACATTGGCCGGGGTCTACGATGCCTGAACGATGAATACGCGTTATTCGCCGAGCGAGTGAATTTACGAGGATAGATGAATTTGTGTACAAACTGCGCGCAGCGGAGTTGCAATATTGATTCCGACGATTCTGTGCGTGTTTCGTATCGTGGACAGGATGAGAAAACTCGACGAAGGATCTTCTGTGGCATTGAGTGTCCCCATGACGATGATGCCTTGAATCTTAACTTTCACTCGAGACACACGTATAGAATAATCTATCTTTTTATATACTATTACGATACATTTTTATACACATTTATTTGATGAGCTCCAATTACAGTTTATACTAGTAGCGCAATAATAATTTGTTGAAAATGGCATTTTCCATTGCATTTTGAAGATTATATACGTATGAGATATATTTTTGTTTGAAGAATCAAATGGAAGTGTGTGTGTGTGTGTATTATTGAGTAATATTAAAAAAATAATATTACATTGATATTTGTTGAAATATGATACTGTAATTTTTTCGCATTATCCATACCAGAATGTAAAGCAGCAGAGGTAACGAGCAAAAATTTTTTATTTATTTTATTACACTGATTTACATGCAATAGGATTATCTTTCTAAATGGAAGGTTCTATTTCTTGAAGACTATTCTTCCTGTTTTTGGATGGACAATTACAATGTGTTAATATCTGAACATGAAATGTAATGATATGTTACGGTAGAGTATAAATAGTAATTAAAAAAAAAAACGCAAAACGGATTATATTAAATACATATATTACACATTGATTTGATTTATTTTTTATTCGTTTATTTTGCGTTACAACGTTCCTGTCACGCGAAGGAAAAAGCGAGCAATTATTTAATTGTCGAAAACCAAGAGACGACGATGACGTGGGATCGAAATAATTAACGCGTTCAAGTCTCCATAGATCCGGGGAAAAAAAACGCATTTTCCTCCCTCGTGTTGCGGGAACGATTATCGGTTCCGGTTTCCTCGCCGTCGCCGTCTTCGTCATCGTCGAGCAACAAGCCGAGTTTAATACCTCCTTCTTCGGCTAATGGCGGCCGCTTCCAGCGCCATTTTCGTGCTGAAAGCAGAAGCGCGCTCGTTCGACCATGCAGACCTCTTCTCATGGGAACCACCGACGTTTCAAAACGTCCGTACGTATTTACATCCCTCTTGCCCTCGGTACGTATTTACATCCCTTCTCTGTCTTCCCCTGACGACATCGATCTGTTTTTCCTCTCTGCAATAAGAGCCAGTTACCTACTTGATACGTTTCTTGTATGTCAACTTACTGTCGCATCGCGCGCTCAAATGTTACATGTCAAATCTCTCACAATTATTCCTCTAATTATTCAAGAAAAAGAAGGAAACATACGATCATATGCGAAAATCGCAATGATAGAATCAATGAATGAAATTATGTTTTAGATTATTACATAATGCAACTTTTATCTTAAACGACACGCGATGTCACTCTCTTTAGATACTTTTTTTTAATATCTTTTAAGGATCGCGTAGCTTTTTAAAGTAAATAATTTTATTGTTCTCCAAAACCATTTATAGCTTTATCATCTTACAGTTAAATGCATTCTTAAAATTCTGTTTGACGGAATTCACGTTTCGAGTTCACGGCATAAACACTATACTATTTTCATTTCTCTGATATATCTTGCGCTGCGATGTTTGCATGTTAGAAGAGCTCGGCGAAGGTATATTTTATTACTCTTTAGCAAATATTTATGTAACCAAGCGGAGATCCATTTGCATGATAACGGAGAAAATCTTCTGAAAATAGCTCGAATAATATCTTGGCCACAAGGACAAAGCCCCAGGCCATCCGAGCAAAGAAAGGAAGAGAAAGAGTAAGGTATCTTGGGGAGGATTTACTTGCGGTTGTCTATTCTTTGAAACGGAACTTGTAGCTATGTGACGGCTCGCGTATATTTTTAAAGTTCTTTACGAAGTAATTTTGTACGAGAAATAGAAATGCAATTTTCCGAGACATATATTTCAATTATATTTAATTATATTAATCTATTATATTTATAACTATGTTTCGCTAATTAAACTTTACTTTGTTTCAAGTATCTTTATCGCATAATTACTTGCACAATAGTTTGTTCTTTGCGAGAATTTCGCATTTTCTCTAAAAAATTCAACAATCGATACATTCCCGGCGGTGGTTATTGATAATTACAATATCTTTACCGGCATTAAAATTTAATTCTTCGAGAAGAATATTCTCTCGCAGAGCATTATTGAGCAAGGATATGAACAACCGAAGTAACAACTAAAAAAGGCAAGAAAATGGTTGAAAAGCTTGCTCGATGTTTTTTCGCAAAAAATGAAAAGCGACAGCTTTCCCGCATAGCTAATTGGACTGCTGCATTTAATAACATTTTTTGATACTTTTTCTTCATTATGTGAAAATTAAATAGTTTTATACTTTGATTGATTGATTTATTTATTTATATATTTAGATTGATTTTTATTTATTTATTTAGATATATATTTTATAACGTTTTTTGTTGTTTATAAGTGTTTTAGCGGACTATGAGTGTACAAACTTTTATTTAGAAAGTGAATGACATCGCACAATATTATATAAACCGTGAACAAACAGAAAATTGATCTATACCAGGAAATTGACTGATATAGAGGAGCGGGAATTCGTTTGGTATCGTCGAACGGAGATGGGGAAAACTGTGAAGCGGTTAATGGCATGAAATTCGTGGAAATCCACTTTTCTTCTGTCGCGATGAGGATAACAAAGACTGCTGGCGTATTGCCACGACGGACGGCTGAAGCGGAACTTGTTAAACATTAATTATCATCCCAGAGCCACTTTATCTCCTCGCTCAGGCCAGCGCGAGTTTTCACTCATCGAGCGCGTTTTGTCGTCGAAGTATGTGTAAGTGACGGAAAATTTCAAGCATTTGAATACGGTCCGACCAACAATTCGATACGGTCGTGGAGACACTTTCTCAGCTTTTTCACCGGCCAATCCGACCATCTCGCACTTCCACAAAAGTCCAAAAGGAAAGCGATGCCAATTCTCCTTCTGCAAAAACTGTTTAAGGTTCAACGCTCTTGATTTTAACATTTCTTGTTTGGTCAATTCGCACTTGATTTTTCCTTAATTAAAAGTGCTAATTAGAAATTATCGCCAGTTGTCTTTGAAATATTACAGCACCACTAGAAGTAAATAATTTTCTTGCGACGGATTTTTTGGAATACAATTAAACGCGACAAAATCTTGTCGCTAATTTTCGAAGTATTTGCGAGCTGAATATTAAAAATAAGTAACGAAAATGACAAATTCTTGATAATGCGATTATATTTTATAATTGATATAATTACATTTTAACGTAAATCAAATTATAACTTGCCGTATAACTAAATTTGTTACACACAAACACAAGCGCATTTTGCGGTAATTTTGTACGCTTCTTTTCACGACGGGCTGATTAGTAGATAGATTGTAAGCGTAGTTAATCCCTATAATTTTATTTGTAAGAACTTTCCAATCCCTGCTCGCGCTCTCGAGTTTCGTGACAACGACACGATGACGGGGTAGATGGATGCGGGACGGGATAGATGCCAGGGATGAAAGCGAACATCAGCAAAGAAATTATTACGGGAAACTTTCCACTCGATCCACTTTTAAATCCATCCGCGAATTTTTGTTGTTATTTCATATGGGATATAAATCCTTTCAGCAGTTTCGGCAGGGATCGTAAACTCAAAGGGATTCTCCGCTCAAAAAAGAAAAAGACTTGTTATAAATATTTTCTTAAGTCTTTGAATATATATATATATATATATGTACCTATACATAATATATATTCATAAAAAATTTAATATATATAGTAATTATATTAAATTTTTTAACATTTTATTGAACCGCATCATGAAACATGATAAAAATGATTCCGAGTATTATCCCATGCATTTTTCAATATTAATCATTTGTTAGCGGACATACAATATGAACTTTTAAGAAGTTTTAATTAAACGTTATTGCAATATAATCACGTTAAATTAGCTGTGCAATCTGTTTTGCTGATGAGAACGCGCTCATTAGCATAAATATGATCGCAAATACGATGTCCTCAGAAATGTTCTATCCAAAGCAAATTAACGAGGAAATACGTCGCAAGTATGGTAATTATTTTGAACGTAAACACGCAAATCTTCATCTAAATATAAAATCCCTACACGTTTATGTATATACACACACAGAGACATATCTATATATATATATATATAATTAATTTTAATCATGCACTGAGACCGCATTCATTTTACATCTCTTTGTGCGGCGAATTACTCGATATAATCCAACTTAGCGCGACTCATTACATATTTATTAGTGTTGAGATCGATTGACGCGGATTTTAATTGTCATTTTAATTGCCCGACACAAATGATGTAGAGGAATAATCAGATTGTAGAATTTATCTTGCGCTATTATTTACGATTACGATTTACGATTCATCTTATCTTCTCTCTGCTTATCAGATATGCAAAAGTAATCGTGTACTTCAGAATTTTTAAGCATGTCGGTAAAATAAACGGTGCTCGAAATTCAACGCAAGGCGTTAACGCGCTCTTGAAGCTCTCTCTACACTTCTCTTGACGTTTAACGTTTAACTAGAAAATTATAAACGATACCGGAGTTGTAACAGTTAGTGATTCCCTTTGTGTACGGGGCTGGAAATATGATATTTCGGAAGCGTCTTCCAACATTCTATCCAACTTCAAAATTTCGGCAAGCTGTTTAATTGCGAAGTTCAACGAAACGTGCGTCGGAATCAACATAGTTACGGAAATAGTAACAGATATTCAGACGTCTTTTAAATTTCAACGGAGAGCAACGTCTCTTATTTACGCTCGTATTTACCAGCATAATCGTATCCTAGCCTTAATTGCCTCTGGAATTTCCGTTTGTCTTAGCAATAAGAATCTGTCATGCGAATACACGAGTGTTTGCTCCCAGTTTACGATGTCTTGTTAATCAAATTTTGCGTATAACAGTTACTTTCGGATGTCAGTGCTTGACGTATGCAAGGAGCGTTCGCTATTTGCATATTATTACACGTTTAATTTTATTCAATCTAATTGTCAAGTTTGACCAACTTTATTTTACGGCAACATTATTGGCATATACAATATCCATTTATCCATTTATTATCATTCGAGTGGTACTCGTTTAAGTACTTTCCAATGCAAATGCATGCTAAAAGATCGTTGAAATCTTTCATAAAATGCGAACGACGTGAATTTGATTGAATCGATGTAATTTCCTAATCTATGCATGAATATATCGATAGCGTATCGCGAAATTGCGTTTCTATTAGCAGAGAAATTAAGTTCACATGATCATGCAACGGCTATTTCAGCCAATATAATATCTCGTCTGGAAATTATGTATTTCGCACAAAATTACAAGTCAAAAGCGACCAATATTTCATTTTGGCCGGTAATTTCGATGCTAAATAATTTTGCACGTTTCGAGTTTGCACATATATCGCATTCCAAGTCTCTGGTAATTGTTATCTCATGAAGTCCGCCTTTCCTCTTTCTCTCTTATTTTTTCTTATTGCCGCGCGATTTTGTCTATGATCTCTATCTCAACGTGCATATGGCACGTTCTGCTTTTTCTCTCGAAATATGCTATTAATTTCTGGAACATTGAGCAATTGCCTGCATAAATTTGAAAAAATCAGCTGAAACGTTTCTATTTCTATTTCCAAGCGATATCGAAATAGCAGAACATGTACAGATCAATTCGTGACTCCTTTATTGGCGGTTGTCGGGAATCACACGTGATGCCCCGCAAGTATATGTTTTCTGAGCTTTAAAGCGCGATAGAGTACAGCGAGATGAAACGTGATGACAAACGGAAACCGAGATGTACGAGGCAAATAACTCCGGACAAGTGGTTGACGAGAGAAAGAGGTATGATTATATGAAGTTGGATAGCGTGTATAAAGTTGATTGGCATAAAAGCGTTATTAGAAGACTCAGTCATAGACTCATTCCTTTTATTTCTTTTTTTATGCGATATGTATCAACCTTTGCGTAATGCTTCTCGACTTTTTTCCCCGTTTTGCTCACGCTATCTATACGAACCTCTCCCTTTCTTTCTTTCATTCTCTGTCTCTTTTTGTCCCTTGACTACTTCACCTTGCAGAGAACATCGCGGTTCATTTCCATATTACCGCGGCGATATAATGGATTGCTTCTTTAATGAAACTGCGACCCTTATCAATGCGGAACATTATCGTGACATTATAGTGCATAACGAGATTGGTTGTCACAAGATCACGCTCAATTTCTATAAACGTTTTATAAATAATTCTAAAGTCGATCGTTGCCGAATCGTATAAATTAATTAATACGTGTTATAATTAAAGTAAGCAGTTGTAATTAATGCGGCACAATTTATCGCAAGCAAAATTTATTTCAAGTTATTTTATTATTATCATAAGCTATATATGATATAGACAAATATAGGTAAATCAAGCACGAGTATATTGATATTAACTTACTCTTAAACTTTTTTAAATAAACACATTACATTTATCATACTTACTGTTTCCATGCATGCCACAAGTTGTAATTTCATCAATTCTACGGTACGTCATCACGCGACGCGAAATAAACATTTACACTGCAATGATCAGTGCAGAATTTACATTTTAATGCATTTTGTTGGTAACTCGTTTTTATTTATTCTTTTTTCGCGCTTTCAAGCGTCTTAGCAACGTTGACGAACGAAAAACGATAAGCTATGCTTCGTGGTATTACGATAAACTAATGACTTAGCAATCGCGAACTTCCGCGGTCGTTATGAATATTCAGGAAACAGATAGACGATCTGCAAAAAGGAGCGTGAGGACATCCAGGCACCGTGCCAGAGAAAAAGGACGCGCTTATCTCACGCTCACGGTGACACAGTTTTCGAGATCCTGTCGAGGTTATCGCCAAAATCTTCCTCAACCAAGCGCACCTTCAAGATGGGGTCGCAATTGTATCTTATATGATAGAAAATAATTTGAGACTTATTTAACTGAACATAATGCAGCCAGGAACCTACTTTGTAGATTTTTGGGAGAGAAAACCTTTGCATCTTTAATTTTTAAGCAACTGTTTGTTTACTTATTGAATTCGTATTTTTATACACATTTTTAAATAGCAAAGTTAATATTTATTGCGTCTTAGTTTGACGTATATCATTGTTGCTGTGAACTTTTGACGATTTGTATCGTCGAATATATTCATTAAAATCGAGAAAGGCATTCACATACTTATGTCGTTTTGCACGAGAGACAGAATAGTAATCGCGTGGAAATATCGATTACAATCAGTCACGTCGCGGTGGTGGTGTGGTGCGGTGCAGTGCCATGCAGTGGTCAAAAGTTACGGGCAGATTTCGCCGTTTGGCGACGAATCGGATTTTGTTCTATCGCATTGCATCCGCGCGAGTTCTACAAAATCGGGAATTTATTCGTCGCGATGGAATTTTCGGCGACGGCGAATTTTGCGGATTATTCCGCGGGCGCGCGCGACCGCGAAACTTTCATTCGTCGTTGTCGTTGTTGCTGCAGCTTTTTTTTGCGTTTCGCACGAATGGGTGTAAAATGAGAAAATTCCGCGGATATTTCGAACGTGTCGTTCAAAAATTACCGGCAATAACGCTGGTACCTTCACCACTAAAAAGCCGCACGCGCTTACCACGATATTTTATTGCACTTCGCGATTTTACGAACATCGTGATCAAAGAGATCAATCAAAGTTACACTGAATAGTCATTAATTAACAGCTTTCTGTTATCTGCAGATAAACGAGAGAATTTTTCTAAAACCACTGAAAATAGTGTTTTTTTTAGCACCACCAATACTAATGTAATTATACTGTGTAATTTCTTTTTATGCGGATTTTCTCAAAATTTATGATATAATATTTTTTGTTTTGTCTCTTTTGATCGCATGATAGAAATCTGTCGTGGTCTGTGAATCGGATCACAATTAGATATACGCGTTTCATGGCACTGCATAAATAATATTATTCGACACAAGGTATTTAATACGCATTAATATCACATATAATTATATGCGTTCCGTAACATCACTAAACATTACATTATATATTAACTAAACAATGTAGAATTACCACGATCATAGAACTCTATTTCAGTAACATTTATAGTATATTCATGCAGTGCGGTATGCGATGCAGAAGCACCATTCCCACACACAAATTCTGATTGAATAAAATTCAATTTTAAAATAAAATAAATCTATCGCGCGCAAAGCCATCGTGAAATTGAAACAAAGATATTGACGGTAGTATTAATTTTACGAATCTTCCATTCCGATAATTTAATCCGACTAAACGAAAGGGCAGATTAACGAATTTCGTAAATGGCGACTCACTCGCCGCATCAATCTTTCCAACAACTGATCCGCGTTATTTTTACCGTTAATATTTAAAGCTCTATAATATCAATTAATAATAAAATCTCCCCCGCGATGTTCTTCCCGGTCTTACGATTTTGTGTGCTCGCGAATGAAACTCATCATGATGGATTTGGCGAAAGCAATAACGCGATCTCCCTCGCAAGTACATCGGGGGCGCGTTCACACGCTTTCGTTATACCATATATGTGTGTGTATGTATATATTATATATATATATATATATATATATATATATATATATATATATAATATTGCGTTGCACAATATTTGCATGCCAAACGAATTGCATCGCGCGAGCGTGAGATCGCTCATCCGTATGAACCTGGTGAACTCGCGGCGACGTAATTGACGACTGCCGAGATTACACGAGTTTCGCGAGACCGTGCTGTGCACCCTTTGATTCATTCTGTAATTTGAAGAGTGTAGCATCGATGGCGATTATTACGCCGGGACTAGGCGCCGTTAATTAAAGCTGGTGATTTTGGCGCAATAATTTTACGCGAGCGTTCTGCGAGGAACGATCGTGCGAAAGTACCCATGTCCAAAATCTTTCCTGTGTGGTGTGAAGCTCTGTCGCGTACCCGCGACAATAGGGATGTTGTTTCATGTATTTCATATCGTAAATATAAACATCAGAATGTTTTTGCGCGTAAACGCTCGTCGCGATATAACTCGTGTCGTATTATATGACACACGAGAGAGAAAGAGAGAGAGAGAGAGAGAGAGAGAGAGAAATGGCCTGAATAATATGAGATGTTGACCTACATGATCCTACGCACTAAAACGCACCGCCGGACTGACGACTGGCTTTCCGCTGCCAATCGTATAACTCATGTAACTCGGGCCATCATCTCTGGCCGCCACCAAACGACCGCAATTTCCAACGTTGCACCTGCAGCGGAGGATACTCACGGAAGAACAAGTGCAACTATCCGGGCATTCCTCATGTTCCGTAATAGTTCAAAGGGCCGCGGCGGGCCTCGTCAATTACGTTGCGCCGTCAATTATACCGAGCGACCGGTGGAAAATAGCTGCGTACAGGTGCGGACGCGTTTGCTATTAGAAAATGGCAAGCATTTGCCGAGTATTGAATAGCACCATTTGGCATTGTGACGGACACTTTCGATCAGCGATTTACGCTCTCACTGGAAATTTGCTAGAACGCATCGCGAAACGCGACGATCGGCGGCTCTGATATTAATTTCGATAACGACATCGAGAAAAGAAAAGAAATTATTATTTATTTTACCAATTTTTTATATAATTCTTTTGTTAATGACAAAAGGTGTAATATGTAAATAAAATAGCCAAACGCAAATTTGTAAACTACAGAGGGGAAATCCAAATTACATTCGCGGTGCTCGAAAGAAAGCGCAAAGCGATTTTAGTCCGTTCTGGTTAAGCTACATGCAAATTTAGCGACTGAAGTCCGGGGATTTGGGGTGGCGGGGGGGATCGACCTAAAGTAAAAGAGGGCTGTGACCCTTATCGGACTGGCGAAGGGAAGCAAAAAGTAACGCTAATTACAAGGGTACCCTCGCAAAAAACTGTAAATTCTACTCCTTCTCTGGAAAAACATGAGTAAAGTCCTGCCCGCACGTTTTAAAGCGTAGACCGCTATACGAGTCGTTGTTAAAATATAATAAAATTGGGGGATTTTCTATCTAGTAATAAATAAACAATATGACAATATAAACAGCACCATTATATTAATAGAAGGACAAAGCGCCAAAAATCAAATATTGTGCGTGTGTTAATGTGTACTACTTTTCGGTACATTTAGTGTACGTGTTTCGTTAAATTTTCAATTATATTAATCATACGCTTCATAACGTCGCGATAAAATCGTAATACATCGAGCGGTATGTAATTATCGAAAACATTTCTGTTTTGATATTTCGTCAGGAAACGAATATTAATTACATAGAGATTTAGCTGAATGATATCTATATTAAACTCCTTTACAGGATTCCCATTTTCGAAACTAACCATCTCTCTAAACTTTTTGAAAATTTGCATTATAAAAAGACAATCTCTCTCATTGTTTCTTTTATTTTTTTTAACACAATCGTTCGTCTTTTTTTATTTGATGATCGAACAAAATGTTAGTGAACATATGATGTTGAAGAAGCGACGGTAAGTCATAAAGACGATGAGTATAACGATAATTTTACCTTCATCCGCCGCAAATTCCGGTGCTAAATACAATCGCGAAATTCATTCGGGGTTTCTCTACGTTCCGTTTCCATTTCCTAAATATCTTCCTTGTATTTTGCCTTGAGGGCGGTTGTTTCCCGGGAACTCGAACGGCCGAAAGGGACAAGCCCTGCCTCACGGCGCGGCTGGCTGCAGTTACTTTTCCTATACACATATCGTTTGCATACTATTTGTGTAAGCAGCAATGCATATGCATGCGGCGGCGCATCCGCCACTAGAAAGGCAGTCGTTGCAATTGGGGCTTATTCGATGGGGCCGAGCGGATAAAGCGGTTATAATGAAGAGAAAGAGAAAGGAATGGAGAGACAGAGAGACAGAGAGAGAGCGCGCGCGCGTTGTAATATCCCGTAATTAGCGCCAACAAGCATCGGATGTTCCCTTTGCCCCCTGGTTATAGCGCGATACCGCGCGAGTGATAATGTGCAGACCGCAATAGTTCGTTTATTATTCTTTGGATTCAGAAAATTGAAGAATTTCGCGATTGCGCTCAGAAAAGGCCTCTACAGACATAAGCGATAATGCATGCATGCATGAGAGGAAGAAGGAGAGAGCTGCTAGAAATGGTCTCTGAATGCTCCTAACGCATCGTCCTCGTTCATGCATTGAATGGCACATCGAATCTCAAGCCTATATATATCATGCGTGAGACGACGACGGAAGCTCGAAGAGCCTTGTGTTATTATCGAGAGCCGATACCTGAAGGCAGCATCAAATCAGCTTTACGATATCCTACCTACGTACTCGTATGTCGATCGATGAGGATTCCCGGCATGTATAGATACTCTCATGCACGCGCCGTTCAAACCACCTTTACTCGGTGTGTGTTCGGCGTAGATTCCCTCCGGGAAAACCGGACCCAACGACAACCTCTGCCGTCGTTTCAATGACATTCGCTTCTTCATTTAGCGGCTGAAGTATTTCTCGGATGTCTCTCTGATGGAATTTGCCGTAGCGATTTATATCGAATCGGCCGAGAAGCGGTTCTAATTTAGCGTCTTTATAATTTCTAAAGTGGCTCGAATGCAACTATTTACGAATAGTTCGATTTTCAAGCTAACAAAGGTTTAACTTTGAATAATGCAGGGAATACTGAAGACTTTGTCACATTGCCAGCGCGTGATCAAAATTTTTTCACCGCGTGATAATCTGCAATTATGAAGATTTTTTTCCCCCGAACAGTGCACAAGATGATACTCTTGAGAAGAAATCTCTTTAAACCCGTTCAGTTTTTTTGTCAATAATATCTTTTTTAAATTTGTGACCACCATTTGAGAATCCTGTATGCATATATGTATGAGGATCGATGCCATTGTATTTTCGGCATCGCCGGCTTGTGCGCAAAAATGGCGAAACACGACGGAATGGTACGGCGCGAGGGCTTAGGTTGTCGCTCGTTGCTCTCGGCGTCGCGCGAAGAAGATTAAACGGGTTCCGTGATAAAAGGCGAGACACGTACAGAGGTAACGCCGCAGACGCAACGATCTATCTCAATAAAGCTCGCGACGTATCATCGGTCCAGAGGGTTAGAAGTAATTTCGAAGAAAACGAATGAGTGCTATAACGAGAACGCGTAGTTTTATTCCGTTTCTTCATCTCGCTCGTTTTGAAAAATCCACTGCGAGTGTCAGTGTTTCTGGAGCTGAAGAAACCGATTCCTTTCTGTCGAACTGTGCGAATTGAAAAAAAAGGTGTAAATACGAAAAAGTACAAGACTGTGCTGGACGAAAAAAGTTAATAAATTGCAGCAGACAATATCTTATATATCTTGCGATAGTAAAAAATGAGAAAAAGAGGGGAAGGGAGAAAGAGAGCAAGAATACGTATATGCATGTACTGTGTATTTTTTATTACCTATGCAGATTTAACTTCGCAGTTTTTTTATAGCTGTACGTCGATCGAATAAAGTTTTACATATTGCACATACTGATGTGTTCATAGGATATTTTTTTTTCTTTCTATCAAGTTTTTGTAAAAAAAAAAAAAACGAAGTTTGCTAACTCGCCTCGCCACTTCTTAAACCCTTAACCGGATCGAGCACTCGCGGGATTATCACGCTTTCACATCTTCCAGCGTCGACTATCCGCAGCAAGAGTAGGGTCTAATTTAAGACAGAGTCTTGAATCGGAACGTGCGCCTGTGATTGTAATAGCTGAGTCGAGCTCTCGTGGATCGTTCGCGACTCTCCATCGTAGTCACTTTAAAACTCTGCTTTCAAAAGTTTACAAGTTATTTAATACGGCTCCGTCCCTCTCTCTCTCTGCCGCACAATCGTTATTCTCTCGATATCGCTACGGATGTCGTATTGTCGCCGGCAGCGCGGTTCTGTCAGTTACTGGTTATCGCACTTTACGCAATCCAGATTCCAATTTAGAGATTTTCTTTTGAAAATCTCGCCCGCGAGTTATGTCCGTCGAAGTTCAGCTTTATACACGATTCTTGAATGTCACGAAAGTTCAACAAATACTGACGTATAAAAGTTGCACATAAGAAATGTCCTAAGCTCTTCCTCGAAATCTATTCTTGAACTTTTTAGATATGATATATTCTTGGAATACGTAAGAAGGGGGAAAAGGTAGAGATAATTGATGAAAATGGTCGGATGTGATCGCACGTCTTGCATATTAAAAGAGACGAATGTGATAGCTTGGATTTGGGGCTTGGTTGGAGTAAGGCAGCCGCAGCCACGTTGCTATGGTCGAATTACGTGATCCCTGACTACGTGCACCGCGGTCGAGGGTACACGTGATAACCGATAGTTTTCGAAGTAATGAAGCGTACTCCCCACTTTCCTTACGAAAGGGAGGAAACGCCGGTTTTCGCGCCGGGGGACGGACGAGAAGAGGGAGCGAGAAAGAGCAGGGAGTGTAAGTTTCGTCAGAAATTTCAGAATGTTCAACTACTTGGCTCCCTACCAACCTCGGTATAATTAATGACGTTAGTTTATCCTAGACGGACAGTTTTGATTGCAAGTGATCCCTCCTGTCGCTTTTTTTCCCTCCTGATGTTTCCTCAATTTCTGTCTCTCTCTCTCTCTCTCTCTCTCTCTCTCTCTCTCTCTCTCTCTCTCTCTCTGAAGCATGCAAAAGACGACAAATAAATAACAATAAAAGAAAATGATTTTGCACGAAAGACGATTACTTACGTTATTTAGATTTGTTTATTATATCATCGTGTTGAGGGAATTGATTGTTGCTAACTAGAAGGCGCAAAGAGATACTAGTTCAAGATCTCTCGCAAAGACTACCTTAAAAGATTTACATCTGGAATACCTTTGATACAAGGATAGCGAGTGGAAAACAATAAGGAGATATATATGAAACGTTTTCTACGGCGACATTACGTCTTCGATATTCTCAACGCGGCAACGATCAAAGCGTACGGCGTAATGGCTTTCAGGAATCTTCTTTAAATTCCGAACCGCATCTTCGCAATGGTACGCCGGAAGAAAATTGCAACAAAGAGAACTTCCTCGCGGAACGAATAAAATTCATTTCTTACGATCGAAACGAGGACGAATAATAAAGCGAATTACTAAATTGTTATTAATTTCTAACGACAATTATTTGTTATCACAATGAGATGCGTGTATTTAGCAGAAATTAAAATACACTTTAATTTAATATGGCGAATTAAGTAAACTCGCGATTTTTGCACCATATTTGCATTTTTTTTAGCATCCAATCAGTTCAAAGTTCCAAGGAAATTCTATCAGAATTGAAATGGAATGTGTCGTCTCTGAGAAAGACGTTTAAACTAGTGTTAACCGGTTATTGATGAATATTACCACATGCATCAGTGGCCGAATTGGTACGACATCCTTCACGGAATGAGGGAAGTACTCCAGGTTCAAATCCTGGCTGAGGTAATATTTTTCGCAATATAAACTCTTTACAGTTGTTTGGATGTTTAGCGTCATAAGTTAAAATGAAATGGAATGTGTTTAATTAACGAAAATTCGAGGCTGTTTGAATTTCACAAAATTTAATGAAAATGCGTTCCGTTTCCGGCAACGGATGTTATTTAAAGCATCAGCAGCTGGCTCGGAATGGAATCCATTGCAGCGCGCTTTATATAGGATTGCTTAATAATTTACAATTCGCGTTTATGTCCGACTTGTTTGACGGCTTATCATGCTTTCCTGCCTAGCGCTACGTCGTGAGGTTTATTAAATTCCACGAGCGAAAAATGAAACGTCGAATCTTGCATAAATGCATAAGAGAGAGGTTATTTTACTCTATTAACTTTTTGATTATTTAGGAATATTCTGATAAAACGCTTGCTAATAAGGCTGATAAAAAATAGTTTGATATCTACATATTTATATAACAACTTTCTTGGGCAGAAAATATACGAATAACCAAAACCATTTTTCTATATAGTATAGAATTAGATTATTCGAAAAATGTTAGAAAGTACTAAAATTTCTTTTATCATAATAAAGATTGACCACTTTTTATCCGAATTATAAACACGTTTAATTACGGGTTGTTTACCTAATACTTTATTTCTAATATTTCAAAGATCAAAAGTTTGGGTTTATCTTGCATGGCAAAGGTCGCATAATTATCAAATAGTTACTCTCAGATTACGCTTTAATATCTTAGGTGAACATTTAGCGTAATTTCTACTGTATGATACAGCACGATCGATCTGTACCGAATTATGTCTGTCGTTAGTCTCAGACATCCAGCTTACACGTTGTGCTTTGGTGCGTCAATTCGCGCGCAATAGCCTTAAGGTCGCGAACACGCCGCGCTCTGAGCGACATAAATCCAGTCAATTTCCTGACCGCTTTCCATCGCCGCCAATGTCAGCATAATCCACTCGAGCCGGGGGCCGATAGTGTCAGCCGTAACGCGTACGCGGACATTTTGAAAGCGTGCGACGCGCCAGCGAAAGCCATCGAATGATGTACGAGGAGCGTACCCAAGAACGAACGTCAATCCGCCGTGAATGATATGCCGGGGGAACGATGGTCGGTGTATTGCATTAACTCGCGGCTCGATACCAGAGAGCGTGCCGTCCAAGCGTGACATCCGGCTATCGAAAAACTACGTTCGCGGCCACCTAAACGCCGGTTGAAATTAATATTTTTTTATTTAGGAACTTGCGCGACTATAGCAGCATTCATTCAACATACATCTGTAAGACTCGTATCTGTATCTGTAACAAACACGACGAAACGTTTAACGCGTTCGCTTTTCAGCAGTTTCGTTTTAACTCCGATATTCTCTGTGTTTAAACATGTCCCTGCGTGACGCTCCATAAATTTACAAATAAAACACTCAATACGCTTCTTGTGTAATCGTACAGCAGTCGAGAGACCAATAATTGTGTGTAAAAATACTGCGCATTGTTGAATAAATTTTTTAATGGGTCCATATTTAACGAAGAGTTACGGTAACTTTTTGGAACAAATTTTAAGATTGATTCAAATTTCGGAATATGAATATTCTCAATTCTATTACTACGAGATACCACCTCGCAAAAAATAATATTCTATAATTATAATATAAATTATACATTTTATGTATTAATGCCATGCTCTCACGGATTTAAATACAAACGACTAATAAAAGAAGTAAACGACATCGCGCGATGAAGATTAGTATAGATAGGCATAAATAAGAAGGATGAATATATCAGGCGCGAACGAACTTTTTAAAATGTTACATTTCTGGGATTAATGTAAGCGCATTAGAAAATGAGGTAAGCTCAACGCTAAATAACTCATGAAAAAGAAACGTGGCGTCGTGTAACGAGCAACGACGGACGGTGGCGCACGCAGAGCGGAAACGTAAACACCGGCCACGTACGTGGCGGAGTAAAGAAAAACGAAGAACAAATGGATTCCGCAGCGCGTGAACGCAAACGAGCGCGCGCGAGATGAAATATGCGCGTTCGAGGGCGACGATATGCGGCGCGACCGCAACTTTCGGCGCACCGCATTTTCCATCGGTCGAGAGTTTCGTGCGTGCGTCCGAGAATATTTACGATCCGCGGCTTTCGTGCGGCATATCGATTTGCGCAAACTAGAGATGCCGGCGTCGACTCTCGAACTCGCACTAATAACAGACGCTCGTTTTGTAGTCTCGAATTTTGTGCGATCAAAACTTCCGTCAAGAATAATGCCATCGTATATTTACAAGCCGTATTGTACATTAAGTGAGAGAGTGAGAGAGAGAGAGAGAGAGAGAGAGAGAGAGAATAGAGACGCGTTACCTTCATTTGCACTAATAGATTGATTTAACGAAGCAAGAAACAAGGATAATATTTAATACGCTTTTAGCAACGCTCTCAAATTATCCGATATTCATCACGGGCGACGCGGCGTTCGAGAAGGACGGGTAGGTTTTAATTAACATCGATGGCCGCATCGAGATTCGTATTAACGAGTAACGGGGGGGGGGAAGGACGAACGGCTGTTGCCGCCGCACAAACTCTGGAATTATCTGGGAGCGTCCACCGATTCCAGGCCGAACAAAAGAGACGGAGGAAGGAAACGGAGTACGACAAAGAATGGTCCAGAAGTGGGTTCCCCTTCGAGATGGAGGACGCCGGCAATTATAGAGATCGGTTCGCTGCGGGGAATTGTCTTAACGTTTTCTCCGGTAATTGCGTCGTATCACCCCCCACGGAAAAATAAAGAAGAACAGTGCCGAATAACCGGAGAAATAGGAAGAGAGAGAGAGAGAGAGAGAGAGAGAGAGAGAGAGAGAGAGAGAAAGAGAGAGAGAGAGAGAGAGAGAGAGAAAGAGAAAAAGAAAGCGCAAGACCGGAGAGGGCGAGGCGAGCTGAGAAAATCGCGAAAAGGAAAAAGAAACGATGAAGAACAAAGGAATGGTTGAGGGGCGGTACGGCAAGAGGGCCTGCAAATTGTCGGCCATCCTCTTCAGAAAGGGGTGCTTTCCGTCCCGACGTTCCGTCACTCAGAACATATCCTCCCTCTCGTCCCTGTGCTCTTGTCCATCTCCGGTGTCGCCGCGATCGTTCGTGAGAATTATGAAAGCCGGTATTTTACCTCCCATTGTGCCACGATGCTCGACGACGCCCAACGTCGTTTATTTCTTATGAAGCCTAAATAAAGCGGCCAATAGAGAAATCGCAAATCAACGTTGACTGGCGGCGCGAAATGAATTGACGCTTAGTTTATTACCGGGTATTGTTATACACCTTGTCGAAATTACCTTTTCTACGATTTCGTTGATTTAACTGGGAGGTGATTCTTTTTTTCCTAAAATTCATTTCTTCCAATTAATTTGCAGGTTATGATTATATTTAAAGAAAATTTGTTTAAATTTAAATAAACGTGAAGTGCGGAGTTAAAATGGACCATCCTGTTGAAATAAGTTTAGAAAAATATATGAAAATTTTAAACGTTGGAATTTTCATGAGATAATGTCATGTAATATGCGCAGCTCTTTCATGAATATTCCAAGCCGCGCTTAAAAGCTTGATTTCATCCGAATAAAAGATTGTTATGCTTTACATCGAAATCCTATAAATAAAAAATGAGATTTTGTATTACATTGTGTTTCTGATATAAATATGAAATGTGGATTATAAATATGTTTACATTACAAACTGTTAAAAAGGGAGTGAAAAAGATAAATTTAATTCGAAACAAATATATTTTTATATAGATATTCGTTTTGTGATTTTTTTACACATAATAGAAAGCCAAATGTGTCTCCATAGAGTTAGAATACTTTGCTTCATGGTTCATGCATTTCTAGACACGGTGATATTGACTGTATTAAAGGAATAAATCTGAGTTTCTGGTGTCCTACGTGTTGCTCGCCCGTAGCCGCCGAATGCCTTTCTTATCCCAGGTGGTACGCCATGCATTCAAATGAGCTGCAAACAGGATCGAGAGTATCGCGAACAGGACGAGAAATGGGGTTGGGCGGCGGAGGGTAGAAGCCGGGGGTGAGTGGAATAAAAACAAATGCGAGGGATACGACGAGCGTGACGGAAAGAAGAACGAGCGATACGGATGGAGGGACGGCGGCATCGCGGGATTGTAAAGATGACGGGGACGACGATAAAAGATACGAAGGATCGGGGGCATGTATAATAAAAGGAAAATGGTCGAAATGGAGATGGCGGTGCTCCGACGCGACGTGGCAAAACCGCACCGGAGAAAATTAAGGACTAACGAACGAGGGACGGGGTGAAAAACAAGGTGGTCGTCCTGTAACCCCGTAAAATTGAGGAAAACACACAGATATGCGGAACGCATACGAGTCCGATGATAGAACATGCGAGGCGCGAGGAAGAATGAGAAAGGGAAGGGAAAAATATATATAATTGGAATGACGAGTGCGCTCGAAAAAGCGCGGGTGCAATGGTAATGCAGGGAGCGATGGTGGACGAGAAATAAAAGTGGAACGAGAATGAACGACTGGCTAAATAAGGGGGAAATATTACGGCGGAGGTAGGAAGGTAATAGATAATGGTGGACGCGACGAATAAAAGGGAATTGTACTAACCGGGAAATATACGAAACGCGCGGAACGCGCCGTGGAGAGAGGAGAGTTTACTCAAGAGAAAGTCTAAAGTACGAGAGAAGCGAGGTATCTTGGAGCGAATTTGCCACGGATATATCCTGGCAGGGTATTCCTCCGAGGATCTGAAAAGATAAAATCGTTGAGTTCCTGATCGCGAAATGAAAGATGCTATATTAAAGTGCAAGAGATCGCAAAGTGTATCCGATAGAAGGGGATCAAATATTTGCTCGAAAGGATAGTTGCAAGTAGCTTTTCAATTTGAAAATATTTTATATATTTAGAATCTGTTATTATTATGCTAATTAATAATTTTTTCTGTAACATTTCATACCACTTTTGGTATCTCGGTATTAAAAAAAACCGTATAAAATTATAATCGCCTTTTGAGAATATAATTGTCGGCTTAGTAAAGCTCATTAAACCTTAGCCTCGGTTATCTTTTGTTATCGGATCACTAATCATCATGATGAAATTCGCATTAACGAACTCATTAATGTTCGTTCGTCGCTGTATTAATCCCACAGTCGGCCAATACCTTCTCTTTGAGACTATCACACTCACGGTGCACAAACTTCTGTCTTTTTACGTATTTACGCTCATGTGAATGAGCGACGATTAATTTCGTTCCAAGTGATTTCGACAACGGTGATGCAACTTTTTCTCGGTAACGCAAAATTTGTCGTCCTTTCTGCCGCTGTATCGGAGGTAGCGAAAGATAATCCGGAAAAAAGATGCCGGAAACGACACGTGACGCGATGTTGGTATTAAAACGTAAGTAGAGGAGAGAGATATAAGGGTTGATAAAGTCCCGGCAAGGGTGTAATTGCGCCTAGTCTGGCGACTGCTGGCCGGCGCGGCGCCGCGGGCCGTTTCAACCTCCGATGTCTTCTAATGTAATTTTGTTCGCGAATCCCAGAGGCGGACGCGGATGAGGACAAATTAGGTTAGGGGTAGCTCTGCGGCTTGTGGCATTTCGCTCGTAATTCTTTCCATCCCGTACTACGGCGTAAATTAGTCTACACCCCCTCGCTTCCCCACTTCTTTACCCGGTGGCGGCTCGCTTCGGGTAGATAAGTCCTCTTTTTTCGTCCTCGAGGCGTAATTGCGCGCGCGTCGCAATCTACAAAGTTCTCCTTTATATCTTTCATTGCCATTTCATTTATTTATATTAACCAGAGTTAAGTTGTCTCCGCCGAGAATCCGCGCCGGAATAATGGTCGGTTATTTCATCTCGAGGCGCTTTGGATATATTACGCGGCTACGATAAAGCAGATAATCTTTCAGCCGCGCGCGACCGAATTGAATTTAATCGCGAGGATTTACCGTATTGTTGCATCCGCTACTCGTTTCCCCTTTCATTCCGTTTCCTTTTGTTGCCTCCAAACCCTCCAAACCCGCCCTTATCGTTGCGCATCGCCCCTTTAATTCGAATAGTTCCGTAGTCAATTTGTGGACCGGAGTAAACTTGTCGAGCGCAACGGGAAACAGAGCACCGAGTGCAAATTAGCCACTTGAATTTTTACGAGGTCCTCATCCTCTTTTTTATGTCGCAGTTGTCTTCCTTTGTGCTTTCAGATTTTTTATAATTCTACCAGTTTTTGATTTCTATTTGGAGTGTTATTCTCTAACTTTTTCATCACACAATTGTTCACGATATATATTTATTTGCTTTTATCGTGTCGATATCGGAGTTCAGTACTATTATAAGTATAAATAATAAGTACGACATCTTGTATGTGTCTCTTCCGTGTATAATATAAAAATTTCATCCGGAGTCGATTTTTATTAGATATGACAATCGTGCTTACGCTTGGTTCAGTATAGGTACACTTTCTGTCTCACTTTCTGTGTCGCAGGCGTATACACTTGACGCGAGAGACATTGCCGTGTCTCTTGATTATTCATGTAGAGAAAAAACTGTTGCGAAGAAAGTGCACAATGAAATTTGAGTATTTAAAATTTAAAATATCGCGGAAATATAGCGATGGTACCTAAATGTAACTCAGATTTTTTTATTAAATAAAAGAAATCGGTACAGGAATCGTACCACACGCGAAATTATTATAATATTTATTTTTTCGGCTCGCGGTTTTGTTCGACAAACCGAATTTTTCCCGTTAATGATCGAATCGAGATGCCGATGTGTTGTCACACCGATGTACCATCAATGATATTGACAGCGCGTTCGTTAAGCAATAATTGACCAGCTCGCTATTCGTACGGTGCATGCTTATTACGAGCGAGAAATGTAACGAGGTGGAGCTCGATTGTTTCGCGGTGGGTATATAAAAACTATACAAAACCGGAATCAAAGCTAACATCGCGTAAATTCAAGCTGCCGTAAATATGCAACTTTTTTCCCTTATTTTTTGATACCGATACGATGTAAAGCTGAAAGGTATGCATGAGGAAATTTGCAAACTTAATTCACGGTGAGTGCACCTTTATTAATATTGTAGAAACTTGACCATATATATATATAAAGATTACAAATTCAGATCTCGACAGCTATACCTACAAAGTAATTCCACCAATTTTATTCAGGATAATTTTATGTTTACAAGTTTACGTCTATAGTTTTTCAAGCTATTTTTATGTTTAAGCGATCGATGTGAAATATCGCTTCAGCAGCTGCAAATTGTCTGCGAATTGAACGATAACATCCGATTCGCATTCCGTGTGCACGACAACCTCATTTTACAGCTCAAGTGCTCGAATACTTCTCGCGGCAAGCTACGAGAATCACCATTTTTACGTAAGCATCGCCCGCGCGCGCATTTGCCTAAAGAGCAGGCATCTAAAAAAGGACTCCTCTTCTTTTTCCTCCCGCCCGACGATGAAATTATACGTTTTGCGAGTATACCTAGGGCAAGAAAAATCCAAAGGAATTTCGCGGTAGCCGCATATTTTTTGCTTACGATTATGTTTGCCGCTTGTGAAAAAAAAGGAAGAACACCGCGGAAATACTACCACCCGTTTTCCCCTCCCTGCGGCACCTCTAACTTTCGTGAATTTCTTTCCATCGTTACGGAACGCATTGGGGAACAGGTGTGCTAAAACACTGTTTATACACCCTTATTTTTACGCTATTCTGCGATTATACCCTTTGCATGTAACACCATGTATAATTTAGCTTCGTAATTCTCAACTTTTTTTTTAATAATGTCATCTTACAAAATTTAATAATATCATCTTACAAAAATGTGGGCGATTGGTTGTCTTCTTAATTCTGAATGAAAATAATTCATGCCCATCTAAGCTCAAATTACCATCATTAGATGGATGTATTAATTGTAATTAATAAATAGGGTAAAAAATATTAAGTGCAGTAATTAAAAGAATAAAAAGCAGATAAAAGAAATTACATTTTTAATTACACTTTTTCAGCTCTCTATCTAAAACTTATACATATTTGTTATCACAATTCTTATTATTCAGTTGTCCGATTAATTATTCAATCCTATTCTGTTTGTGTAAAGTTCATCCAACTTCATCCGTTTTGTCGAAATTATTGTCCTATCTGCAGCGGACCCGCACGCTCGTTAATGTGACCACGCGGCTTAACATATATCAGGAAAATGAGCTGGGCACAACATAATTATCCTTTTCTCTCATGTGAGAGCGAGAGTGAGAGAGAGAGAGAGAGAGAGCGCCGAGCTAGTGACATGTTACTTCGCCACAAGTGTGTACTGTACACGTTATCATATTATGGCCAGTAATGTCGACCCTATTTAATACAACATAAACTAACCACGGAGTAGGTATGAACTAACCATTAAAGATAAGTTCAATCCCGCTGACGCTTGTATTACCTCGGAAATTTATCGCTAAAAGAAAAATGAAGGGAACCGCTCAGACGGTAATATCCGCTTACGTTATCGCATCGACGTGGTGCATCCGACTGCGCTTTTTCATTATACGCATGTAAATTTCGGGTCCTTTAATTTTCTACCGACACCGTCGAGATCAAGGAAAAGCTCTATTTGCGCAGTTCGAGAGAGCGAATTGTCCTTTGACGAAGGATAATGCGCCTCGTGGACTTGTTATTATTCGCTGCACTCGACCTTTTATCGAGTCGTGATAAAACGTAAGCCCATCTGTAATTTTTTATAATGTACTGTGTCTGGGGATTACCTACTCGAAATCAGTAATACGAAAAAATACGATTTCCACTTGCCTGGTGGAAAAGTGGAGTCGCGACGTCATATCGCTTGTTATCGATATATTGTTCCATTTGTAATATAATTTAGTATTGAACTAATACCTAAAATTATTCGGATAATTAATGTAATGTTTACGTTACACTCTATTATAATCTTCAGAAGAATAAATTCGTTTATCCGCGTCAGCATCTATACTTAGTCACATAACTTACAAGATATTTCGAAAAAAGAGAGAGAAAGAGAGAGAGAGAGAGAGAGGAGAGGAGAGGAAGGAGTCTGAGCGTGGCACACGTGCAGATTCACACGCGTCATAAAGAATATCATTATTGGAGACAGGATGATTAGTTCTCTTTTTCAGCAGAGGTTCCTCTCACCGCACATTTATTTTCGATGTCCCATTTTCCATTTCGCTCGCTTTGACCCCTTTACTATCACGTTCGCTCGAATTTCTATTCACAGCGGGCGGCGATGCTTTTAACTTTGATGAATCATTTGAATTCAACTATGAATCATTACTCGAATTCGTGCAACTGTGGCGTATGAAAAAAAAAAAAGAGAATTGCGAGCGATAAAGAGTTTTTAATCTTTGAGGCAAAGGATAGAAATTATGCATTTCTACATGAAATAGCGAGAATGATTGGTAGGATCGACAATTTTCTACGTTATTTCTTCTTTTACACACGGATAGCGTCGAAGTACTTTAAATTTGACAATATTGAGCGTTGACGCGGCACTCGCAAAGATAAAACCTCATCGCCGATACACGCGGGAACCGGGAACGCTGTCATAGCGCTCACGAAGAACAGGCTGGCTGATAGCGGCCTTAGGCAGGAAGATAATTATAGTACCGAGTTTACCGGATATACCAGAGTGTACTATGCAAAAGCCTCCGCAAATTGTCGGCGAGTCAGGTTTGCCCGGTTACTACCGGCCGATGCTGCCATTAACCGCCACGCTGACACACATCGCGCGCACATACTTGTTTACTGCGCATACAACTTTAACTCGAATAACACGGCTAACAGATAGAGCGATTAATGGAACGAGGAAATTTGTGAAAATCTCATTATTGCACGAAATAAAGTCATTGACGCGAACACTTTCTTTGCGAGTATAGTTATATGTATGTACGGGTAGCAGAGATAAATCGAGAAGTTGCTGAAGCTAAATAACTGTTATTTGATAACGAATCGACAAAATGAAATGAATGATATATGTACGGTAGATATTTGTAGGATGAAAATCGAGAAGTTGTTGAAACTAAATAACTTTTTAGAAAAACCTGTTATTTTTATATTAATACACAATATGCAAAAAATATATACCTACAGGAATTTGTGAAAATAATATTACAAAATATCTTAAAAATACTATAAAAATATTAAAATTCAGTGATATATGTTTTCAAAATGATGACCATCTGAATTTGCCATAATAAATGAATTACTTTTGAAAACTATTAGATACATTTTCTATTAATCTATATATATGCCTTCAAAGAATTTAAAGTAAATTTCTTTTAGAGAAATGGTCACTCATGCCGAAATTTTCTAACATATAGATATAGCATTGAGTCGTGCAACCAATCAATTTTTCGTTTTTTTTAAATATCTATTTTGTACAAATTTATAAATGTATATTTTTTTAACTATATGTTACTAAAGATGAAGAATTTTTTGTAGTATTTAATTCATTTCATTCTGTTCCCGTTTATTATAAAATAACAACCATATATAGTTTTAGCAACTTCTCGATTGTTATATTGTGTACATTAAAGCCGAAAAATACTTTTGTTACTTCAATTAGGGAGCGTGTTTCAGCTGTACGTAGAGATTGAAAATATTTTGTAAGCTGGGAGCATTCAGTTTTTTATTAATAAATTTTCCATGCACTTCTTCGCGCGGTAGTCAGTGATTACACCCACAATCTTCGTTTTTTTTTTTTCACGAGGATGAGTGTAATATTCTGCCGCGCGGCAACGAATGGGATATAAAGTTTCAGTGTTGAATACTGTCTCATTTTTCGATGTTCCACAGTTGCAAGCTCGCCTCTCGTTTTTATGGACATGTCGCACGAAAAAAGAAAGCATATTTTCTTATTAATTCTCTAAGCTCGGCAGTGTACTCTGGCGTAGGCGCGCGCGCGCGCGCGACATACGGGTTCAACACCACCGAGTTGTCGGAGTCGACAGCGAGCAACGTATGTCAGGGCATTGCGTGCGGTCCCGTGGGTGTGAAAGGTAATTCATAACGGAGTTTAACAAATTGCCCGGAGAGACGCTTACGCCCCTCCTTCTGCATCGCGCGTTTACGTGATGGGAGTGTTATCGCGCGGCGAAATTCGTGACACATCACGTCCCTTTGACTGTCTTCGAAGCAATAGGAAGACGTGCGGGAAGGCGTGGGCCCGTATACCTTTTTATTCCTTCCCATTCTTTTCTCTTCCTTTCTGTTCTCTTACATGCGCCGCATGTGGAATTTTATATGTAACCCGGGCGTATAGAGAACGCCCCGGCCCAACCGACGCACGTCGAGACTGTCGCCAAGAAAAGAATGGTCGTCTGCCTCGTATTACGTTGACTACTACCACTTGTATTACTTCCAGCCGGGAGCGAAAGGAATAGTCGCCTGTCTCGCATTACGTTGACCTCCATGACCATCAGTTACGGCTATCAGACTGTCTAATTTAAGATCCGCCGCGGCTAAATGTATCGTTAATACCACTGTGACAGGGGTACATTTGGAAACAGAGAAATGTGCGTGTGCAATTTTCTCCGGTTAATATCTGACGAAAAAAATAAACATTTATAAACGACTTTATTTATGTATAGTTCTTTTACCAAGTAACAATTTATTTTAAAAATGAAAAAACAAAATGAGTGAGTAATTAACATTTATACAAGCAATTACAAGAAAGTGAAATTATTTAATAATGTTTGGAAAAGTTAATATACAGCTATTAAATAATCATCCGAATGAGCTGTTGGGAGTAACTGATGCGCTTTCGGTGCAAGAGCATCCATTTAACAGCATCCATTTACTTTTTTAAAAAATTAACAAAGTTTCATGTAAAAGATGCTTTCAAGCGCATTATACATTTAACACGTACATGAATTACCACACCGAATATAATGGTAAACGCGGGCATTTAATTATTTACGTTTGCTTTTATGCCAGAGCTAACATCTCAGAGTCCAAACGTCTCGACGGCGACGTACAAGACTATATAATTCTGATTTGGAGGCATTGTCTGGGTGTATGCCATTTTCTACTGTTAAATATATAATACATATCCGAACATTCTTTCCTCCGTCGCACACCATCAACATCCACTCGAGCGCGCGGTTGTATCTCCGACGTGGATCCCCCCGGCGCGGCGTCGAACGCACAGGCATCAGGCGTCGCGCGCGTCTTACGCGCATACGAGAGCACACGTCTGCATAATGTATACGAATACGAAAACTGTAGTCGGCCCGACCGACCGGCACCGTGGAGATCGAGAAGAGGAGCGTTTTTACTCCGCCGTTCCATTATTCCCCCCGCATACGAAAACCCCTCGACGTGGCCTCTCGCGGCAGGTCTCCCGTTTAGCGATGACTTATGTATAACCGCGTAACTTTTTATCGCCGGCCACACACGTGACGCTTCTCTCGACCCATCATGAATATTTCTATGTAGCCGCAGTGTGATCACAGAGTTTGACGCAAGATTAATCTCCTCGCTTACGTCTGTATAGTATTACATTTTATAGATACGGACTATATACGCAAACAAATTATTACGTGATAATCTGGGATTAATTTTTTGTGATGTCTCTGAACCTAAAATATGAATTATAACTGAAAGATTGCTGACATTTTCGTTATTTTTCGATCTGATCGATTTTCTCTCATAAGCGGGATTTAGGCAAATTACGGTATACTCCGACGTGGAGTGGAAAGGACTATAGATCGATCTTTCATATTTAAGGAGCACAAACTAAGTCCAAGGTACTCTGCAGATTTCGTCGTCGTCCAATCCTATTTCAGACAGCGCTCTTTTATCTCATTCGTTCGTAGAATCGAACGATCTGGATATGAGAGGTGGTGCGGAATGGGAATGCTTTGGCTGTATTTGATGCTTTATCTGCCGGCGTACATCTCCGAGAGATAGTCAGCCGATCGTCGCTAGGTGCCGAAAGGGAAATAGACGTCGTTACTCTTGCCCTGCAGCCTGCTGTCTTCGTGCCTCGCCGTGCCGTACCGATGCGACTGGCGATCGACATTTCCGAATTGCACGCGCCACAGCCAAGAAATATACTTACAGTGTTCTCTCACACGGTCGCGTAGCGCGCCGTTGCGTTGCCTTAAAAGTTCCACACGACTCCCAAGAGGAAATCGAACGATGAGCTTAAAATACTTGACATTAAAGTTTCAGTGATCCCGGAGATGCACTTCCGGGATCCGCCTTTCATCTAGATTTTTCATATTTACATTGCCTTCACGCGGATTCAATCTCTTTACAATAACGGAAAATAAACGCAATAGAAAAATATTTGTGACGCTTTTGCGTGTGTGTGAATATCACTTTTATTACTGAAAATTATACACTTTATATTTTTACGATATTACACATCTCGTGTTACTTTACTCTATATTTTATTTCAAATTACCTACTGCAAATATTTTACATCAATGAATAAATGCATTAAATTAAAAAATTTTTGGCATAATATAATATTCTGCTATCTTTTAATTAAAATATAGGAGATTAAAGTTAACATACAAAGGATTAATTTTGGGGGCATTTGCCTTTCAGTCGTCATTAAAAGCATATCAATTTCACAAAAAGCTGAGAAAGCGAATTGTAGCACCGTTGTAGCTATTATATCTGACCTTTTTTTTATGATATAACAGCTCGCGAGTGAGGGAAACAGTGTTGCGCTTTTCTACAAATAATAGAATCGGCATCCGAGAGACTATTAGAGAAGAAAAGGGCTGCGTAAGACGAGGAGCGTAATGGTCTCCTTACGCGCCCCTTTTCAGTATAGCAATCCGCCTTAAGGGTAAAAAGAAATTCGCCCATTATCCTTCGAACTTGAAGATACCTACGTCGAAAATGGCATGTAACACCGCTCTCCGAGTGCCGTTATAAAATTTTATTATACATCCACGATAAGATTTTACGATCGGTTAGAGTTGTAAACTCTTTGGCGATTACAGAAAAATCCACAACAGTGTTAATACTTGCGATTTACTATAATTATATACGTATAAGGTTGATTATTTACATAATAACTAACTTCTGCATCAATGCGTTGATAATTCACACGGTTTACTATATATTGCAACAGTTTTCGATCTTTATCGTATATTTACTCACCATTTTCGATTTCACACGTACAACAGATTTTATTCCATTTTGGCCAAAAAATGATGATTTTCGTCAATTTAAATATTTCTCAATTTCCTGAAAACCCTCAAACTAGCCTTAATATTCATCGCGCGAGAAACGCAATGCCGATTCATCCGCGAGGAAACCGCGAGGGAACCGCGAGATAACATTGCCGGCATAACGCAAATAATAGATTCTTTTATATACGCAGCAACAAAGCCAGCTGGCGCAATATCGACGCGTACCTGTCTGTTTCTCTCTATCGGCGTTGGAGGAGCCGCGGCGTTACAAAAGAGCGGCAGGGCTATACGGCAGAAAGGACGACGAGGGTTGAGCATTCACGAAGAGATGAGGAAGGGTGGGCGTAAGAGAGGTGTGTGAAAGGAAAAGAGTTACAGAATGCAACGATAACGCGAGATTTATGCAGCCGTGCACGGCCGAAGAACTTGCAAATGCCGCTCGCAACTTTTTCTCGTTCGTTCACCCTTCCGCCGCGCTCTTCCGCGCTCTCGCGCGCTGCGCTGCAGCTGCTGTAATGCAGTTGCAGTCGGGCGTAAGCCTCGGCGAAAGGAAACTTCGCGAATTGCATTGCGCGCGCTCGGTCTTTTGTGTCGCCGAAGTTTATCCGCGAAGATGCATCGGTGCCCCCGCGAAAACTTTGGTCTTGTCGTCGTGCTGCGCGAGTTTGTTGTCGCGGCGCCAGTGAAAGGCCGAAGGAATCGCGGAGACCGCGAAGTAACAAAAGTCGACGGGGAACAGATAACAGATAGATAACGGAACTATGTTCGCAGTTTATTTCTACGTGCACTGTATATTTGCCAAAATCTTTTAACGCGGAAATTTAGAACGTCGACCAACGATGATTTTCGACGCCAGTTATCATCACCTTTAATCGTATCACCAGTTTCAATTAATTCGAGGATTTATTGGACTGTTTGAATTTATAAAAAGTGATAGAAGAATATAACACTTTTTATGCATTTATAATTCATATTATCATTAGGATACGTATATATCATCCGCGTCTATCTCTTCGACTTTTCTGCCTCCATGATGTTTTATAGCCAAAATACAATGTTGCATTGCACGAAATCGTGTATAAAAAGAGAAGACTTTCTCTCTCTTCTCCAAAATGCACATCTCAATTCGTTTGTGAATCACTATCACGTACGGCACGCTCTCTGATTGTTGTTATTTATTCCTCTCATTTTTCCTCGTTCATGAAACAGTCAAATTGCACGAAGTGCATCGGTACTTTTGCAGGTGCACTGCTCGCGCACGCGTATTTTCGGAAGCCGAATCGTTGAATCAGTGCACCAGTAACATCAATGCAATAACAACAACAACGACGACGACGACGACGACGACGAATGCAAGTGTCATGCGATATTTCAATTTGTAACATGTTTTCAGACTTCCGTGTGTCGCTTTTAAAACGTCCGACAGTTTGGCGAGACTCCAACTTAATTCAATTTCATTTCTCGCAAGGAGTTGCGCCCGGTTGCACCGCACAGGTTGTATACGACGTAAATATGTCCCAGTTAATATGTTCTCATAATCGTCCTAGCATTTCATTTGGATTACAGAGTATATCATAACCAACAATAACAATTACTCAACTTTATTAATTATTATTGCTAAACTTTTAATAGCCTAGAATACAAATCAAATTTATATTAAATTTATTGAAATATTTCGTCGGATTTTTTTGCGGAGTATCATTTCAAATCTATACAATTAGGGAGTATTCACGCTAATATTATAATAAAGTTGTGTGATATGACAGTATGATACGTCAGTATATTAATAAATATAACTTTATTACTATGTTTAAATACATATTGCAATGTATTTATACAATTATTGTAACGTATTTATGCAGTCAATTTATCAGGATCCGCTAGGGTAAAGTAATAATCGTTAACAGGATAAAACGAGTGTCCTGACTTCATCATCAACATGCTGGACGTTTACAAGACAAGATTCTCGGAAGACTTCTGCAATATGCATATCCTATTTGCTTAAATTATTCGCGCGCACTCGACTGGTATGTATACGAGAACGCAGCGGATCAATGACGTTATTGCAAATCCGCCAAATACAGAGCCGTCTACGAAATCCCATGAAACCGGAGTCATGTCCCAAACCGCAAATTTGTTCCAAACACATTCGGATACACGTAGACATGCGTACCTTTTGCATACGTGATTGCGATTATGTATTACGGCTATCTGAAGTAATTATACGTAGTCCGTGTAGTGCGTTTGAGTTCTTAGAAGAAAAAATTTATCGGAGCATTTTTATTTCCCGAATGATCTTTTCATTTAAGCAGAATCTATAAATTTACGCATGATTTGGTAAAGTAAAGCTTGGTTTAATGACTTGTTCTCATTTGAATTATATAGCTGGATTGTGTATGATATAGATAGAAAAGAAAGAAATTATTTAACTAGACCAATTTTTCTTAATGTTGACGTAATCGACAACTCACAACCAGCCAAAAATTATTATGTAGCACAGGAATACAGTTGAAGATAAATAAATAAATAAATATGCAATAATATTACAATATAATACATATAAATATAAATATATAAAAATGTATTGCACTGCGTGTCAAGTGACGCCAAATAAATTGAGATGCATCGCGTTGTGTCGAAGTAGACTCGTCGTCGTTTATTCCAGTCGCTTTCGTTCGTTGAGAACTCGACATCCTCTCGAAGGGAACCGAATCAGGCGATACGTGCAGCAAAAGCTAGGAAAACCTCGGAGAAAGGCTTCGCGCACCTCATCTGAGATCGTACGTACTATTTTCTCGCTGACTTGGCGATATTCTAGGAGTGCCTGGCAGAGGTAAATTTTGCGCACCCTTCATCGTCGTCGTTGATCTTCTAACGCACCATTGAATTTCTGTCATATATGTAGGAGCTATATGTATAATATTGGAATGCTATCGAAATATTTGTGTAAATCATCTTTGAAGTAACAAATATCTTTTAGAAGTTAAGTCAAAACAGTTATGAGAAAGAGAATTAATTCATGATGAAATTATCATGATTATTATGATGATTTCAACGATAAATTTTATTCCACAATGTCTTAAACGTTATCTAAAGGTCGACGATTCGCTTTTTACGTGAATATTAAATTTGTCGTCAATATCGCATAACACCTTCTTCGAATGCATTTTCCGTTTTCCGAGTGCTTAAACGGGCGTTATTTTGCTCCGATTCGCATCCCACATTCGCGTCACTTCCACACGTGTACTTCTCGCGGAGCAATCCCGCAAAGGCATTACAAAAAAAAAGGACCTCACGTGCTAGTACATTCTCGCCGTGTCGACGATAACTTATAGGTACTACTATCAGAGTCTGCTATCTCTTTCTTCTCTCTCTCTCTCTCTCTCTCTCTCTCTCTCTCTCTCTCTCTCTAGCTTTACCAAGACCACGACTCTCGGTCGAACTCAGTCTCGCTCCTCTTCTCACCTTTCCTCACCGAAGATCGTCTTTTCTCCCCCTTCCGTCTTCTTTGAGGAGGCGGTAATTGGCGGGAACCTCGACGATCCACTCTTCGAGAACCACTTTGGTGCACCGCGCGTCAACCCCTTCCGCCTCTTTCTGCTTTGCCCGCGGGCGAAGAAAGACGGTGGAGCAGAAAGGCTGGGGAAAGACGAGGACGATGGAGAGGAGACGCGCCGTGACGGAATGGAGGGGAAAAAAATCAATTTTCAGGCGGCTCCTTTTTATCGGCACCGATAGCTGCCGGTGCACGAGATCACGATGGAAAAAGTGGAATCGGGACTTGATCGTGCGGTGAATGATAAGAGGAATTTTTCGGAAATGCATCCGCGCGCTGCACTTTTTGATCGGATCGCGAAAGGCTTACACGAGACGTATTCCCCCGAGTCGGTGGATTAATTGGATTTTCCATTTCAATATAACGACCGCGGTGGTTCGCGGAGGATGTGCGCGCGTATGCGCGTGATGTTTAATTGGAAATAGTTCCCTTTGAGACTTCAGCGCTTCTGACAATATCGGCGGCTTTTGTTTTATTGTATAAAGCATGAGCGACAGTGCGCGTCCTCGTTTTGTGATTATGTGGCACGCAGATTAATCTGTAAACCGCTCGACGTCCCTTTGCTCTATGTCCCTCTGCTTTCTATCCTTTTCGATCGTTTGTTAACCAGAATTATCACTGTTCGATTATCTTACGATTTTTACTATCAATCACAAAAACCGCTATTCGTCGGTTGCCGCTAAGCTGCAAGAGCTGTTTGCAAAGTAACGTTTATTTGTTATATATTATTACCTTCACGATATCGAGACGCCTCGTACACGATCGTAATTGAATATTTCTCGTCTATTTACTATTTTACTAGCTACGCGCCATCAATACGCGCTGCTTATAATGTTTCAAGAACAGCATCCAATATTGCTACGCGCGACCCTTCGTTGCTTCTCACGAGATATATGATCATCTACGTATTCTACACTGCTGGTTGTTAAGCGCTCATGTAAAGGGCGCAACGAGAAAATGCAAATGCTTTGCGCGCGACTTATAAAAGCACCGCCGCCGCGCCGCCGGCGCCGCCGCCGTCGACGAGACGCTGTAGACGGAAAATTAAACTTTGCCTGAAAAGCATAGAGAGAAAAAGAGAGAAAATAAGAGAGCGAGAGAGAGAGAGAGAGAGAGAGGAATGGAGGAAGGCAAAAATGGAAATTGACAGACACCATTACGATGAAACGAACCGCGTGCGCGCATCCCCCCGAGAAAAGAGGAACCGGAGGGGGGGTAAAGAGATTCACGGATGTTGATTGGATGGAATCCATGGCGCGCAAGTTGGATGCTGGACACTTTTTTTAATCATGCGATCACAGAAAGAGGACTGACTAGATGGTGGCAGGGAGAAGGGAGGGGAGAGCAGCGCTTTCCTTCGCGCGGAGGAAAAAACACAGGAGCCGGAGCTTCGTGTGCTCCGCAAATACACTGGCCCTTTGAGCGACCTGTCGTTGAAGTCGCGCTTGTGCGGATCTACCTTTTTTTGCCGATTCCCCGACAAGGACTGTTCCTTTTTCCACCGAGACGTCCACCAGGATTGAAAATCCGATAGGCCCCTGTGAAAACACGATGGCAAAATCAAGCTCCTCGCAGATTTCGGTTAAATGAATCGCGAAGTTATGGATAACGAATGCTTTGAGAATTCCGACAGTTTTGATGCGACATTATGAAATATTATTGCGTTTTTACACCAATTTCTAAAAAATTTCCTCTACTGAAATTGTAAACTTATATCGAAATTGTAATTGAAACTGTATCGAAACAGAAGAAACAAGAAAGATGAAGAATGCCATAAGAGGAACAAACATCCGCACGAAATGAAAAAGAATTAATTAAGTTATGGAAATTTAAAGAGGTCAGTGTGTCTTAAGGTATTCCTTTCACGGAGGAGCGTATTTTGTAGGCGCTTAAGCAGGGCCTCAGCAAACTCTTGTATATTGCATTAAACTTATATAAAATCAAATTATACGTGATTATTATGTTTAATTATAAGAAAAAAGTGAAAATATTATGTGTATTTAGAAATTTTTCATTTTTCGGTAAATTTTACTGTCAGAACAATATGGCAACACTGCGCTTTTCAGGGCGCCGATTGTAAAATGTGAAGTTGATAACAAAAATGTCAATGTAAGTGTCATTTCAGTACAGATTTACTAATTTGGGACCTAAAATTTAAGTCTAAAATCGAGCTGTCTAAACCATCAGAATTATTTCAGTTCGCAGCCTTCTTTTTGAAGAACAAAGTCTAAATATATTTCGTAAATGTTTTCCTACACAGTGCTAGAAACAACAGATGGACAATTTCGTGGAAAAATTTAGACATTTAAAAAGTCGCTGGTAAAAGAACTTTGACTTCCACGAAATGTGCAACGGGGGAATAAAATGTCGCCGGCGGCATTTTAAATAAAAAAAAAGCTGAAAAGCTTTTAAACACATCTGCGATACATTCATCTCGATAGTTCACTTGAGCCGGAAATACGGAAACGCGACATGGGTGCCATTGGGTGCCGCCGCCACGCGAATGTCATTCGAGCGCGCAGCCGATCGTTTATGCAGTCAACCGGTCCCGCGACATCTGTCATCAATCCCGACCTGCAGCCGGCGCGACGTTTCCGCCGATGTGCAGCCTTAAATATCGACACGTCGATGCGCGACTGCTATTCTTCACTGAAAAAAGGGTTTGGTTATAATAACCAAGGCTTGGTGAAATAGCTTCAACTAAAGGGTTTAGTGATTATGACAAAATATTTGGTTAATGTTAACCAAATTTGTTAACATTAACCAAATTTGTTAACATTAACCAAATTATTTCGTCATAATCACTAAACCTTTTAGTTGAAGCTATTTCACCAAGCCTTGGTTATTATAACTAAAACCTTTTTTCGGTGTTCCCCCCGTACGCGAACGCGGCAATTTCGAGGTCGACCAGCTCCATTCGGGCGTGCTAACTAATGCGCGGCTCGTTGCAGCTGCAATCGCAGGCTGCGGCGTGAGAGGGATTTGGTTGATTCATGCAACGCTAAGCAGTCAAACGAACCTTGTTGCGCGTTGTTTGATCAACTTGACGCCTCGTTGTGTGCGATCTGAACGATTCGCGTCGTTAGCGAGCGCGCATTTTGCTCTGCACGATGCAACGCGACGCGCACCGTACAATTACTATCACGCCCGCTTTGTTCTATTTTTCTGTCTTTCTCCCCTTTTTCATGGTTAGCGCTACAATTGTCAAAGAGTATGCAGAATAGAACGGTAAAATAACGATAATAATAACGATACAGTTTGTAACGTTGAAATCTTGCGCATTTTATGCCGTTCATAGTTATAATCGCGCTTAAAACAGTTAAAACCCACTTTTGTAACGATGTGACGGATCATAATACGTCACTAATGAATTGCACAACTGTTCATCACGGTACATGTACCTATATAACGCATAATGACTTTTCCAACATCGCGTGAGATCGTTATGCAGTCGCGAAAGTTTTACTCTCATATTATATTAATCTTTAATGTTCGAAAAGACCATTATCAGTTATTATCTCCCCGTTAAAATGCAGAAATCATAAACTTGCATTATTTGAATCGCTATCCGATTACGGCTTAAAGTACCTTCGACGACGTTGACGTACCGTGGGTCCGGCAAATGTTACGTCGCTTTAATAAATAATCTGTATCATAAATCGCGCGATACGACGGTAACGTCTGGTAAGCCGCTCTGCGGGAACTTCATCGTCGGATTGCCGGGGTACAAATGCCGCGCCAAGGGGAGTCGCCCCTGGGCTGACGTCATTATGTGACGATCATAAAAATTTTTACGAGCACGCCCCTTTCATTTACGAGCCGTCAAAAGGTCCGGCGAAAGCATCGCGAAAGATTTGCTGCTACACGTTGCAGCTACGCTTTTATCTCTTCCCCTACCTCTTCCGCCCTCCGCTTTTTATCGAACCTCATGCTACGTGATACGTTAAACTTTGCCGCAGAATCGAAAAGCAATTGTCGTAAAAAAAAGTGAAGGATACATCCGCCGTAAAATTTTTTCTCAACACTATATAATTTACGCAAGAAGTTTTATACGTGTTTATACTTGGTTTTAACTCTTTGCGGAAACTGTGATTTTGTACTTGTATTGTGCATTTTATGCGCGCTAGATAAAACATTTTATCGATATGGCGCGCACAATATTTAACCGTTGAAAATAAATTTGGAGAATCTCGATCAGTTAGAAATCGTTAATTGTTAATGAACGTTTTTATGCTGCTCACCGTTTCCACAATTTCATCTAGATATTATTTAATCAAATATCTCTCGTTTCACGCAAAAACGATATGCTATCGCGATTTCGAGAATTTTAGTGGTTTCGTTTTTAAGCAAAAAATCACACAATCGAGAGAATCAAATGAGAAGTTGATTAGTTTGCTTCGCGCTTCGCGTAGCGATAACGATTTCGCACGAGGCCGCGCGATATATATTTCTCAGCAGGCTGCAGCGTGCGTAACACAACAATGGCGCAATCACGCGCGACGTGGGATTGGAAAATAGGTAACGTCGAGTGAAACTCCACGATTAAGAAGTTAATCGAATTCGCGAACGGTCGGAATTTCGATGGAGGAACAATCCCGACGCGATTGCTCTCGCGAGAACGAATCACCGCCAATGGAAGACCGCGAAATGAAAGGGGATACACGAGGGAAGAAGAAATAACGAACTTTAATCCATGATCGAGAAAAAAGGAAAAGGAAGATTTGAAGAAAAAAGTAAAAGCAAGAGAAAGAGAGGTTTTGATCTATCTGATAAAATACATTCGTCTCGGATCTATTATCAGTTTCTCATTATCCGATTAGAGATGTACTATAGATCAAACGGACAATCGAATCGTTTCATCGGATCTCAACAGTTTTTCACGGATAACCAACGGGGCGGTGGCAAGGGGACGTATTCGCGCGTATTCGATCGTTTCTTGCAGCAGCATTTGTTTAACCAGTTTGAACAGTGGCATTATCGAGAACAATGAATCAGCGTCACGGCAAATGAGCGGGCGGGCCAAAAGGGGGAGGGAATGGGGCGTACTCGCATTATTAATCATATTACGCAAAACGTAGCGTACATTCTTCGCGCGACGTATGCGACAGATGGACGGACGGACGTTAAATAGGATCGAGCCGGCGCGCGGCGCGAGAGACGAACAGCCGTGGCTGAATACATATTCCAAATTGTCGGCGACTGTTTTGACGATAAATATATATCACGCGCAGACTGCGCCCGTGCGAATAAATCACGCTGTACTGTAAACAAGTCCCGGCCTGGCCGCACCGAAGTTGTCTCGCTCGTTGCAACACCACGGGCGGAGTTTCTCGCGTGACCGAGGCGAGGGGTTCCGATCGGCTGGATCGAAATCTACAATTTTTTTACCTCTCGAATTAAAGTAGCGAGAAACAGTTTTTACCGGCGCGGGTGACCTGTCGAAAAATGTTGTAGGCACGGATTTTCGAACAAATGTTCTTCATCTCGCGCACGTGAAAAACGCGATTCTGTGTTCCCTTTTAAAAGATTTGTTTGCCAATACATTCGATACGAACGTTGTCTGTTTTTTTTTCCTTTTTTTTGCTTCAAGAAAATCAAATATCACGTGAAAATAAAGTATCGCGAGCGTTTTGCTCGTGTTTAATAAATATTGAATATTTACGTTTGTTGTCGCCTACATTTATTATGGGTAAATTAAAATGACGTTATTTGTAAAAGTGCTTTACTACAAAATTAAATAAATAAGCTTTTTCGATATGTGGATAAAATCGTATTTATCCACAAACCCGACGCTGCAAACAGAAACGTTATTTCACAGATATTGTAATGAGATTTATGCAGAGTTGATAAATAGAAATAACAACTGTCACAGCTCGCTGTCACAGTCGCGTTATTAACTCGCATTGTTCCAACATTCATCGACGCTCTGCAAACACTATACCACCTACCCACAGTGATTTTCCACAACTTCGCGCTCTGTTCTCTCAGCCAGCGATAGCGTCACTTAACCCGGCGCGGCCATCGTCGTTTTCCACGTCGGGAAAAAGAGATTGTCGTAATTATCGTTTTATAGCGGCCACGAGATTTCTAACCGACCGCCACGTAGCCTTTATACGTTCGTTCCTGGTGGAGCGCGACGGTAAACGAGAGAAAACGAGAATTGGCGACGATGGACGCGACCTTTGTCAGCCGTCGGGAGACCGGATGTTGAATTTTCCGCGGAGATAAGAGAGTTCGTAGCCATTCTCCTTCCATCTCCCCCCCCCTCGAGGGGGTCCTCTCTTTCCGCACTTTAGTAATTATTTGCTGGGCGTTCCCCGTGCGGCCGATAAAACAAAATCGATACTCGCTTAAACAGAGGCAGCGAAACAGAGGAGATGCATCGGCGAATTATTTGATTAAAAAAAAATATCACGTTACAAAATTTGTTCTCTTTGATAAATAATGAAAATGTTCGCGTCGTGTGTCTCTTCTCTTTTGAGGCTCAATTATTATTGAAATTCTTGAAAGGCTTATACTCGGTTTCAGAAATATATATACTGTGTTTTAAATTAATAATATATTAATAATAAAGCAGAAGGTAAATTACAATTAGAAAGAGAATTACCACAAAATAAACGTTTATTTTCATTAAACACGGTTATTTCTGCCGTCTCCCTCGTGTTTTTATTTTCTTGAGTTTACCTCTCTGCAGTCGGATGTTATACGGTCGCGTTGTCGCTAACGGTTTTAAAGTCTTTATAGGATTAGAGAGGCGTCTCGGAGCTGGCCTGCCGTACGGAAGATTAACTAGCCGACGACTTTCTCATTTACCTTCCGCCGTTCTAGATCTCATTTCGTCAGGCAGGAAGTTTCCAAATTGCATCTATTACCCCATTACCCGCTCAAATCACGTGATTAGGGCAAGTTGCCCAAAATGAAGCAGATATCCTCTCGGCTATACCGGTGCACAAGATGCACGCCGCTTATGTGCGAATAGAAGTAGTAATTCTGCTAGATAATACTTGATGATCAGAATTAATATAAGTACGTCAATAATAATATGTTTAATAATAACGATATAATTCAAAAAACTAAATATCTCGAATTGAGAAAGGATTGTCAACACCGACAAGATCGATAAGAGAACAAATACATGATAAATTTTATAAAACATAGTGAATTTTTTGAATTGTTTTCTCTATTAAAAAACTGCTGTTTATTCTCATTTTTCCATCTATTTGATAGTGAATGAAAGCAAAATTATCCGATACTGTTGATGAGTCGAACGTCATTATGCCGCTACAGTTGTCGTCGTTACAGCCGCAAAATGTTGTTGAACACCACTTTGTGTGTTAAATTAGTCGAATAAATCGCGCTGCTACACTGATGAAAACAATTTCAGAGCTTTCATCACTATGAGAGGGGAGAAACATAATGAATGTGCGATTTACTGATAGTAACAGGCGAACCACAGCTGATGATTGTCTCTTGGTGAAAACTTTTATCGGTTCCGCGCGAATATTCTCGCGTAACTACCCTCGAGGGAGCTTCACTCTTTTTCATTCCTTTGAAATCGATGCGCCATGAAGATAACGTGCTCCAACCTGGCAAAATTGCAAGTTACACGAAAAAAAAAAGAACTTAATCTCGTGCGTATATATTTATCATTATTGTGCGATAATTATCCGTTTGTATATATTATTTAAATCTTTTCTGAAACTCACACGACTGAAAACTGTACTTGCCCGATCGGCACAAACCGAATACATTTTCCGAGATTGCTTGAGACAAAAGCAATTGTCTCCTTGATTTAAAGGATGCGCTACTGCCGCCGCGCGTATACACGGCGACAAGTTGTTTGCGCTCGCAAATCTTAGTTGCCGCTTTGTGTACTCAATCTTACGGTATTCTTCCGATGTAACGCCGGGGATACTTCTGTTAAAAATGTTTTTCCAAGAAATTTTACTAGCTTAACGGTCGAGCACACTCTTAAACGCTTAGACATAAAAATCATAATCGTGAGACATAACAACACCCCATAAATATGAAGGAACAAGTAAATGAAATATTGAGCATTAGCTTCCTCCTTCGCTTAAATTCTTTCCAAGCAATTTATATATAGTGTATATAAAAATAGAATACTGGTACGAACATAAAAATGAAACATACATTACGATACATACTACTAAAAGAGATGTATGAAGCGCATACTAAGTATATTTGAACGATAAAAGCTAATTAATATTCCGAGTATCTAGATTTTTAATTGCGAGTAAATAATTTGCTAGATAATTTCGCTGCGTTAAATATTCCATACGGAAAGGCTCGGTAATAACGCCGTTCAACGCTCCCAAAGTTTTCCGTCGCGCAAGATGGATGCCCGAGCAGGTGTTCCGTTTCCGAAGAAATTTTATTTCCTTAGAAATCGCCCGAGCGCGAATGATCGAGTCTTGCATATAATTCCCCCCCCCCCCAATTACTTCGTTAAGACGCGAAAGTACTTAGTAAACGAAATAATATTCGTTTCAACCGTTCTTGCGCTAATAATCGTTCGACGATAGTTCGCTTCAATTGCCTGGGATCGGACTACGTGTCCTTACAACCCGCTCTCTCTCTCTTGTCCTTTCTCTCGGGATTACGATCCGGCCATCAGGGATCTGCTTCAAAGCCCGCTTTAGTCATCGCCGGGAGAGATGGGGCCGACATTTGATTCCTAGTTAATTAGCCTTCCCCAGGCGAGATAGATCTCAATTTACGTTCCGTGAAGCCGATCTGAGTTACAAGTAACACCCCTGTAAGATGAGAACATGCCGTTTCCCTTTATCCCGCTTCCTCCCCTCGCAATTATCTCGCATGGAATGTGCACCATTCACTTGCACGCGTCGGGTCCCTTAACCACCTGTCATGCATTATGCAAACTGCATAATGTGGACGTATCAAGCCGTTATGTCGAATCATTGTTCTTTCACCAATATTAACATCGAAATTAACGAAAAGTAAAATGGGATAAAAAAAAATTAAGGAAAAACATAGAATAAATTAAACTAACGAGTTTTAATATTATTTATTATTATAAAAAAGGAATTTATACCATTTCATTCAATAAGAGAATTATCTTGACACGAATGCAAGCTTGTGACAATTATTCATCGTTTAGTTGGCGTGTAATTCGTTCAGAATGCCGCTGTATTGCCTTCATACCGCATCTCTTTTTGAATCCGTTCTCGATAGCACGATCTCGGCATTGGCTGAAGAGCGCATTATCGTTATTTGTTTCTGGTATTACGTTCTCATTTATGATCGCGAGAGCTCGACGTGATTCCACGATTCGCGGGATCCTCCATGAATGACGGCGAGAAACGATGATAAGACAAAATTGAATGGCTCGCGAATTATTGCGATGTAAGCGATTATTGAATTCCTGGAAATGAAACTTTATATGAGCTCGATATCCGCGCCGTCCTCTTTTCCATGGTTTATACGAGGTTTGTCCATATAGGTATATCGCGATTGCTCGCTTGCCGGGCTCGATCGATTGTTTACTACTGCCGTCCGGAACCCGTCGTCCGCCACGCCGTATCCTTTAAAGTTTTTCTAACCATATTGCGCACGCTCAACGTGCTCCGTGACGTCATATTATTATCGTAATAGAATAATAAAATTATCATAATAAAAACAATGCTATTTGTATAATGTGATTATACAGTGCGATATCTCTAATTCAGTTTATTCATTATTGTTATAATAAATTAATTGCAAAGCCAAATATTCCAAATATCTGAGAGTTGATTATTATATTACACTTTATTGACATTGCCACGATAAATACAAAATATTCGATATCATCCGCTTCTATTTGTTATTCGATATCGAATTTCCGCTTTAGCGATATGGACGAAGAGTCGAAAATTTTTCCAAGGGGCAATAAAATATTGAACTTCCGCGGCATACGCGGCTCACGACGAAGCAGTAAGCCACTCGGTTTCTTTCTCAACGGTGAAACTTTCTTTCGGCTAGTTTCCGCGGTGCATGAACTTTAATGCAGCTGCTGCGCACTGTGCTCTGTTCGTATACGGAATACGTGCTTATTATCGGCTTAATGAAAACGGTGCCTTCCGAGTTTCGCATCGCGCTTAATCAGCTGACAATAAATCACGAGCAATGCAATGCACTTATTTTTGCGCCATTATCGTATATGTTTTATAGAATCATACGATCGGTCGACTTTTGCATTATTATATAATCGTAAATCAATAGGACTGCCATACCGTAATTATTGCTGCAGTTAAATACAGACGATAAATTTGTAGGAATGCGAAACCAAACGTTGCGTTCACGACAGATTTAGTTGCGTCGAAATATCCCGGGCGGTTTAATGCTTCAGCGTTATACGACAATGTTGCAATGCAACTAATTGGAGAATTGGGGGTAACTTCGACGGGAGATATCATAAAACGCCCGGCATGATATTTTGCCGCATAATGTTCTGCCCGGAACGGTGTTAATGCGCGCCGTAACGAACACGCATTGCGTTAACCCTCTGCCGCGCAGGCGAAACGTATAAGGACGGCGGAAGTACGGTGTACGGCGAGGCAGCCATGTTGTCGCCCGGCAAGTTTTAATGCCGCGTCGTTTAATGTCCGGACGTCTATTGTGTTCCGCTCGCGCGCGGAATGCGATCCATTATCAATTTAATGAAGCCCGGGCGCGGAAGTTTGCAGCGCGCCGCGTCGGCTACTTTTTAACTCCGCTTGGCAACTCCACACGGGGCAACTGCGCCGAAAGTTACACGCGGAATGCGTCACGCGCAAATTGTTTCCCAATGATATTCGACGATACTTATATGTGCCCGCTCTTCGGTAAAGTGGTCGAATAAAAAATTGACGCGAGACACGCGCGCGGGATTAATTGATGAACGCTTTACGCGGCACTGAGAGCGATGTGGGATTGAGGGTGTCACGATGATTGTTTAAATACGGACCGTCGCGACAGCCGTGCGTTATTAAACATTTCCGCGCCGATTTGATCGGGCAGTAATTACTAACACGGACGTTTCATCGTATTATCGGACTAATCAATCGACTGCCATCTATTGAAACAAATGCGTATCTAATTCGCTAAAATGACTCGATATGAATCGTCTATTGTATTACTATCATTGTCATCAGCATTATGTTTATTCATAGTTATTGTTGAAAGAAAAACAAGTATTTGGAGTTCGCTGTGCGCAAATGTTCATATATGGTAGGATAATATCAAGCACAACGTATAATGTAATAAAATATAATGTAATAAAAAGACATTTTTATGTTTAACTCATTAAAAATCCTCATTCCCCGGATTATTTTGAAGAATTCTCGTCACGATCCACTTGAATGCCATGGACTGTGGCAGCGTGCAACTGCCTCGTTTACGAGCTCGCCAAAAATTTAGAGCTGTTGGACGAGTATCAAGGCAGGAACCGTTTAACGAACTGTCTGGCAAAGAAACTCACATGGCTAACGAGAAGTACATCTTTCAAAGACACCGGAAATAGTTATCGGTCACTGTTCACTGTCCGCTCACATTGGGTTAATTTCTGTCAGGCCGAGTTCAGACTGACTGTTCCACTAGTATGGAAAAAACTTTCTACAGCTCTTTTCATTCGCATTTTTACACGCAAATAAAAGAAAAAGGTAAATAATAACATAACCTGGAATTGCATATAATTTTTCTTTATTGATTGTATATATTTGGATTATTGAAGAATATTGTTTATTATTATTTGAAGTTGGAATCGAATAAAAAAAAAGTAATTATTGTTAATATATTCTTATAATAAATTTTATGACAAAGAATCTTAAAAAGAATCTCCTCCTTTCTTATCGTCTTTTCCGTAGTGCCAGTTTTGACTCCATTTGCCAGGGATAGGCTATTATATTCGAAATCAATTTTTCCGGAGAAATATCTAATGCAAATTGCGCAAAGAACACGACTCCATTAAAGACTCGCTTCTTTTCCCGGTCGTGCAGTGTAATCATCAATTTATGCGGAACCTAGCAGAGAGAAAGAACGGAAAATAAACCGTAAAAATAGGGAACGATGTTGATGGTCGACTGTCTTCCGCAGATCGATCCTGTAAAAAAGGAAAGTATACTCCGGGGAGATAATGTACTCGCAAACGCGCAGATGCTTTTTTATTTCATGGATTGACGAACACGTGCCTGCCTACTTATTATTATATTATTGCATTTAATATGTATTAATGCACATATTATACTGCATATTATGTGCGCGTATTAATATTAACGATATATGTTGCTTATCATAATTAATAGTATAAAATTAATAGTAATTCAATTTGAAATATCAAGTATTACGTGGTATTACGTGCATTTTGAGAGATCTGCGAACTGTGTTCTTCGCATTTTTTTTAATAGTTTCATCATACTAAAGATATATTCCTGTTGAATGTACGAGAATGTACGGGCCAAATGAACGGATTGTCGTGATCAGTACCGTGATGTTAATCGCGATAATGATTCCACTGATATCGAATAATGGGCTGTGATAAATTTACCCGAAGCCGGGGAAAATTTTAATTGAAATTGATTCGGCATTTACATTTATGATATACGAAATAGAAGAGATTGTTGGTACGAAGTGATTTAATGAGAATATATGGCACATTAATTATCAGTGCACGGTTAATTAAATCGTTTAGTTGCTTCTATCAGCGATATTAATATTCGCTAATCAGAGATTTTCTTATATTCATTTTACAATGGGATATTATAAAATTGTCATATATTTTGAGGGATGGTTCTTCGAAAAACACAACGAACGGCACTTAATTGTTTATTATTTACCAATAGCCAATAAAGATTTCTCGTGGCATCCGTTGCGGATAAAATATTACCTAGAGATCACATAAATCGAATATAGAACTCTAACTCTATTATCATTTGCTCGAAATTCATGGAATTTCTTTCGCGAGGAACCCTCTATTCCGAAGGGATTGAAGGCCAATGTGTGTGCAAGAGTCGGGGACTCTCTGTTGGATCTTGGATCTGTCAAAACGCGAGGGGAAAAGACAAAACGGGAATCGCGATGAGAAGCGACGAAAGAGATCAAATCTAGTGAGTCTCCCGGGGAATTCTATCGGGGAATTTTATAACGAGATAAGGTCGGGTGGTAAATTCACGTTTTTCCAACCGCCAATCTGCGCGTGCGAAGCCAAGTGGGAGCACTTTAAGGACGAGAAGCCCTCGGGGAGAAGCGGAGTCGACGTCAATGAGGCGGCCAAACTTCTTCTTGCGATGGCAGGGTGCCATCGCGCACATCCTTCGCAGTCGCGCTCTCTCACGACTGCAGACATTCGTTCTTTTTACCAACGCTTTTTTCACGGCGAAAAATGTAATCGACCTCACGACAGTGAGTTGCTTAATTTCGCGGAAATTGCGCGGAGCTGCGCGAAACGAAACCGGTGCCGGGGAAACGAACAAGCTCCGCTCCGTGAATCGACGCGGAAATTCTCGCGTGAAATATTCTTTCACCGTCAGGCCGTATAAATGCACCATCCGCTTTACATCTTGAAGGTACTATTTGCAGCAAGATAGATGGATATTGCATAGACATGTTGCACCAGAAGTCACGTGTTCCTGACTACGGATTATTTGACGAATATTTAGGATCAATACTTAGGACGTGCCAATTTTTCTCGACGAAAATATGCTCGTGCACGATGTTTTCATCTTTTTTCGTTTTTAATACGTATTAAATTAAAATTGCACTCGATTAGAGTAATTTATTTTAGAATTTATTAAAGAACGAAATATATTATGTTTTATATTTTTGCAGCTTTATTCTCTTTGCAAAATATTCTCTATTTCTTTATATCACAAAATTCAAATAATTGGTCTTAATTCAACCAGCGTCCACATAGCAGCAGAGAAAATTTACAATAATTTGTACTAGAAATATAAAATATAAAACTGAGAAATTAAACATGTTAACACACACAATGCTGTAATTGCCTTTAGCGTTAAATACTTGATTTTGTAGCGCATATATTGAATTGAATAAATAATACCTATATAGCGTACATCGGCGAGATAGCTGCGGGAACCCTGGGTGATACGAATGATTTCGAATACGAAACAACGAACTGCACGAGAGCAAGATATTCAAATTATAATACAATCAAAATATTCTCGAATATGCGGTGCGTATGTGCGCGTTCAAATGTAAAACTAAAATTATTTCAGACTCGTGAACTGTCCATTGTACTCGCGATCGTTGTACGTTCGCAATCATCGATTTTCGAACACATTTTACGCTTGTCGCGCGTATGCTCGTCTGATTCTGAGGAGCGCATTTTATCGATCACTCGTGACACTGTGTTTTTCGCCGGGAATCAGATCAGTCCGGGTGGACGCAATTTCCGGTGAGATGCTACGCCCTAATTCAATGCAGAGATGAATGCGCCGTCCCGGGATCACGACACAATAGCGGGCGCTGCCCAGCCCGTGTCCCGCGGGTGCACACGGATCAGAAATTCGCACGTGTGCATGCACTACGACGAGAGACATAATCGCGGCGACAATGTCTGAATGCGTCTTTGCCGACGCGCGAGAAGCAACATCCAGGAGCGCGGTTTTCCCGCACAAACGGAACTTAATTAACTTCATTTAAGTGCACACGTTGTTCCGTGCGCTTCGATAAATATTTGTCGGCTGTATCGCGCGTTTTGACGCGAATTTTTCTCCCTCTCTCCCGGATTCCTGAAATACACACTTCTCTAATTTTAATTTCTATCATCGGCTGTACAGCGCGACCGTATGGAAACATATAGCAATCGTTTACGTTATGTTCGCGGGATTTTATATTAAAGTACGTTTTGTTGATAACGCGGCGTGGTGTGTGTGTGTGTGTGTGCGAGCGATGTAATAATCGTCGTAACTCGCGCGGTCGGATGTAACGTGTTCGCGTGAATAAGTTTGTTGCCAGTTATAAAACTGGTATCTACCGCGCGAGCGAGCAACGAACGCGTAACGAAGCAAGAACCTCGCGAGAGATCCGCGCAAATTTCGTTACCGGAGTCTGGTTCTGGCAAGCAAACTTGGCATCGCTCTTCGTCCTTTCTTCGTTCTCGACAAGGAAAGCATATCTATGGCAACCGGAGCTAAATAACGCTGTACCCTTTCTAAACATTTCAATTGAATTATATGGAAAATAAACATCGTCTCGTGTGAATCTTGTTACTTTGCGAATGATCATCCAAAAGTGTGTCGAGCATTTGCATGAAACAAGGAAATAAAAGATGATCAATATCGGAGCACTTGGACGCGCGCAACGTGATGATCATGTACAAAATTGTCACTGATTATAACGTGATATAATTTTCTCTTTCTTTCTCCTTACGTCTTTTGAGGGATCTGCAGTAAATTCCACAAAAAAAATGGTCTTCATCCTTTTCACGATTTTACAATGGAATTATCGTTGGGAATTTTCTTTCCGCGCGGACGTTTCATTTAATTTCACAGCGGGGCACACTAATGTATAGGACGGTCGCTATTCAAGACGCGCTGTTGCACAAACTTTCTAATTAATAATAAATAATTAGTATTACGTCAGCAAACTTGTGCATTCATTGGCTACTCGACAGCGCCGAGATTTTGTTTCGAATTACAAAGTTTGTTAATAATCGCACTCACTTACATGACAGCCACATCGGTACAAGGAATCTTGACAATTAGCTTGTTTGTTGCAAACTTTCGTCGTCGTCGAGTAATTGCGACTGCAGTCGTTTCTACAACTTTTCCATTTTCAGCGACACGAGAAGCCTGGTAGAATGATAAAAAGATTTCTTTTTCATTGAGAATGTTTTATTAGATTATTAAATGTTTTATGTAACAACTTATATTTTACCGTTTCAGAAAGTTCTAAATAAATATCATAAATTGAATTTATATGAACCATTATAAAATCTTAAAAAATTAAATATTATCAAATTTATATATAAAATATTATAATTGATAGATAAAAGTATAAATAATTGAATATCAAAATTTATTCTATTCATTACTTCTCATTGCATCAAAAAACAAGCGGATATCAAAATATTACAATTTAATAGAATTTTTCACGCTGTATTATATAAAACAATTTGGAAACAATGTTGCTTTGCTCGGCCAAATCTCTTCGCGCAGTTTTGCGTACGAGAGATTTATCGCGATTATATAACGATTATTACGATATTTCCGTGTCCGTCAAAAATATAGCTAACAGTATTTACGAACAATATTCCACTGACATGGATACGTAATGATGCAGCTTAATGCCAAAGTTGGTGAAATAAAAAATTCTAACGAAAATTTAGTATCCCTCCGAACACCCTCTTCCAACATAAACGAGAGAGATGGCCGGTAGTGAAAAAGGGGCGGAAGTGGGAGAGGAAGCAAAGTTTATTTCTGAAAAACTTTCTGAACGTTGACAGCGGCACGAATGGCGGATTGTCGGAAAAACGAATTCCGTGCAAATGTGAAATAGAGAGTTTCCGCTTTCGGCAACCGAAATTTAATTCGGACATTGGGGTGACGAGATAAACCAATTTTTTCACCGAAGCTGGAAAAGAAAAGAGTGAACCCTCCTGACATTCCTGCGCTTTTGCGATTTATCTGTGAACGTTACGACCGCGATGTACAATAATATTTTATATCCGAGATGACTGCGCTGTCTTTTGAGGAGCAAATATATCGATCACAGGGATTGAGATATGTAGATTTAAGCGACACACATGTAAATTTCGCGAAACTGAGACATTTATACGAAACGCAGAGTTTGTAAAATATTCAAGAGGTTTGAAAAAAAAAATATATATATATATATATTATGTAGGAGTTTATGGGTAAAAGAAAAATAATTGTAAATTTTAGATACGATAGTATAAATACATAGACGATTAAATAGTGTGGACGATTGACACATTAATATTTTTTTTCTGATCTTCGCTGTAAGACGCTAGTGAAGTACTGATAATATAATTCTTACTAGCTATTCTTTGTGAAACAAATGTGCATTGTTCATAAGCGGAGAGTTGATCTAAGACCGACTTCTTTTCGCGGTAGAAAAGAATAAGTTCTTGTCCGCAATAAACCGAGGACTTAAGTACGAAGTATTAAAGAGCGGTGACCAAAAAAAAGACAACGGAAAAAATATAAAAGTATAATATACTCGCGATGCAACGATGCGAACGCACCTGTGTCGCGCTGAAAAGCACACTCTTTCCGCTCATTTTAATCCGAATGAAGGCTCCCTTCTCATTCGCCTTTCCTCGTCTTTCCCTTATGCTTACGTAAAACCTCGGGAATGAAGCTATCTTGGCCGAAAATTACTACGAATTCATTTATAAAGATAAAGAAATATAAAAGCACTCAAATTAGATTTTAAACAACTTTGACTGGCAAGATCTGTTGTGGAAATAAATTATTTTTTAGTTAATAAATCTGAGGAGAAAGCAGATACAAAAGAACTCCTAGAAAATAATTATGTTATCGTTAATATCTTAAATATGCAATTTTTTATTATTATGTATAATCTGTATTTCTTGAACTAAAGCTAAGTAATCTTTTTCATGGTTTGATCTATTTACGCGTGTAAATGGAAAAATTAAACAAATAAAGCAAGGTACAAATTTTTACATCAAAATTGTCGACCAGTGCAATCACGAAAATAGTAAACTGCACTTTTCGTTTAAAACTATAGAATGCATTATATTCGATCGCGTTTATGGATACTCAAAGCCCTGTCACGATATGATCGAGCGACGTAAAAAAGGTAACGCTGCCTTCTCTCTCTTTCTATCAAATTGCAAAATCCTTTCAGAATCGACGATACGTTCCTTCGCGAAAATCCTTGTAGAATCCGTAGAATCCTTTGTCCCGCCTTTCATTTGCTATGTTCGCTCGCGGTTGTTCTGTTGAAAAATTATTAACGTGCGAATGACCGTCAAAGGGCACGCGCAAGTTTCGTGGATTTGTTTGTACTGCTTGCACAAACCGCTGTAATCGCGTGCCGGAATTTACATTATACTACCCGTATGCTACCCCCATACCCATGTTTTCGAGCACGCTTGGAACAACCAGCCCTGCCATCAAGTTTACATCGAGTTCACTTCGCCCTTACAGTTGCTCGTTAGATCTGTACGGCGCGCTCCATGTGGCACCGTGCCCCTAGCCACAACCCACAAAGGAAATTGGAAACGACAGAAACGCCCGTTCCTATCCGATAAATTTCTTTTTTACGATTACGGAACGCTTAAGGATTGCAAGGAGATGGTAAAACGGCGTTGAGAGACGAGTTTAATCGGGCTCGGCGAACAGTTAAAGAAAAAACGGATCTAACGTCTCGACATTTTACAATTCGACGCGTACGTAAAAATATTGGTATAATGTAAATGTAATTAAGAAAAAAATATCTCTACGTTACATATGAAAATAATTTCGCATTTGTGATTATTTCAAAACGATATCGGATTGCGTTCTTGCGATATTTTAGATTTGATTTGTGTCTCTCAATAAGATTGGAATCACTTACTCTAATAACATTGGAATCGCAAACATTCACGACGGATTACTTATAAGTGCAATCACATTGTCGGATTTACGTTCAATTGCAAATAAAAATTGGTAAAAGGTTTTAATCACTGAAAATTAATAAATATCTTTGCTATACATTATCTTTTATACGTTGTATTTATTACTGTTTTATGTGAAAATAGAAAATTTCCAAGAAAGGCTTAGTATCATCTTATTTTGTAACCAGTTTATATTAGTTTATCAGTTTCATTAACTTCAGTCATTTGATATTTCTTTAAACTTCCTAAAGATGAAAGTAATGAAAAGATAAATAAACTTGCCTTTTTTTTATACCCGATTGATGAAATTACAAGTTCAAAATTAAATGATATATATTTTAACAATAATTTTTTTGCGATTGTATATTTATAGATATTTTTTACAGTCTCCATATGCGACATTGTCTTGAACAGATATACGTATTCTAATAAACGTTTTATTTATTTTACTTTGTATAATCTATAGAACAGAACACGTAGAGCTGTTTATTAAAACACCTCTATTAAAATATATAAACATTTTAGAATACTTTGTATGCATTGTGCATAAAATCTACATTGCGACCATCGACTGTAAAAGCAGCAAGCAATTACACTGGTGTTTAAATGATGTTATTTACACGTGCCTGGTGTCGCAATTGAAATACAAAGGTGAAAAAGAGATAAAATTATTTAACACATTGCCTAAATTGTGCGTAACGTTTTTTAATATCGTGGCGTGGTTTTGATGCATTCATTTCGGACTGCTCGTTGCTAGTCCAGCCGTTGCATGGGTTAAACAAAACTTCCAAAATGCGTAGTAGCTATTAGCGGGCCCAGCAACGCGTGTCATCATAAGCCTTTTTCACTATCCGAAAACAGCAGTTCGTTTTCCGTTACAAACATCGAAACACGTTACATTCACACATGTTGCTAAAGAATTTGCATTAAATGTGATACCTATCCTATTAATTCCTATTCATTATTTTTTTGTCCATTGCAATTACGAATTAAGTTCTCTATGAGATGAAAATTGTATAACAATATGAGTTTATTTTGGTATAGCTTAAGCGGTTTTGTTGAAATCGATATCTCGATGAATTGAACACGAGACATAAAAAGAGGTTGTTACTATTTCTCTAAAAGTAAATATTTATCCATTGAAATTAAAATAATAATCGTATTTTATACTGGCGCTTTTTATTTCAGCTATGGCAATATATATAAACATAAAATATTTTTTATTATTTTATTCAAAGTGATTAAATCTGAAATAGCTTTGCGGTAATTCATATATACTAAAAAAAGCATATAAAATTACTTTTAGTTATAAATTAATTTATTTATAAATTAACAGGTTATCCCGCTTTTGGTTTTACCTCAGTTTGAACTTTGCGGGCATAATAATCCAGGTCTCAAAACAAGCCAAGAGTAAAAGAGTATAATTTTTGTCTAGCGCGGCGTCCAGTCAAGATAGAAATGAATTTATGCAATGAAAACTGACGTAGTTGTTTCGTTAAATATTAATAATACCAGAATTGTATAGTAATACTACATCAATTAACAGACATCGATCCCGATTATTGATTACGCGATAATAATGTATCTCTCCATATGCGGTCTTATTTATTGTTACATAATACTAAATTATATCCGCGATCTCTCTGATCCGATTATGATAACTAATAACTATATAATATCTGCGTATACAAAGCGAATATAGAAACAAATATTAATTTCCGCCGCCGTTGGTTACCGTTGGCGATCCGTAAACAATAATTCGCGATGCAGTGTAAAATTAATTTTTACGACCGCGTCGATTAAACGCTCGGCGGCCACGGCGCCGCTCGAAAGCGTGGGACGGGGCTAATGATTCATCAATTTCAATTCCAATGATTTACACGCCTGCGAAATTACGCTCGGACGTTTTGCCGCGAAGAAATACGATCGGCCTACGTAATCATCGCGCGAGCGCGATGTATCGAGCCTCTCTCGTTCAATCGACCGGCCTTTTTTTCTCCACCCATTTTCGACGAACCCTCGTGAGTGCGTTATTGCACCGGGTTAGCGGTCGTGCATCGAGAACGCGCGGTCATCGAGCCGTCTGCTGCATTATTTCCGACATAATCGCATTCGTCCGCGGTTTATCGGCTCGCCGTTAAATCGATATATCGGGCGCGCGCGGGAGGATAACCGGCCAAATGAGTTCCTGGCGATGGAAATTTGTTCGTCCACAAAATTTGGCGCTTATTCGGCGCGTTTGAGTACTCGACGATGCCGCGCGCCTTATTCTCGCGTAAAACATACAAGGTTTGCGGACGGCTGAAAAGACAAATAGAAAAATATAGAAGTAAATAAATAACAAATTTAAACAAAAGCAAGAAGACATGAGAAACGTGTATAAAAAGAAAACCAGTGCGTGTACATACATAAATATCGCACGAAGATTAAAATATATTAAATGATTGTATCGCGTAAAGTAAAATGTACGTATACCGTTGTGCGTTTGCTTTGACGTACTTTATTTGATGATAGCATGGAGGCACTTCAATATACGGCTCATCGCAATACACTTCGCTTGCGGAGCCATGGCAAGCGTCGTTTTTAATCACCGCGAGCGCCGACACTAAAGGGAAAACCCGACAGTTATTGAGCTATTCAGCTCGCCGTGGGTGGTAACGCGGGTAACGCCGATCCCAGTATAAATCCCCCGCATGTAAAATCGGCGAGCGTGCGGCGTCAGCGGCCCTAGGTGCCTCGATTTACCGTGTTTTCGCTTCCATCCTCGCCCGGTGGCGATATAACGCGGTGAAATGGATCAACGCGTCGCGGACGAACGGCGGGGTATGAAACAGAATGAACAAGCTTTTACTTATGCGTGCGCCGTCTTGCAAGACGGAAAGCCTTTCATTCTCTTTCTCTCTCGTTCTCTCACTCTCATATTTTGACCTAACGAAGAAGCAGTAGTTGCCAGCAGCGTCAGTACCGAGCGAAGAGCGCGCACAAGTGTGCAGTTTTCACCCTTTCGAACACTCGGCTCGGCGCACAACCTCGTCGCTGTCGTCGTCATTGTCGTCCCTTTTGTACCACGTTTCCAGTCGCAATTTATAACCCTCTCGCGGGGAGCTTTCTCTCAGCCTCACTTTCCTCTATTTCTCATTCTCTCTTTCGCGACGAAGTCGATCTCTGAAGCTTAGCTGGCGTCCCTGTTTTATTGGACGCGATCTGTATTTACGATCGCCCGCTCCAGCTCGTTTTATTCTACTGCTGTTACACCATCGGTGCGCAATGGAGTAGGTTATTGAGGTGATCGATGGAGGTCACGAATTTTATTCAGCTGAAGATATATTATTTGTTTCTTCTGTGTTATTGATGAATTATTTCATTATTAATGTTTTTACTTCACGTTCGTTTATAAATTTAAGAGTACCAAGAAACTGTAATAATATCTGCGAATCGAATACTTTCCAAACAAGCGCGAACAAGGAATCATTTTGTGCAATCATTAATATTACATAATTGATGAAACTTTTCTACCGGTGGCGACCAGCAGTTTCGCGACTGTAAGCGAAAAATACGGTATTGTGGATTATCAATCGATGCGCGGAAGGATCGATTAGTCTGCTATTCAGAGAGCCGTCGTTGCGAAAGTGGAGCTCATTGAAAAATTCTCCTCGAGCGAGCATCGAGTTCGCGAGCGAAATCGACCGCGCTTCTCTCGCATCGGTAACGCTCGAAGGTTCCTGCCATGACTTTTCCAGGGTAGGATGGAGAAGTATCGGCCGGAAATCTAAGGCTGCGGAGAGCCTTCCAAAGAAAGAGAGAGAGAGTATCGAGGCCGAATCGACGACCCGAAGAAAAAGAAACCGGTCACTTATCGAGCCTTCTTCACCAATGGTTTTTACCCGCAAACCTCTCCAAACTCCTTTTCACAGTATCCGGAAAACCGCGTTATCGCCGGATATCAACCCGGACTGCATCGGAATAACGCCTCATCCGCTTATACGTATGTACAAAGTGAAGGACTCGCTTTCCCAGGTAGAGGAGGTACTCGCGGATTCTAGTCCAAAGGATTTCTTTGTAGAGAAGAATCGATCTCGATGTGATATTCAGTGGCAAACATCATTGTTTGGAAAAGCACAACAGTACGAATGTTCCGGACACTAATCGATTTTGTTCGAGGATTCTGAATATACTACAGAGGTAGAGATAAGATCCGACGGAAACGTCTTTTGAAAGAAAATGCCCATTTTGAGGTTCGCACGGATCGAGCTGCGAGGTAATCGTAAATTAAGATCGTGAACAAACGACGAAATTAATATCGCCCTTTCATCATCAAGGCAGGGTTATTGCTGAAGTGCCGGCCGTTTGAAGCTTCCGCGTACATCGACAGTTTGACAGGAGTGAATCCATTCAGACTCGGACTCGACAGGAATTGATAACGAGCCGCTGCTTGAATCCAAGCAGGCCACTCCGCGTGAGGGTTCCGTTTTAGCTAAATCCTTCAGTCGCGAGAGCAGAATCCACTTGTCCAAGTCTGATTTCTCGCCGTCGCCATGATTGTCAAGCGTATCTTTTTTCGGAATTTTAAACGATGAACTATATGCGGGGCCGAAAAGCTACCTTTTTATTCGCAAATACCATGTAATCGCATAGAGGGTGAAGAAGATACGAAGAAAAGGGCAAGTTGCCCGCTATATCGAGCGCTCTTCCATCCCCGATCTGTCCCGCTTTCCCGTCAATCGGGGATGAGCGCTGAGCGAAATTCACTCATGCGTGAGAGGTGAGACAACCGCGCGATCGAAAGTACGTGTCCCGATGGGACGGAATCGCATTTCCAGTGCAGCACTATCACGAGGAAGAGACAGCGAGAGAGAGAGGAAGAACGTCAGCATCACATAGCTCGATGGACCACGAAGAGTCTAACGGAAGAAGGAACGGGGACAGCAGGAATCGTTGGAGACGATATCTAGCGACAGAACTCGGTCGCTGAAAATTGGAAGAGCGAAGCGTAGCCAGGACCTGGAAACGGGCGATGATCACGGGATAGTTCCTGGGAAATATGGGAGAATCCACGTCCTCGACCACTCGTGGACGGACGTCTTTTGTACTTTTATAAAAGTATCATCGTCGTCGGAGTGCGCCCGGGACCAATCGCTTAGCTTCCTCTCGTATTAAGGCTGTATCGATCATCTTCATCCTCCTCGTCGTCGATACTCGGAAGAACCGGTGCCTTGGTTGATTCGCTCTGATATTTGCGGAAGCCCCGAGTTTGAATAAATTCTGCCTCTCTCTGTCTTTGCCAGGAAGAAAAGCAGATTGTAAATTAGAAAATTACCAGCTATTTCCCTTCTAATCGAATAAGTGCTGCCTAATTGATAACGTTTACCGAAAAAATGAAATAAAATAAATCGCAAGCGAATAGAAACATTTGTATTCGACATCGATTGTTTGACATTTCAATTTGCGGAAGAATTGGTCGAACAAAAGGAGTTACCTTTCTACTTTGTTTATACAGATCTTTGAAATTATTAAATAATTTCGAATCTTTAGATTTTGAAAGGATTTATAAAATGAAATAAGAGATAGTTACTTCATAAGGGAACTATAAATATAAAATCTCTACACGAACTTGTTTACACGAGTTTATTTCACTTCAGAGTATCAGTATCAAATGCACCGCTTAGACTATCGAGCAGCCTTCAAGAAAAAAGGTGCCTTGCCCATCTGCTTATTTTTCAGTCATCAGTAAGTCGAGCTTCGTATGTCTGAAAACGGAAGAAAGATAAATCCCTAACCACGTACGTTTTATTTGATATCCGTTGTCCGTAATTGCGAGACATGCTCCTCCCAATAAATCGTCCTCGAAAAATGTGAAGTGTCGCGCTATTTCTATCTCCGGCAAGACATTCACAGAACAGGGATCTTAATTCCTACCGGATGAAATCATTGGAAAACTAACGAGATGTGAGCAAGGTCATCCATTGGTTTCTATTGTTTCGTAAAGAACGAATAAAATTGTAGCGTGGCGACGTTGATATCGCAATAGAAATTTTGAAGTTAGGTCAGGTAAGAGGATTATACTACTCGACAAATATCAGAAGCTGCCAATGTGAACACTGATCCCTCTTGAGAAACAGCGAAGTCCAATAAGCGATATTCATTAGTATTTAACGGGCTACGAAATTCGACAAGCTTTTAATTCTAGACGAAGTAATCGTTTTTCGAGGATAACCAAAAAACGATCCACTGCCAATGAGAGCCTAACAATTCTGTATATCGCGAGATCAAGAGAGGAGCATAAGAGTAATTATCGATAACACAATTAGAGAAAAGCATCGGCACTCGTCGTTCCATGCTTGTTTAACTAACAATCGCAATCCTGTAAAAGTAGGCGCGAGTTAAAGAGAGAGGCGAGAGGGAAGAAGGTGCAGAAAGAAAGAAAAAGAGGTGGACAAATCCGCACTGAAGTCGGTGATATGTGTCGCGCTGGCTCCCGGAGCCTCGATGACCTTGACCCCGCGAGCATGAAGCACCCATCGAGGTCAGCGGGTCTCGAGGTTGCTATGGCGCTCTTCGGCATGGTTTGGCTGCTGCGTGTCCGCTCTGAGATGCGTCGTTGCTCGAAATGTCGGCACGAGGAGATGCTCGCTCAGCAGCAACAGCAGCATCAGCAGCAGGTGCAGCTGCAGCAACAGCAACAGCAACAGCAACAGCAACAGCAACAGCAACAGCAGCAGCACCATCATCATCACCACCAGCATCACCAGCAGCAACGTACCCTGTCGCAGGCTACCAGCCTACTGCAGACGATGTCCGACGACGTTAGCTCCTCCGCCAACACTCTTTTCACATTGGACACTCCTGGAGCAGCTGGCCCGGCCGGAAGTTACTGCGAAGTGCACGGATACGTTCAGGCGAAAGAAGGTAGAGTGTCTCTCATATCATATGTCTCTTTATCGATTATTTCTGTCGGGCTAATTTTTCAGTTAACACGTTAAACGTACTCTCTTGATATCAGAAAATTGTTAAGTTTTGTAAAATATAGTTTAGTTTTATATAAAACAAGGAGTCTGGGACCTATGATTTCAAGATATACCGCGTACCGTATGCATTATGCTTACCTTCTGTTAAAAAAAATACGCGCCTTTCGAATTGTCCGCATGAAAGTCCATCGTCTCCCAAGCGCTCGAATGTAAGCTTCGTGGAAAAGTTTCGGGCCCCTTAGGGAACGGAATAAAAGCAACGACACGAAACTTTTGCAGGAATTGTACGGGATATAGCCGGCGGTGCGTGACTTTTATTGTTCGTATCGCGAAAATATCAGCGCGCGATAATAAGAAAAATCGTCTCTCGAAGAAAAGAAACGAATCTGACCGCAACTCTCGCATTCTAGCTTGAAATACGACTAAATGTTGAATAACTGACGTACAGAGAGCTGTTAAACGTAAAACACGTTGCGGTATATAAAGTATAACGGAAATTATCGACATACAATTGTCACAACACGTCGAGTACACGAGTAGAGGCGGTTGTTTCGCTTATTCTCCTTTCTCACGGACTATCCTGGTACACGACCTACTTCGATTCCCGTCGCTTCTCCGCCATAAATTCAGAAAGTTCTTGCACTTCCGTTTTTCGATCTTGCTACGGTAATGCAGCCCCGGCATATTGCAAGAGCATAAGAAAACTTTTCCGAGTACGTGTCGTGATGCAGCCAAAACGCGGAGCGCCCGCTCGTTAGGAAACATTATCGATGAGACAGTGATGGATGGCGCGCGCTCGTGCATTTTAGAGCAGTATTGTGCGGATAATAAAAAGGACTTGTAAAAAGTGGTACAGTCCGATCGGCGCGGCGCGCGCCACGCGATATCAAGTGGAACTTCCGTTCGCGGCGCGACTCGCGTATATAAAGGGAGCAGCCAACGAACTGTTGCATCGCATTTATCAACGCCCTTCATCTGCCGGCCGCGACTGCATTATGACGAGTTGCGGAGTTTGTTACGCGCAGCTTTTATACGACGCCGTTATTGTCTCGTGGGCAAACGCAAGTCTACGTTCCGTGCTATTCGTCTAAATGTTCGCGAAAGCGCGAAGAATCAACCTCGATGCGTCAAACCAGTGACGATGATGAACAGAATCGGGAGATGGCTAAAATTAATAGCTGTTACTTTGTCATGAATGTGGACAGAGAATGAAATGAATTAAATACCACTCTGTAAAATAAGCCATCATTTTTAAAAATATATAGTGCAAAAAGAATATGTATCTCTATAATTTTGTAAAAGTAAATGTAATAAATCTGAAAAAATTTTTTGCTAGTTGCATGGCTCAATAATATACATATACAATTAGAATATCTCGGCATAGCCAGTTATTTCCACGAAAGTAATTTACCTGAAATTCTTCGACGACACAGTTACAGTTATTAATGTTAGAAAGTGTATTTAATAATTTTCAGAAACGTCTTAATTATTGAGCAAGTTTAAATAACCATTTGGAGAACATTAAATCAATTAGCCGAATTTTTTACCCTTTCTTATAATATTTATTTTTACAAGTTTATACATAGCTTTGTTTTACGCCATGTACGAATAAAAATAATGGTTTTTTTCTGTAGCATAATCCGTCAATCACATTACATGAAATAATAGTCTATTCAGTCTCAGCAACTTTCCGATTATCACTCTGCAGTGTTTGAATCGCAAGTGGCAAATGTCATCTGGCTTTTCATCACGGCAGTCGTGAACTGGAAAACGCTACAACATAGCATGCGAGACGCTAATGCATGTTACCGCAAAAGACGGAGATTAACGGATGAGTGAGTCGTTTTCGGTTATTGTAACGGTCCTTCTTAGCGCATATAGCTGTGACTAGCACTAAGCTTAGCATAGTCTTTCAAGTATACAACATAACAGATGCGTGACGGTGACGAGAGTTACTTACTGTCAGTATCTGAGTGAAAGTCATAGGATTAATTTGTGTCTATCCATATGTAGACTTTTGTGTATTACAATTACATGAGCATAAGTAAAACGTGCTGACGACAGTTAATGCATACCTAATTATTGGAGAAGAATTCCAAAAAAGTATTAACTGATTTGTTTAACTTTGGGTATAAAAATATGTTGATTTTAGTTGATCAAAAATGTGTTTTTCACGGGGCAACGCACGCTGCGTATGCAGTTTTGTGCGTCGCAATTGCAATAAGAAGAGAGAGGAAAGAACCAGATGTTACCGGGGCTAAAACAGAACTGAAACTCATTGTCGGTAAATTTTTTTATTCTTCTTCATCACGCGCGTCGCGCCGAGCGCCGACAAAGCCGCGCTTTTTGCGTGTCTGCTAGTTACGCCGCGACGTGTGTAACTAAAATCCTCGATGCTTTTCCGGATAGTAGTGAGGAGAAGAAAGGCCCTTTTGCCCGGCAGATTGTCTCCTTTCTTTCTTTATCTCGCATCAGTCCGCGGCCGCACTGACACTAACACGCACCTACATTACACGTATATACATATCACGTACGACCTAGTTATGAAATAGTTTTCCTCGTCCACGGTATAACGGCGACTCAGCGGTATCGCGCTTTAAAGCTGAAAGCATGTTCGTGTTGTGTTGCGAACGGCGGTCGCCGTATTGTTTCGAGTTTATTATCTTCCATCCAGCCTGCAGCTGTCCCGCAGGGACACAGAGGGGTTAGATAAAATGGAACGGAAGAACCGGTTGAGAAAGTAGGGGAAAGGAAGGAGGATCAGGGGAAAAAGTTTCGGACTTTCGCGATAATAACACCGGCGCGTTCCGCTTCTACCCCGGGACGAAATTTTTCCGTAGATATAAGGTTCTCTAACTGAAAATAATTCAGACGATACGTGGTGCCTCGGAATCGATTGCACTTTGAGTTTATTATCTTCTCCCTGATCGAGATTGTAGTATGGTAATTCGAGGGAAATTGTCAAGGGGGAAAGACAGAGAAAAACTTCGGCTTCTTGGATATACATTTGCAATAAAATAGTCGTCTATCAAACCCCAGTGTAATTCTTCTCTTCGATGGAAGTTTCTGATTCAGGAATGCCGAAACGAAACTTTCGCTTGAAAAAGATTCGAGCGCCAGTTAGATGCCATTAAACGATTGTGACGGACAAGAGCGGTACGCTCTTTCGTAATTCTGAATATATGTATATGCGGTATGCCGTAATTTCGCGAAAATAAAGGCAGTTAGGCGAACCAACGCTCGTCGCTATGCTGTACTAATGAGTATAATTAAAAAAGTCCGTCCCTAGAACCGCTCAACGCGCATTCTACGTACGCGACGTGTTATATTAAAAGGGAATTTTCACAATTTTCTGCGAAATAATAATGTACTCTTTAATATTCATTAACACTATTCATTATAAAATATAGAAATTATCATAATCCAAATTTAAACATTCTTTTAGTAATTCTGATCCAACCTTAATTATTTATAAAATAAACAGTACAATACAACATTTGAGTTAGTACAGGGATTAGTGTAGCTAAAAAAAAAACGCGATCAATATGCCTATCAATTTATTACTATTTGTTACTAAATGTAAGAAATAATCTTGTTGCAAATAGTCTTGTTACGAAAGATATTCAACAAACGTAATCGAGATACATGGGAAAGCTGGAAAAGCTGGAAAAGCTATTTCAGTATTTTCGTAGTCAAAGGACAAAGGCTGCGCCAATTTCAAACGTTTGTCTCAGTTTTAATTTTCACCGCTGTCCTGTGTACATATATTCCGACAGAATGTTTTAAGTTCTTCGTATATTGTATGTGGGGAGAGAGAGAGAGAGAGAGAGAGAGAGAGAGAGAGAGAGAGAGAGAGAGAGAGAGAGAGGGAGAGAGAGAGAGGGGGGAGGGGAAGGAGAGACGAGGATATTTTATTCGCAACAGATTTAGAATAACCGTCGGTAAGAAAATATCATTTTTCGCCGTTTGTAAATTATGCGAGATTTTAAATACGTATCTGATGGTGAATAAAATATTTCTTCGTATTTTCTGCGACAAGCAAAACATCAAAATCATGCGTATATGTATGCGTAAATTATATCGAGTAAATTATTCAAATATTATTCACGCGCCGCTTACCATGATATTTCTGTATAATCCGTTCCTCCATTCGTATATACGAACGAACATTAAATTCACGGTAATAGTTGTTCCTACAATTCCATGACTGAAGTGCAGGTACTTCTAAAATTGCTCTCTAAAAACTTTTAGAGAACATTAGGCATGACTATTATTCCTTGCTGTTACGATTAAATGTGCGGAAAGATGGTCGAAAGAAGCTCGTTGAGAAGAGCAATTTTCGAGCTACTCCCGATCGATTATCCGCGGAGGATCTCTGCTCCCAAAAGTTATAATTTTGCACCCGAGAACTTTCACTAGCTCCGACGCTTCATAAAACTTAATTCCTGTGAAAAATCTGCTATTGGTCATTACATCTCACGGATGCCGGAAACGCATTTTGAAAATTGTTGTCATGGACGTGTAAAGTAAGTTATGTAACAACAACATATTAGTCTAATTACATTTGTTCAAAGTTGTTGTTTGTTTTATGTTGAAATTATTTTTTAATTACGTAGAGAAGGCTGTTGTTACTTCTCGAAATTAATTAAATCTTATATGCACATTTAATTACGCTGCGCATAGTACGCAGATAAATAGTATGCTTTCTTTTTAATGAATCTCATATTACATTAAAATATTACAATTTTATTATTGATATGTAAAAGAATAATTTACGGTTTATGGAGTTTCGAGAGTTGTCCCGAAAAATATTTTTCTATTATTTCTCACACGTTGCAAGAGATCGAGTTTGCTATATAGTTCCATGTATATACAGTTTTCTCTGTATTTTATTTACATACATGACTTTTTGTTATTTCTTAACTTTTGAATTTCTCGATCAAATTCTGTTATTAAAATTTGTTTGTTCCTTTACAAAATCGGAAGGTTGCGACGTCTATATATCTCTCGATGGAATCAATTGAGAATAAATTTAGAGAATCACTTGTAAGTTTATCCCAATTAGGATTTAATTTTAAGTTTTCTCTCTGAAATTCAAACTCAAGACTTACCGAGATACCGAGAGATATTCGATATCATAAGATATAAGCTTACCAAAGGTAGAAGATATCGGATAAAATTTTCGTTAAGGGAAAATCGATTCAAAGCCGTTGAAAGAATTCAATGGCCGATGAAAGACGGCAGGAGATGCGGCGGGGAGTCCTATATTTCACCACATCGCACACGTATAGTGAGCTCTATTCACTCTTGAGTTTCACCTCTTACGAAACTAACTGCGCCAATTAACTTACTCTCTCTCTCTCTCTCTCTCTCTCTCTCTCTCTCTCTCTCACCCCCCTCTCTACAAAGCAATTAGCGGCGCTTGTTCGACGCTGCCGTCACTTTCGCGAGCAAACTCGTTCTGTCTTGTCGAACATTCAGGACCTAAAGACTGTCTCTATATGCGCCATTATAAGGAACTTTTTCCTTTGTCGCAAATTTTTCTCATATATCGACCGCTTTATACATATCCTAAATGTAGGTGTTATTAATAACAACTTTAAGCAAAACGACGTAATGAATCTTTTTAGGAACTTTTGACTTCTGTTTATTATTATTATTAGATGTGATATTATTACAAACGTATTATATTATACTATAATAGAAATAATGTATACACACGTGCATACACACGTACAAAATTCACATGAATTTTGCGGAAATGATTCACCGGAGATGCATATGCGGCAAGATGGAATGCGGCTAATTATCCACACCCGCATAACAATTTCGACGTATCGCATTAATATGGGTATACGACAAATTTGCCTTTCGGTGTCAGCAAATCCCGCGCATATTACGCTCGCATGAACGACGTTGCAGACTGAATGGATAATTAGCGCTAATGAAGATGCTGGCGTTTTCATATGAAGGTCACGAGTATAATGGTTCGAGCCATAATCGTTCGCCGTGATTCCAAGCAATATCGCGCTCAACAACGTATAAACAGATGTTATATGAACGTGATATAATTTAATGATTACTCGCCTACAGATGTTGAGTGTGAACACACTAATCGGATGAATATGAAAGGATCGTGTTATACCAATTTCTCGAAAATGAAGCAGATTGTATCGTTCTCTATTATTCGGAGATGAAATGCTTTATTTCGCTCTGTGCGTTCCTCCTCTTTACTTGAAAACAAAGTTAATATTTCCAATTCAAAGAGACACTGATTTTAGATTATGTACATGCTGAAACAAAGATATCCGGTGTGAAGTAACATTTATTTCTCCGCATTTTGTTACGCTTTTATTCTCACTGTCGCGCCAGATATTAACAATGTACATACATTATGCAGCGCTGTGTAAAAGATAATGCAAGAAGATAATGCAACGAAATGCACATGGCAATATCTCGACTCATAATTACTGACGAGAGATGCGAGTAACAATGCTTCATGTTTTACGAGTATAACTTTTCACGAAATTTTCTCTATTGTATTTATAACGAGATATGATTGGGAATTATCAATTACCAATTATATTCTTGCCTGGAGTGACGCTCTGGTTTATTTCGTTTTGCCAATTGACAGCAGGCTGCAGGCATTATGTGTGCCTCCTACTCTGCCGCATCTCAGACTGCTCTCCCATCTCTCCGCGTGTTAGAATGGCGGCGCAAGAATGGCTGGATCGCGAATCGCAATCAATGACGAAAGCTACGAATACATCCGTGGAGAGCTCGGCTCGCGAGATTCGAAGAAACGAAGTCGAGCAATCCCACAAATGTTCCCCGTTAGGATCACGTCTACACCCCGCATGCGGTGCTCGGCCACGATCACCCGATGCGTTTCTGGCATTCTCCTAAACGCAATAATGCATCCGTCAGCCATCCGATCGGCACGCGCGATTGCCAATTCGCGTCTAACTCATAACACGTCCATTGCTGCAGATGGCGAGGCGATCCATCAACCATGGAGCAAAATAATCGGCATTCTCTATCGGTGCCGGTGTCCCGAATTCTTCTGCCTTTTTTTAAGTTTTATTTCACGTTGCGAAAAATAAAATTGTTTGAAACCGTGGAAGTTTCGGCGATATAAATTGCGGGAATCGCTAACCGAAAATCGGGCTGAAATCAACGCGCGATAGATGCGGAAATCGTGTTCATTCTACTTGCCCCGCGATAACAACGCTGATAGACAATAGAAGAAGTAAACGCGATACGAGATTCTCTCTGTATTTCTCTCTCTCTCTCTCTCTCTCCCCCTTCCCTTCTCTTTCTCTCTATCTCCCTCTTTTTCTCTACCTCTGACACCAAGGACTACCTACGGTCGCACAATGAAATTTCTTGCACAATATCTCGACGACACTATGCGTAGCGGCCAACAATGGCGTTTCTGACGGCGCCGTCTCGGAGGTGCTCGAGCACTAAGCTCAACTTACGAGTAGGAAACTCGATTTCTCGCGATAAGTAACTATTATTATACGTTATGACTCTTGCGAAATTCTGACTTCCTACGGGGCGATCTCTTGCGAACTGTCACATAACTACGTCAATCTGAGAAAGTATGACGTCGACGGTAATCTCTCTCTCTTTCTGCAAAATTTTTGTTATAGAGCTTTTTGATTGCCTGCACGAATCGTTCCGTGAAGAAAAGATTATTTATGTTAATTCAAATACTATTTATATTAATTAGTAGACTATTAAAATTAATTTTTATCTTAATATTACAATTCGGATACCGTGCATAGTTATTCCACAATATAACATAACTTTTGTGCAAATTCAACAACTTTATGTGTTGTATGTTATATTGTTAACTCCAAACTTGATTTATGAATCCCTAGTTTCTTCTGAATTATTTCGTCAATCCCGCGACAGGCAATTTGCTTGTCAAACATTAATCGTGGGCTTGTTGTGATATTATATTCAAAATTATTGCACGTCTTTTCTCATTTTGCTGTAATCGATGATATGAAATACGATCGAAGGAATAAACTGTTCTTGCAACTTTGGACCAATTAAAAATTTATTAGAAAAAAGATGTGTGTGTGTGTGTGTGTGTGAGTGTGAGGGCACTATTGGGTGGGTGAGTTATTAAGGAAAAATTCGATGACGTATTAATACTGCATCGATTCGATCACGGCGAACATAATTCCCAGCGAGTAATTAGAAAACTGCGCAATAGCAAATTCATCTTCGTGGCGTTAGCTTAAACCGATTATCAGCGTCAGTCTGCGCGGCCGACCGACCGATGCTGTAGCCGGCCCGATAATAAATATATGAAAAGTTTGATAAATTGCTCTGGCGCAACCGACCTTCAGACATTACTGCCCTGCACGACGTCCTCCATTTATCTTATCCAATGTACTTCATCGGCTGTGTGAAACTTGATCATTTTTGGAAGAAAACTTCCGAACGCAGAAGAGCTCTCAAAGATTAACTGTTGCATAATTCCGTTGACGTGCCTCAATTTCGCGATCCATTCGCGAAGTTCAAAAGCATTAGGCGCTAACTGATGAGCTCTGTCAAGAATACAAGTCAACTGCTGTGCATGTATAGCATATGTAATATTTGCTTCATAAATTATATATATTTTATTGCAAAACACAATTTCTTCGATTTTGCGTACATTTATTTTGTTTTATGTCCCACCAATCTCTCGTCGTGCAAAATCACGTTTTTTTTCTACGGGATTATCGCGATTAATTAATTACTCGTGAACGTGCGAGATGCAATCTCGGCGCATCATTTAGCAAACTTGATGAAAGTCAGAAATAAACAAGCGCGCGTGCATCCTGTTTGTCGCATGGGACAAACGGGGATTAAAAATAAATTACCCTTGTGTTATCGTTCCTTGCACAGCCATGAAAAGTTATGTGTGTGTGCGTGTGTGTGTGCGCGCGCGCGCGCGCGTGTAGATGTGCGTGTGTGTGTGGTCATTTCTAGCAGAAAATATTCAATGCGACTACTTCCTCACTTGAGAGACAAGAAGGAAATGAAGGTGAAAATTAATGCACGCGTCGGCCGGTCTTTTCGGTGAAGATGACATAATTTTGTGATCATAAAACGAATATACACTTGGAAAGAATACCCCCAAAGGATAATGCTCGTGAAATAATTATCATCTAGGAACTCACAGATAAAAGTCTTAATTAAACTATTATAAAATTATTAATTTTGAGTGCAAGTTCAATCAAGTTACAATATAACAACAATTGTCATAACATAAAAAAGTACAAATAAATAACTTACATTCGATTGGTGCATTTATTCTTTAACTTATTTATTCTTTTCGATTGATATATATATACATTTATTCTTTAACTGATCATATGTCAAATCATATATGTCATAGAAAATTTAATGCACACATATCATTCGTGTTATTGTTAGTATCTGGCACATTTACTGCACTATTTTGCATAGTTTCATCAACGAAACCAAGTTGTGAATAATGCAAGCAAAACGTAGAGCGTCCAAGCCAAAGTAAACAGGCGTATCCAATTAATACCGCTATGTTTAAGTATCAGTCTGTAATAAATGAAAAGAAGAAGTCATTACTCATTTAAGAATAATGATGGCAGCTGCTTCGCACTGTGCCTCATATATTTTAAGCGTCGTATGTTTGAATTAAATGCAATGAAGAGAAAAAAATACATACAAGACAATTCGTTATCCATTAATCAGTCTATTTAATTGTTACGTTCTATCAAAATCAATTAACAGATACAGTAACGTCGATATTACCGAAAAATTGCAAGATACCGCTTTGCATTAAGACATAGTTATAGTATTTGATGTAAAACGCGGGAAAACGTTGCCTCGAACAACGTAACAAATGTTCACCACTATTTTTATCGGGAGCCATCGCACGTCAGCGACGCCGTTTACACAATCACGCCAACGACGCCGACTTTATGTCAGATTTTTGCAAGTCGAGCAGCGGCCGGTCGCGTGCTAACGAAGCGCCGGTGCACCGCACGTAATTAAATCGCCGGTTGTAAAACGTATAACCGTAGAAATATCAGCGCCGAGGTATTCAGGTGTCTGTCGTCCCACCTTTTTCCAACCGTTGGCTATCCATCGACCGCTCTCTCTCTCTTTCTCGGCACACTCGCCTGTGTGCCATTCCGTCCGCATAATCCGATAAACGTGATCCGCATCTTGAACAGGAATTGATATCAGACCATCTCCGAGGCCCTCAACAAGTTTTAGAGAAGAGCCGTTTCATTCGCCGATGAACCGGCCAGCCATCTCCATGAATGCTCGTGTAATTAAAAAAAAAAAAAAATGAATCGACTACGAGCGGATCGTACTTTACGTTCGGAGCAGCATACGCAAATACGATAAAATATTTTCAAATAGATAGAAATAAGCTTTATGCAGTCGGGCTGGATCTTTTGTGCCTAATAATATTATTTGCGTAAATTTATATACATTTCTTAGCCTTATCAAAACGGTAAGTATCTAACGACGCGCGGTTTGTTAAGGCGAAGAAATGCACATAAATTCACGCAAATAATATTAAGCACAGAAGATTCTGCCCGATCATATGAGATTTCCATCTACTTATGCGTTATCCACATATCGGACCAGTTCATTTGTAATGTTTAAAATATTTTTATTTAGAAATTTCGCGTATATCTAAGGTAGAGATAAGTCGTATTGATTACTGGATAATTAAAAGATAAAATCCTCTTTTGCGGAATGATAATTTTATCAATTTTATGACAATTATTATATAATTATGATATATCTAATAAATGAAAAAATATCTAATCTGTTAATTAATAGTTTACCTAACCTCTAATAAAATCTTTAATTTAAATAGTTTAGTTACACGTATACCCCTTGACGATAAAAATAATTAACATAACTGAATGTATTATACACATAATATCAAATATCTAACAAATGTTGCAGCTTTGACACTACTTTAAATATATGTGTATATAGGTATATATGTCGGCAACTATGCCATAACGTTAAAGCTACAATGTTCTCTCTTGGCGTATACGATTGTCATGTATTCGGGTTGCTGCGGAGCTTATATCGCTACCTTTTAGCAAAATTTGACTGCGCAGCAAAGCCATTAACCGCTATGCGCAGATACGATGCTCTGCACTTAGACTCAGACCATGCCCCGCGGTCGATTGGCAATATTATCCAAGTCACATTATGGTAACGTCTCTTTTACGATGATTAGAATACAGTTGTGTAAACAGAAAACAGTGCTAGATAATAATATTCTTAGTATTCTTAATATGTATAACATATCTACTAAAATAGTAGAATTAAATGAAAATAATTATCTCTCAATGTGTTCCACACACACACACACACACACACACACACACACACACACACACACACACACACACACACACACACACACACACACACACACACACACACACACACACACACATACCTACACACACACACACACACACACACACACACACACACACACACACACACACACACACACACACACACACACACACACACACACACACACACACACACACACACACACACACACACACACACACACACACACACACACACACACACACACACACACACACACACACGCACATGAATGCATATCTATAATTAAATTAAAATCAAATTATATTAACTTAAGATTCATTTTTAAGATATAGCAGAATGAACTTGAACTTTTATCAAATTGAAACAGTTTATCATTACCCATTTCTGTACTTCATACTGTTATATAATCCTTATCTAATAATAGTAGCACAACTAGCGCATTAACCAAGACATATGTTATTCAGTGTCTCTCACGGTGTATACATCTTAACTAATCACAAATCTAATCAACGAACAGTCTCGTTATGAACCTCGCGTGCGCAACGGCAAATTCGCGTGAGATCATTATGCATAATACTACTACGTCTATGTATAACTATATATACGCTCGGTATATTTGCCAGCTATGTTCCGAGTTCTCTCTTGTGATTGAGATAATACAAGTCGAAGCTTTATACATGGCAAATAATAATTATTTATCACCCTCATTATCTTTAACATCGATCGTCTGTTTTACAAAAATATCGATTTTATCGCATATATTAAGAGACAAATGTAATTTCGTAAAATTTTAAGTGCACCTCACGAAGCTTGATTTGCAGAAATTGAAATTTATATCCGAGTTGTCTTATATTGAATTAACTTTGCTTATTTAACATTCTCATTTATCAGAGAGTGTGTCTTACACACCCGAAACAATACGGCACGCAAATAATTTTGGCGAGCCACGAAAATAAACGCTTGCTGATCGCTGTAAACGATTTACCGTATGCAATAGAATTTTCATTCTATCCGGTCGCACCGCAGGTGATTTAGCTGTGCGCTACGTGTTGCACCGCGCGTGGCTTTACAGTGAACATTTCACACGATATCCCGACGAAGCTATGCGAACTTCACCGCGATTCTCTCGCACGACTTCATCCTATCTAAAACTCGCAGCGCAGTGCGAAATTGCATTAGTGATGGATAGTTCGAATGACCCTTTTAACGGGTCGTACGGGGGCCCAAAGGTTCCTAAGGGTTTCATTCAGGATGAAATAAGACCATACGTGTAACTCTCTAAATAACATATATAAAATTGAATAAAATTAAATTGTCAACTATGTAATCATAAACTTGCATCAATAACAATTAGTGATATTTTAAATTATTAATTAATATGCGAACTTTGTGTCTTTAAAAATGATATTCTATATGAGCAAAAATAGAAAAAATTAATATCCGTACAGAGAATGTATCGCACAGGCATTTAAAAACTATCGGAATGTATTGAAAAGGGATAATCTGTGTCGTAAAAATAATTTGCGGATACAAAATTTGCTTCATCAGCACGCATTTCGTTGAAAATAGAAAATGTGTAATTATTTCTTTTCGTAGATATACTTATCGCGTTTCTGTCTCGAAGGATATTTCGAGCATTGATATATTCAATGTTCGTTCATACTTGAACATAATTATCGCTGGAAATTTCACATCGATCTCGACGATCTGAGTGCATTAGATCTCTTGCACGAAATCAAGCTACGTGCCCGCAGGTTCAGTAATTATGAAAGGACTTACGCGCGCCTAAGGACGCAGGAGTACGTCATTCGATGAGCGGACGACTCGGAGATAATGTCATCTCAACCTTCCTCCTCAACTGCCTTGCTTCTATCGTGCAAAGTTCACTGCGGTTTTGAAATCTGCGGGAACCAGAGTGACTACTCATGGTTCAAACATTATTTATTAGAAGTAGGGAGTAGACAATTTAAGCGTTGCACATCGTTACAAAAGAATATTCGAGATAACGCTGCTAAAGTTAATTGAATAAGAAAGAGAGAAACGCGCGACTGATAACAAAACTAACAGCAATGCCTATCTACTTTTATCGTCTTAATTAAAATAATGTCTTGTGAATATCTTTTAATTTTTCAAATTCTGGAAATATTCTAAATTGTTCTTGTTCTCTCTTCATCGCCGCGAATTTCGTCGCAACTTTATCTAACAAACTCTTTGTCTTGCGATAATTTTCAAGCAATTACATTATGATAGACAAGAATGTACGTCAGGTCGCGCGTATACAACTATGCTATTATGATAATTCGAAACTTTGACCGACATTGTTTGATTATGTAATCGTGTTAGGCTTTAGAGTTTGAGGCAAATGTAATAGCGATTTTGAGTTAGGGAAATATTGGATTAGAGGGAATTAACAGTTCGCTCTTCCCTCGTTTGACTTTGACTACCGTCGTCGGTCCTGAGATTTACTTGATGATTTAGATGATTAGAAAAAATTAGGTATTGTCAAATCCAAATGTTTTGGCAACGATTAAAGCCACAGGCAGCCGTCCTGTGAATTCACGCGCGGTAAATATGCGCACGTGCGAGAACATCGCGAGCCATTTCGCGCGCCCGGAGCGTCGCGACGCCCGACATCGTCGGTCGACTACACGCGGCGCCGAGGCGTTAACAACTCCTCCTCTCGTACTCCGCCGAAGACGGAAGTTTAGCCCCCGTGACACGTAATTTCCACACCGACGGAACTTTCCAGTCTGTGTGCTGCATATACGGTATGGCGACGACGATGAAGAGACGACGAGAAGGATGGAGAGAAACGAGAATGAGAACGAGGACGACGACGACGACGAAGCCGACGATAAACTGGAGCTCGTTAACATCAACCGTGGAGACCTGCCCGTACGAGATACGCCATTTCTGTAAATAACTTCCATCCTTCCTGCTTTTCCTGCGAACTTTCCTACTTCCGTTCACGGCTTAAAGAGGAAGGTGAAAGCGGAGCGGGAAGACAACGAGGGGGCAAGAAGATAGCCTCGTAACGGTCCTTTTGTAGAACCGAAAACTGCGGAAAATTAAAAATTATTCATCGTGCAGTAAACGTTTGCACACAGCGTTCGCCCAAGGCGAATGAAATTGGAGGCAAAATGACATTATAGATACATACGTGAATGTAGAAAATAGAAAATAAACCACGCTTTCTCTCTCTCTCTCTCTCTCTCTCTCTCTCTCTCTCTCTCTCTCTTCTATCTTCGATTGGCGAAACGGTAGAGATAAGAGACAAGAGAGAAAAATATTAATATTATCAACATAATACTGCTAAAACGTTTGACTTCTTAAAGCACGTAATGGATATATATACGCTTTATAAATCACGCTGCTTTCATCTCGCCAAATAAATCACTTCTGCTTTCGTTTCATTAGTATTTCACGCGTGTGCGGAATTACGCGTGGATTACATTTGATCGGAATGTTATGTTTTTTCTATAAAGGTAAAACTACATTTTTCAGAATCACGATTTTAACATTCTTCGACAAATAATGCCTCTCCACAATGGAGGCATATGTATTAAATGAAAATATGAACAATATTTAACTGATTTTATTTTATTGTTTCATTGTTTCGCCATTACTTCGTTATTTCAAATAGAATACGCGCGGAAAAGCCCAAATTAATGTGCGTGAATATTTACGCGTACGTTAGCGTTGTCTCATTTCGACGATGTGTCGCAACGGGAATTCCAAGCTTATGCAGCTCGCGCGCTTTGATGTGCCGTCACGTTCGTCTGATAAACCAAACAAAATGCGTTCGTTAAGCACGAGGCGCATTAGTATTCAAAAGTATACCAACTGCCAAAGTACATTAAAAAATACCCGGCGTCAACCAGCGCCATGCAAATTTAATCTCGTCTTTTCTCTCACCTTTTTTCCATTTTGCATCACGCTATCGTAGAAAACGCAAATTTTTTAATGCACCACCGTAATACGTAATAAAGCACTATATATGCTCGTAATTTCGCGAAAGGGGATAAAAAATACAAGAGTAACGCTGCGGTCCGGCGCGGCGGAGGGGAGAGTGAAACGGCGAAACGGTGGAAAATTAACGAAAAGCCGGACTAGCGATATTTTTTCCCTGGATGTGCAGTTGCAACTTTTTTCATCGCACGCCCTTTGCGGCCGGCAGCGTGGTAGGAAAAATAGGGAAATGCGCGAGAACGTAAAATAAATCGCGAGTTGAAGAAAAAAAAGGAAGGTTGTGCCTGGCGAAAAGATATCTTGTCTGGAAACAATCTTGAGAGTTTCTGAATTATTGCTTTTGTGTTTTAAGTTGTCGGTAATTTGGACGGCTTTAGCATCCCCTTAATCGTGCTAATTTTGTTATTTCGTTTTTTATACTATCCTCTTTTCTTTTGTTATAACGAAATTTTGCGGCAACGTTCTAAAAGCCTTCTTGGGTTAGAAATATCGAGAGTTATATGTACAATAGCGACATGCGTGAATACGGTACGGTTAACAAATATATGCATAATGTGTATATTGCATGACATAAGTGGAACGTCAACATGGCCCAATTGCGACGTCGAGTCTGAGCTACGGTGGTTGTGTATATCGCGAATCGGATTTAAGTACCAGTAATCTAATTATTATTCCATGCCCATGGCATGCATCGATTATCGATATGGCTACGTCTCTAATTGCAATCCCAGCCATTGGCCTAGTAAGAGGATGAACCACGATGGCATCGGTTGCATTGGGCTAATTATAAATGGATGACGCTACAGGAACGTGTGATTGCCTCGCAATCAATTATCGCTATACGATATGCAATAACTATAGCATCTGATAGAGCATATTTAATCAGAGCAATATATTCGGAAACTGTGTACTAAACTAGCAACTTTTCTCACGCCACGAATAATAGAAGACCGGGCGGACCGGGCCAAATGAGAGCCAGACGCGGCTAATTGGTGCGCAATAATTCCTTTATTATAGAATAATGTTCGTTCGTTTTGGCCCAAATTTCGGCGAGATATTTTAGGTCTCTGCGTTGTCGCCTGTGTTATGTATTTCGAGATTAAGACATAAATCCTCCTATACGCTTATAGCAGCAATTCTCACTCATAGTAATGCTAAAATCCTTCTCTTTCGCGGGGGTGGAAATGTCAGATAAGTTTCGTCACGGCGCGGCGGCGCCGGTATTCATCGGAAAGGCGCCACTGCCTAATACACACACAGGATGCCCATCATCGGAAAGAATTCCGCGCGCGTTTCACATACCGACGTCAACGTCGCGTACAAGGCGAGGGGATTGAAATAAGTCTTCGATATATATTTCTTGCATTCCACGTGAGAAATGCGCCGAGTGATATTTAGACAGGGTACACGTCGTGCAGAATGGTGAAAGGGTGCTGCCGTCGCGGTCGCCGCGCCGCTGCTGCCGCTATACCGAGAGCTCGAACAGGATTGATGCACATTTTTATCGCGGTGGAGAATCGCGCGGGACGCCCTTTGAAAATTTATAATGCAATAACGCCCTCGGTGGCGCTGCTGCCGTAAATATCCGACTCTGCTGCATGCGAGATGTTTGCGTTGCGAAGGTGAAAAGCAGCGTTCTTGCAAATCGAGATTTTCATCTTTCTCTTTTTACTGATACCTCGAGAAAAGCGTGTGATATTGTTCCAACAACTCTATTCCAGGTATAAGAGAATATACGCACCCCCCCCCCCCCGATGCTGACAGCATTCTAAAACTTTCTCGCGTGCGAAAAATTATTTTCGTAGTGTTGATTGCAGGCGTCAAGAAAAAAAAGCGAAGCTCGAGCAAATTTATACGAGTAAAATCTCCGAATTTCCACTCGACCGACAAATAAAATGTTTCGTCTCGCAACTTTCTAGAAATTTTCCGTGCATTCACACGCTTCGAGGAAAAAGGGGAAAAACTTTCATGACTAACGCCAGCGAGTAAACGGACTAGTAGTCTACTCGTGCGTAGTTTTAGAATCGTCGTCGGAAATATGGAAATGAAAGAGGACACGGCGAAGCGAATTTATTTCTTTTTTGTGAAATCAGAAATTGAAAAAATAAAAAGAAAATACGTATAGCTATATCTTTCACGAAATTTATGGTTAATAATTACATGTCTTGTTGAAGAGTCTGTTAATTTCGCAGGCAAACTGCCTAGACATTTCGAACGTTAGCAAATAATTCCAATAATATTGTATTGAAGTTTCTTACAGAAACTTGGAATATCGATAACATAAATAAATAGAGAATGACGGAAGGAACGTAGTGTAAAATTATATTGAAGGTAAATTTTCTTAATCGCAGATTAATGCGTACATACCGTTAATAAACCATGCTTTGATAACTGCGAGGCATGGCGAGGGTGTTGTTTTTTTCTTTAAGATAGGAGCAGCCGTATCATCTCGGCGGAAAGGATGGAGAAACTCAGTCTGCTTGACCGACTAACGAGGATAATTATAGAAAGCTTAGTATTGCGCGAAACACAGGTGCTGTAATGATGTAACTTGGAAATTACCTTTAGGAATTGCTCACGCGGGAGCAATTAATACGCGACGCTCTCGGGAGCAATGCCTCAAAGCGTTAACCGTAATTTCAATTTATTAACGACTACTAACGCGCAAGACATTCGCTAGCTGATTATGAGTAAAGAAATTGAGAGTAATGTTCGCTGCAATAAGCGTGGAAAATTGTGGGTTATATATGTTGGAAATTACTTTAACTCGGAGCTATATATATATATTTTACGGTTCACGGGGTTAAAATTAAACCGCATAGATGTAGCCGGCTCTCAGGAGAAAGAAATTGAATCTTCTGTGGCTCTTCTGTCGCATCGGTATTAATAAAAGGAATTAAATTGTATAAATTTGCGATATTTATAATTTCAAATAAGCATTCGCGTATCTTACAGAGACGACATAATGTTAATTTTTCTCAGAAAATATTTAAAATAATATCAATATAAGAGTTAACAAGATACCAGCAATATTAGTATAAAAAAAGCATCTTTGTTCTCCAGAATTAAATATCTAAGATAGAAAGTTCGTCATCTATTTTGAATATTATAAATTGACTCGATTGTATGAACAATGTTCTTATAAATTATTTTACTATTGCCACGTCTTTGTATCATATATGCTGTATTTTTCATGATAAATATTAATTCACATACTTAGGTACGTTATTCTTTGCAACATTTTCCTCGGGACATGCCTGGTGTATTAAATTACGCGCAAAGAATGCGACCGCAATACGGAAAAAAATTGATCTTTCGAAAGTTTCAAGCGGTTCATTCTTAATTCAGACGATGTCCTATACGTTGTGTCCGATTCTCGTGTTGTCACGAGACAGCCTTATCCCATTCCGCAACGTCGTGGCGAGAAGCGAGCGATGCTGGCAAGGAGTTACGGGCTCCTTCGACCCAGACGACCTGCACCCGACGTATCCTAGTGCCGGTGATATATATTCGAGAACGCGGCGGCGCCGCGACACGCGCTAGCTTGAGAGTCCACTCGAGTTACGCGAGCGGTGTAACTATTGAAAATTATGTGACCGCCTTATCGTGCGGCTTCGCGTCCACGTCTCGGGACCGGGGCGTTAAAGTCTTCGGTACGACCGAACAAAGATGCGAGGGCCCGGTTTGCTCGCTTGATCCCCGACCTCTTGAATCGGCAACGTGCATCTCATCCCAAATATACTGTTCATCACCGGAGATACCAATCCCAGTTAAGCACCGAATCTATTATTCCATTATTATACAATACGACTTATAGTACGACCGATTGTCTCTCAGTTAGCCCCATTATATCATTCTGACGTTTCCTCCATGCATCCGATGTGAACGAACGGACTAAATCGAGTCCCCGGTCAATTTATCATGGCGTTTGCACGCAGGAAAGCCAGATAGAAACGAAATGAAATCCCCCGCCGTCTGAGAGACCGCTGCAGGTCATACGGTCCGCGGAGATTTTACCTCCGAACGTCGAGAACTCCGTGGCAAATGGTAATACGTCTTTTCCTTTTTCTCCGGACTGTTGCAGATATCCAGGAGTTTTACGAGCTGACGCTGCTCGACGAGTCGAAATCGGTGCAGCAGAAAACGGCGGAGACGATCCGCATCGCGGACAAATGGGAAGCCAGCGACGGGCCAATCACGCCGACCTTTGCCCAGAACGACGTAAGTACAGTTATGTTATAAGTCTGTTCGCCCTCCATTCGTATGCATGCGCCTCGCGCGAATCGCGTTGCGAATTTTCTCCGAGAAGATAGAGAGACGCGCGACGCGACGCGACGCGTCGAAGCCGGCGCGTAATAAATCTCGATGAGATGCAATTCTCCGACGCGCGGGCGGCGAAAATGAATCTCCGTGCGCGCTCGTTTTGTTGCTTCGAACGAGATTGTTGAAATTGAAATCCCGACGATGTTGGCACAACGACGGAAAATATTCCGGAACGTAATTCGTCGCGGCGCGGGCGGAGTGTTGATCATATCTCGCCGCTCGCGCAGCGGTGCCGTGGCATAATTAGCGCTGGAAATTATAATCGATGAGTCGATTGGGCCGCGGGATATCCATTCCAAGGTCTAATCAATCGGCCGGTCCGCTGATTTTAATTGCTAACTACAAGACCGCCGCACCGCGCCCGTCCGCAATCGATATGCGCCGTTGCGACGGCATATCGACACCGATGTCATAACGGTCAACGATCGACGTGACATTCAACCGGTGCGACGATTGCGTATAGCAGCTTGTATGCATCTCGCGCAACCTCGATCACGTACGGTCGGTTCTTCCGGATTAATTTGATCGTTAGAGTAACGTCGCGAGGACGATGGAAATTCCCGATAGTGGCTATCCCACGAGGGATTGAATAAATGGCATTTGGTGTCTTTGAGGATTTTCGACCGCGCGCTATTTGCCATTAATTTTTCACATTTATTGAAATTTGCACGATTGACATGTTACTAAAAGAAGTATAGAATTTAACATTTTGATGGTGCAGACGCTATTATTTGAAAATGGTGATTTACAATCTAAAGAAAATATCTCTGTGTAATAATAAAAGTGACTATTTCTGTTGCTAAGAATATAATGTGAATTTAAATAATTTCAAATTATTTTATTATTAAATATTGTCAAATTTATTTTTTTAAATTATTGTCACATTTATATGGCTAGTACCCGCCTTTTTCAATTTTTTAAATATAATTAATGGTTATTACGTTGCATATAAAGTATAAATTTTAAATGTATTTCTCTGAAAAAAAGCCGTCGCATTGTGCGGTAAAACGAAAGCGACGAAATACACTGTTACATTGATCGACCGTGTATCAATTATTTAATCGCTATTTTTTAAAATAATTTTACAAAACCAATCAAACATTATACGAACGTAATCAAATGCCATATTGGATTGTCTTTCAACACAATCTGCAACATAATCAATCTTCAACATAATCTCGCTTGAACAGCGCTGCTCTCCGCGCATATATGAAGAACACTGATACGGCGAGCTGTCAGCAGCAGCGGCACTAGAGGCACGAGGGATGATGCGTGCGAGAGAGAGTCTTGGTATTTTTATCGCCGCGGCTCTCCGTGCATTTTCGACTTCCTTTGAATGCACGGCGTTCACGGGCGACGTTTATATAACGCATTCCGGACGTACGTTTCAACGCATGGGCAGGTATCCCATTTTCGCGTGCACGTATACAAAAAATGTCCGGTGAAATTTCCGCAGGAGACGGAATGTAAAAAAATCGCGTATCTTCTCGCGCGATTTTCGCCGTACAAAGCGTCGTTAATTGTCTGAGCTTAACGTCTCTCAGATACGCAGGAGACACGCGCGACACTGCGAGATCTCCTACGACGTCCCATAATAACGTCGCTATTCTCCTTCTGCGCGGGTGCCGTCGAGCGAAATTAAAGGAATACAAACGTGCCGCGCCAGATACCGTGTTCCCACTCCTCCCCCCCTCACGACTCGACATTTTCCGATATTTTAAATAAAAGCGTTCTTGCATTTTCTTTACGGGTGCAACTAGGAGGAAATAAGAACAAAGCGAAATATTAATGAGGTTTCCCGGGTTTGCGTTCGTTTTATAATTACGCCAGGCAAAGGCGGATATTATACCACAGATAACAATGTTTCGTCCTAAGCTCGGTCCTAAGCGAAGTATCGTTCTCTCTCCTCTCGTCCTTTCCTTCGCGCTCTCTTCGTGTATGTAAGAAGCTACAGGCGGACTGTCGACAGTATGTACATTCTAACATTGCATATGTACATGAGCTTTAATATGTAGTACCTGTACCATCAAGTAAACGTTATTGGCACATATATCGGCATTATGATTGAATTAATCCGTCACGCACGGCATTTCTCCGTAAATCGATTGAAATTCTGGCTGCACTCTGGTTTTTGGGTGTCATTGACTGTATCTGATTTCTTTATCTAATTAATCGACTTATCTAATTAATTCAAGTAACATAAACAAATTTGGCAATAGTAGCGGTAATTATCACGCCTGGCTCTTATTTCCAAATTTGTTAATTAATGTTATTTGATATTTAATTATATAAGATTAATTAGATAAAGAAATCAGATACATGTTATTTTATTCAAAAGAGAGCTTTTATATATTATTATTTATTCTTATGTAGTTTTGCACATATCTTTTTACTATTTAAATAATTTTTACGTTATTTTGTAGGAATTGTTTACCTTAATTAGAAAATTTTACGATAAAAATTGACAATGTCTCGGAGCTGGAGTTACATTACTCTTTCGAGTAATGCGCACGGGAATGGAGAGATTTATATACTACGAATCAATGTGAAATGCTGTGGCGAACCAACTTGAGGCGGATCGATAAATTGCAATTCGTTGCTAGCGCACTAAATGTAATTCGCAGAAATTGCATTGTAATTAAAGGCTATAATTACATTGCACTCTATCATGAGACGTATCGTCATTCTGAGCAACTCGAATAAAACGCAGCGTTAAATTAACCTCAATTATGTCGAATTCAACAATACCTTAATAAACTACTTACCGCGTATAATCATCGTTAGATATAATTTTAATCGTACTTTTCCCGTGAGTCTTCGGTTTATTCATAATTTTATTAGAAATATATACATACATACAAAGAGAAGGGAAATACGTATAACGAAGAGAGCACGGTTGCTCTCCATGTTTGTAATACAGCATATTACCAGATTTACATATTTTGCGAAACAATTTTCTATTCTGCTATTGTAATTTTTCTTTGATTTTACATCTGAATATTTGTTATGTTCATGTTAAACAATTTGCATTGCTTAGAGAGTTAATAGCTTTACTCTGCTTTAAATAGTTAATAGCGCGGTATTATCATTGAACGAGCCAAAAAAATAACATTGATTCTTGTACACGAATCACAGAAGTTTTTTTAATTAAGTAAAATGTGATTTTACCAAGCATTGATTAAAACAATTATTGCGCGAGAAACAAAAGCGATGCTTTTATTATTTTATTTTAAAATAGTGAGAAATAGTCAGGAATAGCAATGGAAATAGGAGTAAAAAACACGAGTGAAAAGTTTGCTTCATCATATATTTGATAATTTTATATTTTATTGCTTATATATCGACCGCTCTATTTTATTATGACAATAATTAAAACTAACTGGTCGGTTGAAAGTGATTCTCGAACAAGATCGAAAAATGTTTTGTCTATTTAGAATTACCGGATGCATGCGTTTTTTATATAAGGCGCTCGATAATAGACATGTTTAATAATATTTCTTGTGGAAAACTTGAATATTTTCTTGATATTAATGAAAAATATGTAGTAGTTTCTGAGCTGTGTACCAATCAAGAGAGAAATAGCAAAATAAAGAATAGAAAATCTTATCTTACAATTAATTTTAGATTGAACAGAATCTCGATAGAGTTACCTATAGTTTTCTTTTCAATTAGGACTGCGAAAATTGCGGAAACGTACGACGGCCGATCGGATTTTCAGAGAGAAAATAATGTTTACTTTCAACAATGTCGTTCTGTTGACCAAATGCAATTACCATAAAAAAAAAACTTTGAAAGAGGAAGATCATTTAATTGCCGACTCTCAAAGCCAGAAAACGATAAATCGGCGCAACAATGTCGAATGTGCGTATCGTCGTGTCGTACACCATCGTATAGATATATATGTATATATAACGCGACGCTCTCGTGAAACAACAGTAGAAGTTAACAACTTCTAATGGCGCATTAAATGCGGGCCATTACCGTCGCGAAACAATGCCGCTGTTCTTCGTTATAGTGGCCGCTTTGCCATTCGCTAGCCGTCAAAACTTCGATACACATTGCTGACCGGTTGGACATTTGTTCGCCGCCGGTTTTACGGGAGAGTTTGATATCAAACAAATAGACGCAGCCCCAAAACAGCGCGCTCTCTCGCAGCCGATAATCCTAATTATATACGCAAAACGGAGACATTGTACAGCAGTAACACGTGCTACGGGGTAAATGACTTGGTTCGAGCAACATCCATTTGAAATACGAAAGCTTCGAGTCGATTTTAAAAGACGGACGGAATTGAATTTACTCAAAAAATCACTGAAACATGGAATCGTAGAGAGAGAGAGAGAGAGAGAGAGAGAGAGAGAGAGAGAGAGAGAGAGAGAGAGAGAGAGAGAGAGAGAGGAGAGAGAGATCGGTGTCGGAAAGTTATATATTTTAGACGCGCGTCACGTCACTACCCGATAAGCGCGCAGAAACGAGCTCGAGAAATATACTCTTTATCACGTTCATTGCCACGCCCCGCGAATATCCGCGAATCCGGCTTTAAGGAGCGTGCCGGGCGTAGAATATCGCCGGCATTGTAAACGGACGATATTTTCCCTGTTTGTTTTCCATTACTACGCGAGAGGTTGTCGTCGCCCCTCGCCATCGCCGTCTCTGGAATATGCACCGCTATGATAAGGGTGGGTAACCGCACTCGGTGTAATGGAAAATTCTGCGCCCGCCGCGCCGCCGCGCCGCTTCGCTGTGAATATCCTTCCTTCCACGGTGTCCGCCTTCCCGGTTCTTCCTTGCTGAACGAACGCGATTTCCCGTGGGAAACGCTGAAATCGATAAGGGTCGCTCGCTTCCGCTCCTCTGACCTTTCTTTTCCGCGAGAGACGAAGAAGGTGAGGGTGTCCGGGGGAAAGGCCGCGGAGAGATTAAACTGTCGGTGTTCGTCGTGTGGGTCGATTTAAGTATCGGTAAACAATATCGGACAGTAAGTAATTTAATTTTCCGAAGGTTGGGCGCCAAAGGGCTAAGTTTTCTGAGAGCGGCAGTTTGTGAGAACAAGCATGTCTCTCGCACCATTAACCCTAAACTCTATCACTTAAAGTGCGCGCGCGGCTGTTATTTTCTCGTTATTCAGTTTACAGTCGAAATGTGCTTTCACATCTTCACTTCACTCTTCTAACGTTATTATAACGTAAGCAAATCCAAACTCTCGTATATGATGTACATATGATAACTAAAGCTTTTCAATCCCTGCGGAATCCGCGATAAAATTTCCATATAGGGAGAGCTCTCCTGATTCCTGGGCCATTGAGGTGGCCTCCCATTTTAGGTGCAGTTTTCCGAGGTTACTCGCGAGTCTGGTTAACGGCACGGGATTGCTTAGACCTTCGAAGAATGCGGGAACTTTTCTCCGACTCTCCGTGCTCTGAGTGCGGAGAATTTTAAGCCGTTTCGCGCACAAAGCTGCTGCCGGATGGGCGACGACGACGGAAGGGGGACAAAGCTGCTTCTCGTTTTTTCGTCTCGCGACTCGACATTTCGCAGTGCGCGCTGTGCGCGAAAGGCATTCAAGACAGATGGGACATTGCTTCACTCCCGGGCGAGTCCCGGGGATCACTTTAAACGACGCGCACAGTTGCACAGATTTCACGAGATCGCGTAATTATTTCGTCGTGCGGAAAAGTGTCATGAGCTAAAAACGGATTACGTAATCGCGGGATTACGACTGTTCTCCTCGAAATGTGCGCGCGCGCGCGCCCGATCGCACGACATTTCTCTTTCCGGCGACAAAGGGAATTTATAGTCAGAGTCGCCTGTGCAACCCGAAACCCATTTCGTCTCGGGAAAACGCGTCCGTTTCCGATAAATGGAAGAAAGTCCAAACGAGAGCGTTACTCGACTCTTCGATCCGTTTAAAAATGCATGCGTTTGCGGCTGGCGACTTAATGCATTGCGTGGCGAATGCCGGTCCATTCATTTGCGCAACCTGGAATAAAATTCGCCGCTATTTCGCTACTGAAAGGAATCTCACAGCTCGTATCGCATTTCAAGTTTTCAAAAGCGCTGGACGTCGCGGAAATATCGGATAACGATACAAAGCCACGTCTCGTTTTACGATTCAAATTCTGCGACAGTAAGCTATTTTACGCGACTCTTTATCATACGATAAATAAGTTCTCGCGGTGGCACCGATTATTGAGGTATGGCGGAAATTTGTTCGGCCAAATGGAATAAAATCACCGCGCAAATAAAAGGGATTTTACATACGTGCTATTTCGAAAAAGTAATTTATTTAACACCATACGGCTTTCATATTTGGTTTTATCCGCGTATCGTGTTCGTTGTTTAATTATTCGGGGAGATAAATATCGCATCGCGCAAATGTGTGGTTTGAAAAGTTACGGCGATTTGTTGTTCGCCCAGCCGTGGTTACTTGTTCCCTATCCGGACAAAAAGAACGAATGTCGCGCGACATTTATCACAGCGAAAAAAAAATTAATCGGCTGGCGAAAGAACAATGCTCCCCTCTCCCGTCTTCCGAATATCCCCAATTACGACCGCCGTGCTTATCCGACTACCGCGTCTTCTCCTCCGACCGTCATTCGACTTTATTCTTCCTAACGAGGAGCCCGTTATTTCTTATTGCGTCAGACTTCGCGTGAGAGCCGAACTGTCGTCCGCATCCGCATTTCTATTTCGCTTTTTGTCGACGATGAGATAACACTAAACTGGCAATAACGACGACGTTTACTGCATTTAATTTGATTTGCGCTGGATAACGACACGCGTGTCACTTGCGCGCGCGTTTTGCGCGGATACGAAGACCGTCATCGTGTTTGTTTGCGGTTTCGCCGTTCGATACACGCGAAACAAGGAAATTCGTGCTTACTCCCGTATTTCCTTAATAACATCCACTTATACATAATTCCCAACCTATTTAAATATATATGTTTCATATATTGTAGAATTTTGGGGGGCGGCGGTGTGGTCTAGTGGTAGAGCGCCAGACTCGTAATCTGAGGAACCAGGTTCGAGTTCACTAGAGCCATGTAACATGGAAAAGTTTTTTTTTCCGAAAAACCGCGCCCCTCCGTGTAAGATACGGAGAAAACTGGGCTCCGTCTTTCGGAAGAGACGTTAAACCGTTGGTCCAAAGGAGGAAACAGTAAGGTAGTGGATGAATTGGAGGTTAGGGTTGGCTACGTCCCTTCAAAACGTCCTTTAAGGCCCCTTGGGGTATATAAAGTAAAAATTCTTTATCTTTATATATTGTAGAATTTTGGATACAATATTTCAAACAAACAGAGAGACCACGATAATGCTGTTTTAGAAATCAAAGGTATCTGGGACCGCATGAATTAGAAATAGACAATGGCATACCGAGAAATCAAAATACCATTGAACGAGACAACGTTGTCTTAGAATAAATAGAAAATCGACTTGCAGGTTACGGGACACCTTACTCCGCAGCCCTTATTTCCATACAAGATATTATACCAATAATTTCTATCCTCTCTGGAACCATAAATACATCGCTTTACATAATTTTCCATAAGGTGGAATGTTGCGGATCCAATAACAATTTTTTTCGTTTAATGTATCGGTGTTTTTAGCAAAATTTTTTGATTCTTACAAATCGCAATTCTTACAAAAAATGTAAATTTTATATTGTTTAATTTCATGGATGTGAACCGCATTCGAAATTCGTATGATTTATTATATTAACTACAGCAGCTGCGGAACAAAATTAGCGGTTATGTATTTCGTTCTCACGTATTTCTTTTTTAATATTGATCTGACGCAAATTTAATTTTTTTATGGTTTAAATTAAAACTCGCATTTAAAGCCTTTCGCAACAAAATTCTAGGAACGTACAACTGTAATTTTATAAAAAGCGTAAAAATGTACATATTCATGCGCATAATAAAATATTACTGTTACACGGTACGATATATTCCATTGTATTTTTGTTGACCATACGTCAATGTACTCGGATTCAATGGAAAATCTCGGTGTAACTCGCGCACGATTTCTCATCGTTATCGATATTATCGATATAAGGGACGCATGAAGGGACACGGACGAATGAGAACCTCCCACAGGATCCGTCGTCCCGCCATCAAACTATTTAGAATACAATCCATGACGGTGGAAGTAGATGAAGCCACGACCGACTACCAACTATTGCGTCTCTCCTCGGAAAGGTTTGGCAAACCACCTCGTTGCTGACGGGACATTCGTCACTCGACTATCTCTTCGGTCCCCCGGAGGCATACACGAGACTGGAAGCTAATATCCGCGGCAGGCACGGCGCAAATATACGCGGTCGGTTGCGTTTACGGCTTAAGAGAGCTGTAAAATATTCGCAAATTACTCCCAGCGAGAGCGACGGTATATGCGCGCTCGCTCTTGCCCCGCCATCCAACAAGTATCGTGCCCGACTGCTCGCCAACCTATTCGTATCCACGCGCGAATTCACCCAATCTAAAACTCTCTCCCAGCGCGTGGAGGAACGCTCAGAAGTTACTCCGCACTATGCTGCTTTTCTTAACTTTAGCTGCTTTTCAATATAAACTTTTTTTAACGATTTCCCTTTATATTAACGTAACTTATATATACCTATTGTAAGCTAAGCTGCTAATTATGATTGCAATATAGTTCAACGTACAATTACAGTTTCTCGAAACAAAGTTTTCGATACATAATTAGAAGGATAAATCGATAAGCATTATGTAATACTGTGTTCGATCGCGTTATGTAAATTGTACGTTTTATACTTTGAAACTCCGTACGTACAATTTTCAGTTGCGATAAATTTCTTTCATTTCGTTATTTGCGTACAGCAAATCCGGTATCCGTAAAAATGATTTTGTCAATCAACGATGTCGCGCGCTCTCATGCGTACGGCGTGCTTCGATCGCGCAATGCCTCTTTCCATCAGTTTCGCTGCCAAACTGAATCGAGCAATGGGTTAAGCCCTAGTACGTGGATAAAGCTTCCGGGCGCTCTGTACTTTTCACTATCCATGATAAAGCGAAATCCATTTGACTTACAGCTTATCGACTTTCTGGAAGGAAGCCGGATTTGTGAGTAATTTTGCGTAACGACGCACGCATGGTTACTCTGAAAAATGCTGTGTGTGTGTGTGAGAGAGAGAGAGAAGGAGGGAGGGAGGGAGAGTTTTCGTCAACCTTTGTGACGAAAGAGGCATTCTTAAGGTGTGCTGCAGAACACATACACATACACACACGATACGATGTCCTGAAAATATTTTTCTTTCCGGGGAAAAAGTAAACGTTACCCTGTAAAATTGCTGTTTCCGTGCAAACCTCTTTCCGAAAAAGTGAAATACATTTAATTTTCTTAACGCATTTACTCGTGAGAAACTGCCTGTCATGTCGTGTGCAATCTCGAAAAGAAGTATTCATCGTGTAGCAAAAATTTTCTGAAAACACTTTGCCTTAATATCCGTGAAACGCGGAATCTCTAATAAATACTTTCCATTTCGTAATTGCAAATTGTGGGCGATAACAGAAAGTTAAGATGATAACCGTCAAAAATAAGCTTACAAATTTTCAATTAAAATATAAATAATTATATGCTATAATTATCGCATAAATTATTCTTTTTATTAGATATGACTATCTATCAATAGTAATTGAATATTTTCATTAATAAATAGATTAGTGAAATTTGTTTGTTGAGATTTGATGTCCGCGCCTCTATTTCGCGGATCCTTTACTTAACGGTTAACATTAAATTTTCCGACCACAATAGCCGGACAATAGTCCGGACCGAAGTTGGTCCGGACGACGCGACACGAGTTACGAGATCTCGTTACAGCTTACAGCCCCACGAAATGTATGGGCGACACCCGGAACACCCACTTACGAAGGGTTCTTGAGGCGTTCTTCGTCCGCGATCACAATTCACCGTATATCCAGCCAGCTTGTTCGCTACGTGTTTTGCAGCGCATACAGTTTTCCTCGCTGTGACTTTTTCTTGAATTACATACACAGGTAGATATATACATATATGTCAATTTTACCATTGTTGCCCGCCGCGAATACAATAAATAGAATAAACAAATAAACATATTCGAAACGTCAACAGAAATTTAATATATGCGAAATTGTCAACAGAAATTCAAGTAACATGTATACAATATATCACGGAAGAGAACATTGCATTTGTACTTTACAGCAATTTCAACAATTTTCCAATATTATTTTATCACTAATAGTGTTATTATTAATAATATATGCCTCAAAAAAGTGAATCTTGTATTTATTTTGTTTCTATTGTAATATGATAGTATAATCAATTTAATAATAGATTATTAAAAATGTCGGAAAATGAATTGTACATAAAACTTCTCTGAAAAGTTACAGCTTTTAGATTAACGTTTCCTTTTCATTGATGTATTTTTTTTCATCGATATATTTTTCATTCACGATCAATACCGTGATCGTGAAAGATTAAAAGATCTGTTGTTCCAGAAATTTTCTACATCTTGATATATGATTTATCAAGTTTCTGTGACATATGGTGGGTCTTTTTGTATTCGAGTCACACAAACGTAGCCGTTTACCGCACTCGGAGCATCATGCGATGACACACAAACTATACCGACGAGAACTCATTGCATAAATTCCGGCTAACGGGACGGTGCCGTCGTACCGCCTTCGTCGCCAACGTTGGGTAGGTCGATGAGAGGGCGAGCGTCGGTGGCGGCTCGCCAATTAATCACCTTCTGACAAATTGCCGAACCGGTCGTTTTGCTCGTAACATTAGAAGCGCCGGCCGGGCCGTGCTGCCGTGTTCTTGCCGGCCGTCTCTTCCTCCGCGAACGGCGCCTTCCTCTATGTGGATTACGCAAGAAGGATCCCGCGGGATCTGCGAAGGCGGCGGAAGCGCAGAAACCGAGGAAACGGGGGATTACGGTGTTTATTAGAGGCTCTCGCCGGTGGAGTTAATGGAAGCCTGGCCCATTTCCATTTTCGACGTTGCCGGAAGGATATCTACGTGCTCGTTTTCTGCTTCAATCAGGAGTTAATATCGAATATCGAGATATTGTAATAAAGAAAAGAGGTTGCGTTATGTGATGTTATATTTTACGATAATATATTTTATGATAATAATAATCGTACATCGAAGCAAGTAGTTTTGAATAATTTGTTGGTCATTACGTCCATTTTAAATATTGACCGTATTTATTGCTTTTTGTGAATGAGAATATTAATAATGTTGTTAAGTGTTTGTAACTGTAAAATAATTTTGTAAGAATAATTGGGACGAATCTTTTTCTTTCTATAATCTCGTTATTTATAATAAAAATAAGATACTAACAAAATAAGTATATAAATACAAAATATGAATTAAAGTTGTGATACTTGACAGGACTTACATTTATACTGATAGTGATAAAATAACATTGAATACAATTGAAGATAATTGCATAATATATTGTTCTTACTATATTCTGCTCTTACTATTCTATGTAAACTCTCATAGACAATCGCACATATTTATACATTTAATATAAATCTAAATTCCACTACCTTCCGCATCGACACGAATGGTAACAGCTTCTTGCTGCACACTAGTCCATCGAGTCTTCGATTTCCTGTAAATCGTCGGAAACGACTTGCGAAACTTTCGCGCCAAACGAAGAGTCACGATTTTGCGTTACAGAGTACGTGAAAGAATACTTGAGTTCAATTTAACGCTATTCGAAAACGAAATCTCCACCGTACACCGAATCGAGTCTCGTCTCAAGTCGTCAGGGTATTTCCAAGTTCTATGGTGTACGAGAAAAGACTGTTATATACGGTGAAGAGTGAAGTGCAGTTTTCGTCGGAGTCCACTGCAGAAAAAGCAAAAGATTTCTGCAGAAATATATCCCTGATGGTGAATTTCGCGGCGCGCGATTACGATCGAATTTTCCTCGTTTCGCGCGCGAGCCGGAGATTCGGGAGGCGCGGACGGCGACTTCGCGTGTTGGCGATATTACGTCGAACAGACGTACAGGATAATTAATGCGACTGACAACGGGACGCAAATCGGAACGTGTGAACGTTGATGACGAGCGGGAATTTAATAACGGCGCGGCAGGTAAAAATTTGGCGCGCGTTCGGGAAAAAAATTGCGCTTGCTGTAGAAGAGACCCGCTGTAAAAGAGATGCACGTTTCGCTGCAATAAAGTGACTTCCGCATAATAGACGGCGGTTCGCTCTGGCGAATTGCCGCTGAACGTGGCATGCGCGCGCGTTGACGTTACCAACGTTGAAGGAAGCAGGCGAAAAAATATAATGCCGACGGACGCCGTCTTGCGAACTAATTTTTAATGCGCCGACGAGGTTGATATATTGCACGCGATATTCTACGCGCAAAACGTGCCGCGCGCATATTCTGAGATATTATAATTACCGCATCTGTCTATTCATGTCTCTTCTCCTAATGGAACCTCCGTGAAACGCGTATCTCGTTAACGATTCGTCGGCAGATTCTTTTTGATATGATTTCGGTAAAATTTACTGACGTTGCGACTCGTAAGGCGCATTTAACCGATATAACGACGCTAACGATAATTGTTCGAGGCATAGAAAAATATGGCAGTTTATCATAACAGGGAAGTGCAGTTAGACGACGAAAAAGCGTTTCACATAAAATGTACACTCTTCGTCGTCGGAAAATGTCCCATCGCACTTTACCGCCGGAAAATGTCGCAAAATGTCGCTATCTGGCTCGTTGCCATTTCCACGCGCAGAACAAACAGTCGTATATATGAATAGCACACCGTGAAGTGGCTCTTAGAGAGGTTGAGAATTTTTTTTTTTTTTTTAATAAGAATATTCTCGCCTGATATGTTTGCGAATGGAAATTATCTGATGAAATCGTTAGGAGTTCGTAAATAAGTGAAGCACTCGGAAACGTGTTACGTCGGGATGGAATGAAGGGTACGAACAAGCAGATGCCTTTGCTATGTATGTTACATCGCGCACGCCGGCGTGGACGTGGAACAGCTCGTAACTCTACACGATAACGTATAACAAATCGTCGTTTTTACAGAGTACATTTGGCATCGATTAACTAAGCGAGAGCCGACTTCCCGACCGGAGAGCCTCCCTCCTCGACTTTAACTTATAACAGAATGAAATAACATTATTCGCGTACGGTTGCAAAGTGCTTGAAAGACGTGTCTGCAATAAAGTAAGCCGCGGCGCGTCCGGCAAACGCGGAAATTGAGCGTGTGCCGTTCGTGGAACAACCCCGGCAGACAACACGTAGGCCATCGTTCTCGCCTCTCGCGTAATTCCCATCCGAGCGTAGTATCGCCTTCAACGTCGACGGGGGTGGCGGCGGCGGCGGCGACGATGGTGGTGGTACTGCCGGTACTGGTGCCTGCCTGCCTTCGCAGCACCACATCACCCATACACGAAACAACGCCGTTCTCATCCCGCTTGATGGATGTGGCGTGCATCGTCTGCCTGGTCGTGGCTGGCTGCTTCCGGAAGCGAGAGAGCGTTTCTCTCTACCTCCCTCTCTCCTTCTCTCCCTCTTTGCCCTCCCCTCTCTCTCTTTCTCTCTCTCTCTCTCTCTCTCTCTTCTCCACGTCCAGACAACGGCTCGCTCCTACCTGCGGCCGGCGAGGCGCGTGAGAAATCGAGGTGAATGAAATTTCACGGTGGCCGGAATGAGTTCTGACTTCCGCCTGGCTCCGTAATTATCTGTTTTCGAGGAAATTACTGTCCGACAGTTTTCGCCTCCCTCACCTCCGCGCCTCCGCGCCTCCACGCCGCGTCTCGTCTCACGGTGAGAAAGAATTCGCAGCGTCCAGCCGGATTGATGGCAGCGGATTAATTGCACCGATCCGACGAGATTTTAGGCGTCGGATCACGCGTGTTTGCGATCAACAAGAGCGATTCGTGCCCTGCATGATACGCGCGTTTGTTTAGACGCATATCGGAAATTTCATTTCGCGTGGGGTACACGAGCTCGTGCACAATAAAAGGAATATATAAGGAATAAGGAATTAAATATAGAGAGAATTCCGTGTCTTGAAAAAAGACACGATGCGACTATATAAATTATCTCTATGTTTAATTCCTTGTTCCTTATTCCTCTCATTGTGCATGAGCCCTTATATCGAATAAAAGGGGGATCGAAATTAATGCGGTATATATACACCCAAATGAAATCGGGCTTTTCTACTTGTTTTCCTTTCATCGTAAATATCTGTGCAGTTATTTGCGATGTCGATTGCCCCGTCTGCCGCAAGAAAATTTATTATTAATCAAAGTTAATTAATCAAACCGTACTTATCCGTTCGCGCTCTCGTATTAAATATTCTCGAAAGATAATAACGCCATCAAACTTGATATGCATGACCAGTGTTGGGCGACGACGCGTGTAGAGTTAAATGATGCGGAAAATTGTGAGGCCGCGTCGAGAGGATCTAACCGAGAGGATTATAATTCCCCGCGCACAATGCGCGCCGATCTGAAATGGAGCAAAGGAGGGAAAGTCGTGGCGGCGGACGCGATCGATCGACGTCTTCGCGACACAAATAATTCATGATTGACGACGTCTCGCGTATTGGTATTCCGATGAATTATGCATTCGGAAGCGCATGTCATTGCTCTCTCTCTCTGGTCATTGGTAACGATCAGAGAATTGGAGATTGCAGCACTCTCCCTGTTTGCTTTGAGTTGCTTATAATTATTATACGGTGTTCTATCAATCCTGGTTATCGGTGTAGTTAAAAGGAGAGGGCAGATGTATGTCCGCATCCGTTGTATATGTGTATGCTCCCGCGGCTTTCAGCATACGTACAAACGGCCGAATAGAATTTGGGGATCCGGCAGCGTTCCGCTTCTGTGCCAATATTGACGCGCCGTGGAGGGATGCGATTGCGCTTGCCCTATATGCACTCTCTGCAGCTTCTCTTCGGACACGAGTTCGCGGAATTGAATTTTGGTGATATAATTATCGAATACTGTGTAACTAAGCGATCTGTATCCAGCGCGATAACGCCGACCCGAACGAAAACCAGCATTCTCGCCGAGCGGTTTGAACGGTGAATAATTATGAGTAACATTATAGGGAACTCTGAAGGTACAGGGAAGAGGGATCCTTGAAGCATGGAAGTGTAACATCCCTAAGCAAAGGGTCTGTGAGGAGAGGGTAACGCGCAGAACAGCAATGCTCTGTCTTTTTTCTGTAGCGATATATGGCTCTCTTTCTCTCTCTTTTTCTCTCATAAGAATACATGCAACAGTTCTTTCTTATTTTCACAGTGATACGTGACTCTTTTCCTCCCTTTGTGTGGGTCTCTCTTTTTTTATAGCTGTTTCTGTCCTGCTTATGTATGTACGTATCTACTTGTTCTTCTCTGTAGTGACATAATTGTCTTCATCTCATTTCTTTTATCTCTGTCTACCTCTGAATTATTTCTTTTCCTTCTCCAACTTTTTCTTATTTATTGCTTATTTATGAGGCTTATATTAATCATACAGAACATTTAAGATTAGTCAATAGAATCTAATGTACTTGTATAATAGAGAAGGAAGATCTAAAGAAAAAATGATTAAAAAGAGTATATTTTTTATTTTTGAGAAAGAAAATTTATTTTTAATATTTTTTACTTTCTCTCTCACATGACAAGTATCTCATATTCTCTGTTACAAGCATCGTATATTATTTGTGAGGAACGCGCCAACATCTCGACGCGTCATTATCGCGTCGAAGATATCATTTTAGAATATTCGTAAATCTACAATATTTGCAGTATGCATCGTAACAAGTAAAAAAACAAGAAAATGACATCGGAAGAGTCTTAAGAAGAAAATAATGAATGCATAAAAAAATATAATAGTTATTAAGTTAAAGAAAATTATATTTAACTAATTTTGTTAATAACTTTATTATTTAAATTGTCAGTTTTTTTTTTTAAGGAAATCAGAAAATTTGTTCTAAAAGACACATCCATTCTTTGCACACAATTATTTACGATATAGCTGCATGATTTTATCAACTTATACTATTGAACTGCTTTTTGAATTATTATTGAACCGTTGCGCGTTGTTGAAACGCTAGTGACGTCATATCCCCTCGCCGCACAAATCTCCCTTCCCCGAATCTTTTTCAAAGCTCCCGGATTAGAACCCGTATATTATAATACATATTACACCCAAAACACCGGCGAAAGCTACTTCTTTGATCTCCAATACTATACTGTACATATTTTATGTATGTACTGCTACATTCTTTTAATCTTATATCGATTAGCTCAGTTATACGAAAAGCACAATCACATGGTATTAACCCTTTTATGAACGAGCATTGAAATGTAATCGCGTCTCGTTTACCACATTCGTCCCGAAAGGATTAGATCAGATCCGATGGATTATTTTATTATGATTAATTAAATCTGCTTGAAACCGCTTAATTATGTTAGGCACGATGTCAAATTAAGGACGAATGATAATGAATGATACTCGTTAAACTGTTCAAAAGTATAATTAAGGAGCTCGAGATAAATCCTGAATGGAATTTTAGGCTGAGACGGAAGAGAGAAACACAGAAAGAGAGAAATGTACTTTTACTTGAAAATGTACCTTAGTCTCTTTATTACACGATACATTTCAGGTACGCGAGAGCAATCTCTCCGGAATCGTCGGTTTCGCCTATAGCCACTGACAACGGCAAAACGGTCCTTGTTTCAGGATCTACGTGGACCAATCATTACCGCCACAGGTCTCTTCACACGAAAACATATGTACATAGAAAACATATGTATATGTATCGAAACGAATGAAATAACATGTGCCCGAACCAGGCGGAATCAATTTCGAAATAAATATCTTCCATCGGCGCTAGAATATTCGCTTACAGAATAAACAATAACAGAAACTGTACAGGGAAACTCGATAGGATAGGATTGCGCTCCGTATGCAACAGACCTGCAGCTTAAATTCTTGATTATCTATGAGGATTTTTTGTGCACGAGTGTACGGCGTTTTAAGTCATATACACATCACACGCGTCATTATTATGAACCTTTTGGTCGAAAGTGTTCTCCAACGAGCTTACGTGAAGATCACTGCCAGTCGTATAAACTCTTTGCTTTTGCGCTTTATACGCGGCGGCGCGCATTCTCTCGTCCTGGATGCTTCTCCCGCTATGGTCTCCCTTTGAAAGCACTCGAGAAGGGTTACGACCGCAGCCTGAAAAGCTGCAGGGGACATAAAGAAAAGACGGCATCCGCCCTTACCCGTGCGTGGCCCCATTTCTCACGTGGCGCAACGGCGACGGCGACGGCGACGGCAACGCCGACGTTGACGCCGACGCGGCAGGCCTCCTATTGTCACAGACGAACGTTTTCGAATTTTTTCGCACGCGCGAAGCTACGAACATACCCACATGCTGGCGAACGGTCGCCAGCGTGACGGTATTTGACGTATATTTAGGGAAGGTCGACAAACGTTTGTCACAATCGAGTCGAGATGTCGTTCAATTGCGTTCGGTTGTTTATCCCACTCCGCTAGTGTGCATGCGTTGGATAAATTTATTGGGAAATATTTACATTCGCACCAGTCGTAGACTACTCTCGTGCAAACGCGAGCGTTTTTACCTTGCCGTATCATCGGATGGAATGACATGATGATATGCTATATCCGTTTACTTTTCAGAGATCATCTACATTTTTCTACAATTTTACATTCTTGTATTATCCGCTTCTATTCATTAACTAAATTCTCGATCAATCTTACAGGTTTTTCTCTTCGTACAAAGTGTAATTGTTTATCAGATTGAATATGATTTTATGTGAACAAATTGTATATTGCGTGCATATTACAATAATGAATTCCAGTACAGTAAATTTTGAGATACTTTGCCCTTTCTACCGCGATAAAAATATCGATTTCGCTCCTCGTAGACTTCGAGCAAGAATTCACAGTATCCATTTTACAGGACCAAAGCAAATGCGTTTTATTCGAGCTATTTGAACACGCGAGTACGAAAAGAAGAAGGGGAACACGGAAGTGCGCCCGCATTATTCTATTTTGCAAGACGACACGAAAAGAGAGCAGTATTTATCTTCCAGTTCGCTCCCACGAAGCTTTTATTCGGAGATCAGATCGAACAAACATTCGCCGGAAGCAGACTCAAGAGGAGATTCTGGAGGGTAGTTCCGATAGTAGAAGGAGAGAGGAGAGGCAGCATATCTTAAATCAACTGAATCGTGAAGTAGAAAGCCGGTTAGCTGATCCTCATCGCCGTTTTCCGTCGTCGCGCCGCCTTCGCTGATTCCAAATCTATATAAATCGACTTTCAGATTACACGGTTTTCAGAATCGGAACCGGGCGGCATCTCGTTACGTCTCTCGGCGAAAGGAGGTGGATTTATTCTCCACGCGTTGCCTATAACAGCCACCGACGAGTGTGCTGCAAACACTCTTCTTGATTTGGGAATAGGTGCGGACACCATACGTTGTCAGATCCGTCCGTTTGGTAAATCGGAGGAACAGCTGGATCTACGTTCGATCGCATTTAATTTGCCGCGTTGGTTCAAAATGCCATCTGCCAAAATTATTCAATAAACGAACGAGAGAGAATTAACGAGACGCTTAAAAACATAATGCGTGATTACGTGTAAAACATTTCATAATCCAAATGTCCATAGTAATATGCATAATTACGATTGTATCAAAAAGCCAAAAAAGAAAAGAGCTAAAAAAGAAAAACAGTCAAAAAAGAAAAAATAATTGTGTTCATAAATCAGTTTGTCTATATTACTATAGACAAATATAAAAGACCCTCAAACTTTATATATTTATTTATTAATGCGATATGTAAAGAAGATACTTCGGATTACGCGAAGTAATTCGATTACGAGTCGGTTAAAATGAGGCTGTTCAATTTCCTGCTATTCAGTCGAATCGTGGATGGCAACCGTAGGCCTTCTTTGTAGTAAAGAGAACACGAGAAAGAAGAGCAACACTGAAACTTTCCGTCTCTCCGGAGAATCGGAGGGATAGTAGCGGCGGGGAAATTGTTTTTACGATAAAGTTTGCTTTAGTGGAAATCGGTTCTACTCTTTCTCATTCTCTGTCTCTTTCTCTCCTTCCCCTCTCCCTCTCTCTCTGTATCTCGATCTTGTGAATGGAAGTATACATTTGACGTGTTTCGGTTTGTATTTTGTGACTCTTTTTCGCCGCTTGCAGTCTTTTTTGTGAAGTCTTTCTTTTCCAGTTCGTATTGTTAGACTGGCAAGGCTATTATCGCTTGTATCTCTCTAATTTGCTAGACTCAGGATTTGGATGCCACTGCAGTTTATTGTTTTTTTTCTTATTTCTTTGCAAATTGGAAATTTCTCTTTCTGTATTCTTCTATTAATAAAATAAAATGTGCATGCGTCCCGGCTTTTGTTTGCTTCTACGATTGTTGTTGTTATTTCTGAAAGATGTTGGGGTCAGGAAATTGATGTACTCTTCTCTGCCAGGTCAGAATTTGCGAAATCGTGCGACATTCGTTCCTGTAACAACATGCTTGTAACGACTTCGTTTTGTAGAAATCTCTTTTGATAAGGATAAAAACCAGTGTCGAAACGTCGAGTTAACGTAAGAATAAATGTCAGTTTGGTCAAAAATATAATCTGTGTCAAAATTGTTGGTCTTATCTTTAATGACAGCAAATTTCTATATTTTTAATAAGTTTTGCATTATATATACAAATTAATTTTCTATATCTCAATTATAGTAGTAAATAACACTTACTCGGAGAATTGTACCTATTCATTCTTTTCCCTGAAATAAATTTGCAAATTTTGTCGTCTCAATTTGACTATACAAACCTCCTGTCTCTCCTTAATCTGTACCATGCATTCATAAGTTTTTAATGTTTGAGGAGAGATTAACTTAGATCGCTGAATAAAAAATGACGATTCTCTCTCTTTCTCTCTCTCTTGTCTCTTCTTTCTCTTTTCTCTTCACCCTTTCTTTTTCTTCTCTCTTCTTTCTCTTCTCTCTCTTCTTCCCCCCCTCTCTCTCTCTCTCAAAAAAAATTCTTATAAGTTTGTCTGGCTAAATAGTGGTCGAATATGTGTTAGACTTACTGATGGCAATCCTATTATTTATATCAACCATGCCACTGATCTTGCTAAACTTATTTGACCAGTCCGATCTAATAATATACTATCCTCCACTGCTCATGTTAACTCTAACCGGAAGTTGGCTCTGTTTCGTGTTACTCAGTTTATTGCTAAGTCCCTCGTGGACATATAGACTTTATTCGATTACATTACTTGAATTAGGATGACATTGGTTTTTTGTGAGAGGTTTTTAGCGTTCTGGTGTTCGTTTGTATTACTAGTTCTTTATCGGAATCTATTTACACCGTACTTATTAGTTCTTAAGTTACGTTAATTCTTAGTTTCATTATTTGTTACAGTATATTTTATACAATTAGTTATAGTGTATTGAGTTATGCTATGTGTACTATTAATTTTATGTTGCGTTGGCTCTTAAGTATGTTACTCGCTTCATTGTTACTCATACTAGAAAAAGAGCACATACACTTTATCTTCTTTGTAACTGCTGTATTGTATTTTGCCCTTTAGGTTGTGCTTAGGCATATTAAATATATATCAATATCAATCTCTCTCTTTCTCTCTCTCTCTCTCTCTCTCTCTCTCTCTCTCTTTTATTTCGCGAGCATCGCAACCTCCAGTTTCTTAGATCTTTTGCCTCTTACACTCTCTTTATTTTCGTCGAACTCCATCTTGGGATTCATTAAACCATGAGCAACCTCCGTTCATTACTGGAATCTCCTCCTTCGTCTTTCTCTTCTTCTTCTTCTTTGTTTTTTCTTCCGCATGTCCTATCTCTGCCACTTTCGCGTTGTTTTTATCCGCGTAGTTCTTTATTTTTTTATTTTTGCCATCGTCTTTTTCCACGTTTGCCGACGGGTTGAACACAAAAGGAAACGATATCTCAGTCCCTCCACTACCCCTGAGTCGAAGCGGACAGAATCCGTTTTATCCAGTTTACGAGATAGAAATAAGAAATTCTAGCGGGAACAGTGAATGAAATTAAGAGGTAGATGAAAAACGCGACCAGTGATTATTTTCTACGACGGACTCCGGGAAGTTATCAACGTTACATGATTATCCATGATTATCATAGTCCAATGTAAATCGCGACCGAATACAATTATTAAAATTGAGTTATAGTAATTATAATAGTATACAGTTATAATAGTACATAGTTATAATATAGTATACAGTTACAATAATTATTAATTGTTAATTGACATCAGATACAAGTTGACGCATAAATGAAAAATTGTATTAATATAATTTCTAAATTTTAATGCAGTTTATCTCGTGATCTTATAGATTCTCTTTTCTTTTTTCTTATCTCTATTACACAACATTATTTAGTTCTTATATCCTTTCTATACTTTCATATAACTGCGGCGTTGCTTTAGCGTAGCCGCACACTAAAATTAATTCCGATGATTTTCCGCGCGGCGCGGTTTCCGTGAAATTTTCGCCAACTTTTGACACCGATCGCCAGAAATTATGGTGAAAGCGGTCGCAAATACCGTAGTTTAGTGAAAATCGCTTTGTACTAGAATGCCGGGCTTTAATTTTCTCACTTCTCTTTTTCCCACCCACGCTAGTCGTTAAAACTTTTATCTCATAACAATGGCTGGTGCCATTGAGGGACAACCGGTTATGCCAGAACGGAATAGCATTGTTTAATATTACATCGTCGCATAGAACTCGGCATAATCGCGAGTTAATTGTCCAAACGGGCACACAAGCTAATGTAAATGCATTTGTCTGTTGCGGCAACATGTCTTTTGAATATTGAGACAATCTCGACGTATACTATTACTGCAGTTGGACAAGATTATACGAAACAATCGAAAATTTCCTAGAACAATAGAGTATGATGTAACGTAATTAAATTAATTTATATTATTTATATTGATATAGTTGATTCTGAATCTGAATATTATTTAAATTTGCGGATTTGTGGGTATTATTAAAAATAAGAGACAGAGAAACAGCGAAATTTATGGTGGATTTCGAGGAATTTAACTTTAATGAACACGTACAACCTATATACCTATACACAATTTAAACAATAATTCGAATCGAGCTCGGTCCGATCATATGCATTTTAATGGAATATTAATTAAATATGAATTATAGTTAAACGTGTATCTTGAATTAAATATTTCGATATTCGTTGCAATTTGCAATTAAGTTTTCATTTGGCAACTATTCTATCTAATTTTTATTGTAAGTGGACATTTCAAAAACTGATAAATTTGTATTAAATCTATTTTCGTCTGTAGGAAATTAATTTATAATACACTGATATACTTATCATTGATAAGTTTTTCCTCGCAGGAAAACCTCTATTATAATTAATCGAACGTATAACTGTGCTTATATTTACGTTTCTAATATTTCTTCATATAGCGACTTTTCAATGATGGTCCTCAAGTCCATCACCGAATGTGATCGAATTAAACTTTTACTCTGACGAACCAGCAAGATTTTCCGCTCTATTAAGGTGATCCAGACTGGAAACTTTACTTCTCCCGAGGGAAAGAGCGGTTAACCCCACGTCGCATTTCTCGTGAAAGTTCAATTTCTCGAAACGTGCCCATCTCGACGTGGGTTATTGCCCGAGTTGGAAATCGTCGCGATTTTCCCATCGCCCGGTGCTTCGATTAGCCATTTTAAAGCATCGGGCATGGAACGTCGAAACTTCCGCGTCGAACTCTGATAAATAAGTAGACAGGAATCAAAATATTCTTCCGCGATTCGTTCGTCAAAACGATTATATAAAAAGAGTTTGGATTAACGAACCCGTACTTTTGCGAGGAGAGCGAGTTGAGCAAAAGCTTTACCCGTTGGTTTCGACGGATTCGTTAAATAAAAGTTTTTTGCGTTAACCGCGCGCAGAATAAACTCGAACCTTTTTTCTCCCAGGATGGAAAATTTTTAGTATATTAGTTCACTGAGCTGCAAGCGATATTGCAAACGCCCGCGAGTTTATAGCACGATCGATTACCCGGAGTTTGCCCCAGATTTAATTAATGCGATTATTAAACAAATCAGACTGCATACCTATCGCGTGTCACAAGTAAACAGTGCGCATTACACGCACTTGTCCACTCGTACATTCGCGCATGTTAAAAACGCTCGGGATAGAATAAATAACATCCGACACGCTGTTTACATATTATGGATAATACGGCGCACCATCACGCATCCTATGTCGAGCGCAATGGCCGCGGTAAATTGTTTATTGACGCGGCGTCTCGGTGAATTTATTATACGAACGAAGTGAAAAACACCGAACGCGAAAATACGCGCGGCGGCGCAATTTGATTTGCGATGTCCATAATTTGGGATATCGCTTGTCGTTTGTTCCGGTAAATCCGCATTCGCCGATATCCATATACACACCGCTATCACACCGCCGTAAATTAGTCGCGACGATCCCGGCGTAATTTCGCCTATCGACAGGCTGCGCTTGTGATGCATTAACGCTGACGACGTAAGACGCTAAATCCGTCAGCGGCGCGCTTAACATTGACACGGTCTACTTGGCGCATGTCGCGAAATGACGTGACGCATGCCAATATATTTGTCATGTAGTTGATATACGCTAGACTTCGCTAGAGCCTCTTTTTCGTTTGACACGGCTTTCGTCCAAAATATTTCTCGTGAAAAAGAATTATTATATTAAAATTAAACTAAGATTAGAGTCTAGAGAATATAACAATTTAACCTAAGTGAGGTAGATGTTATTTTGCACAAATCGCTAATCGCGATTGTATACGCATTGCGTGATAATGCAATTAATGTCGGAGCTTGGAAATGGCGCACGGACGGCGCGTAACTTTTGATTACGCGATAATTGACGTACGGCACCCGGCGCGCATGCAGCGAAGCGTATTCCGTTCGCTGTTAAGTGAAAGATTCATGGGATCGATAATGACTTCCGAGCAGGCTAACGTATAACGCCCGGTAACGTTTCGAGCGAGTTGAATAATCAACTGGAGGGAAACGATGTCGATCGTCGACGCCGAATGGAATCAGTCGACGAGTTAAACGAGCAAATTGCGCTTGTCGCGGATATCGAGAATGCTCGCCGTTATTCGGATGTTGCTGGAAAATAGAAGACAACCCGGAGAACTTTGCCCAACCCGAGAATCCGACGCGGGACGCGGCGTTTTACGCCGACAATTACACGTGACGAACGAGATTGTTTCGCCTTCACGGAAGTTGTCGCTACCTCGAAACAAAATTATTGCCATGCAATTATGAATCGTTTTGACGCGATAGCGTTAATAAATATATCGCACGCTCCAAGAATATAGTTATCTGCGATTGTGACGATAATAATATTCACATTTGCGTCGCAACTATAGGCGCATTAGATAAATATTTTTTGTTGCGTCCGTTTACAGCAAGTGAAAAATGTGACACACAATCCGATACGCGATTATGTGCGCGAACTACGAGAAGACGCCTCGCGGTCGACGAGCTCCGTTGAAAGGCTAAATTAGAACTAACTTCGAGACCATACAATATTATCTCCGGTTGAATTTCAATCTGATTAGCCGTTTTCTCAAGTTAGCTAGTTCGTGCGGAATAGTTTAACAATGACACGCGTTACACCGCTACCGCATTAGTCTCGTAAAGACATTACACTAAGTTCACCGACCGTTTTGGAACTTCAGTTCGATAACTAACTCGGAACGCGAAATGATCGTCACTCGAACAGATTTTGAGCATTGGAGCACCAGAGACTCGGATAACATGACGTAACAGGAAATAAATTATTTAAGTTGCGATAATTCAAAAATTCCGAGATTAACATTAAAAAAGTCGATTGATGATTTATTGATTTTTTTTTACTATTAATCATAAAGCTAATTGGTTATGCTTTTCATTATGCTATCTGTACTATTATTTATTTGGAAACAGAATATTATTTTTAAATCTAATATTAAGGATACTATACTGGATAAGAATAAAAATAGGAAAGAAGAGGGTAGGAGAGGGTAGCTCAAGAACTTTCGCCGGTGAAAACGTCAATAGCTTTCTTACTGCTTGCGGCAGTGTAGTTTCACGACGATGTTTTACACCGACTACCCTCGAGCGTATCTCGAGGACTTCTTCCTGGATGGGTACACGCATCTAGTCGACGTATTCGACTGCGACGGGAGAAACTTCGATAATGCTTCCCTCCCTGTTTAGCAACTCTCGCGACAAAAGAAATCACCCTTCGAAATTTCAAGCGTTTAGCTGAAGGTGCTGAAAGTTTCTCAAGCTAGTTGCTCGTACTGGAATTCGCCTCGTTGCTCGGGATGATTTATGGCTGTGCGTGATACGGATAGCAGTAATGACGATACCGTGTGTCATCTCTACGCACTGTTAACTTTGTCTCTTCGGCAGATGTGACGTAGAATCCCGCGGCAATTAATCCCTAAGTGTCTAATTTAAATCATGACTGTAACTTTATCAATTTTCCGTTGTGTACGATTAGAAATTTATCAACTATCGTATTTGAAAAAAACTAAAATTAACAATTGACTTTAAGAAACAACGTAAAAATAAGGGAAAGAGAGGATAAGAGGATAAGAGAGACTGACTTAAGAACTTTCTCCGATGGAAATGGAAACGTCAATAGCTTTCTTATTGCATGTGGGAGTGTAGTTTCACAACGATGTTTTATATCGAACTACCCTCGAACGTATCTTGAGAACTTATCTTCCTGGATGGGTATAGGCATCTAGTCGAAGTGTTCGACTCCGACGGGAGAAACTTCGATCGTTAGATGCAGGATTATCGCGCAAAGGAGGAGGGCATCAAGGAAGACGAGAGGATCATATCAAGTCTTTATGAAAGTGTGACCCGTTAGCGTAGCTGCGGCTGTATAACGAGACGTCGTCCTTATCGCGGGTCAAAAGCGGGGGTTATATCGCGTTTAGTTACCTGATGCTGATTAATGACCCGAAGAGAGGGCGTGTCTCGAGTAAAACACGCGCCAGCGGCTACTACGCGTTTAAGTTGTTTGAGTTCGCGGCCTGACGTCCCGACTGAACTAATTACCCACTATGGTACACCTTAATCCACCTTGTAACCACAGATCGATAACCGCCAGCTGAAGGGCCTACACTCCTAACATAAACTTTGCGTATAGTCTCTCCCATGGTGCGCTGACGCTTGTTTGACCAAGTTATTTGCAAAATAGCTTCAAGATCCGCCCCTCGGCGCAGCTTCTTATCAGCGCAATATCTTTACATAAGACGTCCCGCAATTTAATGACCGAATTATCGATGTTTGTTTTCTGGCGGATAACTTTTAACAGATAAACTCAAACGATTGTGTGCTCAAAAATAATTCACAATTTATTGCATATTTCTGCACAATCTATTGCACATTACGATGGCGATCCTTGATGCAACACTTTATCATAGTGCGATTTATGTAATCTGGAGAACTGTGATGTTCACCCTGCGTCGTTCAAGTATCCATAACTCGTGATTTAAGGGCTATTTGCACGAGTACACAAGTTTCGCAGAATGTACTCCTCGTGCAATAACCCGGAAATTCAGTGATGGTACATCCCACGTTTGGCGACCAAACATAACGGAAAAAACAACGGTGACATCGTATGCAAAGCGACCGCTGAATAAAAGATCTGTTTCAAATTCGGGCGAAATCTACGCGATGGATGGATGCAATATCGCTCGTGCGCAAACCGAAGGCAAGCTTCGCGGAACGCGAGAAATTATTTACGTCGTCGTAATTGATGGGTTTTCCCACAAATTGAGCCGGATCCAGATCTCTAATTATGGTCACGAAATTTAAGCCTCGCGCGAGATTAATTCCGCGGATTTCGCTTCCGCTTGAACGCTCGTTTTAATTACAGCTCGTCGCTGCATAATTAAAGAAAAATAATAGTGATCTTCCGTGATTAAAAAATAATGATAATCCAAACACTCCGTGTCCCGTTAAAGTCTCGCATGTATAAGGTAAATTAATTTGATCTTTTTCTTTCAGTCTCGAAACATTGTCAAGGTACTGATTAGAAAAAAATTATATATGAAACAGCCGGAGAAATTTTTATCGGATGCTTGATAAAATGCGTTGTTTTAAAAAGATACATCTCAAATATGTATTCGCGAAGGAGCATGTTATTCTGGGATTTGGTTGATAGTTGTGTTTTGTTTCATTATAACTCGCGCTCATGCAAACGGTTGAGTGTTTGGAGTCGTCCCGGACTCTCATGCATATAACTACGCCGCAGTTCAGTAGGTTTCTACAGGAACTTCTAAGGGATTTGTTCCGCTTTGAAGTGCGCGCCGTCGATGCTAACCGCCGTTCCGAACTGCGAACACCCCGGTATAGCCAGCCAATCTCGTTATCCGTCCGGTGGACTTGGGCCACACAATTTCTACAGAATTTCGTGATTGAAACCGCTCTTGCTTTGATTGTCGTACGACGAGGAGAGCCGCGATTCGATAAGACTCTCCGAAAACGCAACGAACTTCGAGCGTCGAACTAATCAATCACAAATTCTTTTTACGATTCAATTTTTTATAACTTTATTGAAATCGGGTATTCGAAAATTGATTTGATTTTTTTAATTTGTATAAAAAATATTTTGCACACTACCGAATGTCAACATGAAAGAAATAATAAAATAAATCTCGTGACAAATTAGAGCAAATATCAGTTTATTCATATTTGCACGGATAAAATATATCCATTATATCGAAACGTATTTCGTTTTTTATTATGAAACGTATAATTTATTTATAGAATTATTACCGCGTTATTTTAAATACCTTGGCCAAATATTTTCGGTGCATCGTCCCAGTCATGCGTTTAATAACCATTTTCCGCTCCACGGCTGTAATGAATTCATGGTGAAAAAAGCGACTCCTCGACTTGGTCCAAACCCGCGGAGCAAAACGCCGCGCTTAATATCGAGCCGTCGTGACAGCCGTGTTACATTTCGCGTGGCGTGTTATTAAATCGCAGTGGAGATATACAGACGCGCCGGTTCACACGTCGCCGACTGGTCGCACATGATAAATCGAGAGATTTCGCGCGATTCAACGACGTAACCGCGCGCGGCTCGTATCTCACTGTCTTTTCGCGCCGCTCGCGCTTAGAAATATTCCAACCTGCCGTAGCAATGAATACTAGATATATATACACTCGTGCTTTATTCACAAACTGCAGTTATCTCTCTACGATCGCGACTGCACGCGACTGCAGCTACAGCTCATCGCGCGTGCACGCAAGATATGATGCACGCGTTCACGATCGTCGCCCGCCAGATTTCGTGTTCACCGGTGCGTATGCCGGGATAGGCCATTAGCTTTACGACAGAAGTGACCTATGCTGCAATGACTGCCTGTTTATGTCCGTGCCCCAAATGCGACTCGACGTTATCGCCGATTTCGGCCGTTATGAAGTACCGCATTAGGCGGTATTACTATTAAAACTTGTCTGCGAAAACATATTTGTTCAACGATTCGTATTTTCTAAGTATCTAAGTTATCATTGAGGAATCGTAAGAGAATCTATTACGAGTTATACAATACTCGGTGTAAGCGATGTAAGTTAAGTCTCTTTGTCTCGATCGCGCGTCACGTACAATTGCTCGTACTTACAATTTCGCCGCAAAATAGTCCCGCACCGTAAACTTCGCTTATAGTCGACTGTAGTTACTCGCAACTATACCACGATTGCCGGAACTCGGCAGTTCTATTCCACCGTCGCGGTCGTCTTCCACTCTCGACGATAGCGCACAGAGATTCGAATGGGTTTTCAAATTGAACAACGAACAGTACCGTATATAGCGTTTCTCGAACATACTATTTATGGAGACTGAAAACGGCTGAATACGGTTGATCAATCGGCCAAAATTTTCGTACATTATGTAGGGACAAAATAATTGCGTCGAGAAAATCGTCACGCGAATGCAAACTTTCAATTTGCCTTCTCTATTTTAAAAAATTTCATAGAGATGATTTGAATGACATGAAATTTAAATTTTTCTTCAGAAACGATAATGATATTATAAATAAAAATTTTATTTATTTTTTGCGATTTTATAATGCATATTTTTTAAAAGTCGCTATACTGCATAACTTCTCCCAAGAAAGTATCAATTCTCTCAAGAAAGTTGAAAATTTTCAATCAATGGTCGCGATTTTGCTTTTGTTGTATGACTATATAGATTATATAATAGAAATTCGTACAAAACGCGTCGGGATATTTTCAATAGAAAATCATTAAAACGGATGAAGTTCGATCGCCATCGGTGAATTCACCCAGAGAACGCGATATCTTTAAAAGTTAAAAGCATCCCCGAAGCACATTAATCGGGGAAAATCCTGAATCGCTCGGAAGTGCTTTTCGTTTCTTAAACGAGACCATGGCATGACGTTTAGAAATTGTCGTAGAGGTTCCGTTTTTCGACCGTTGAGATACCCTCTTATATATATATTTTTCTTATTTTACGGATGTCTTTTAGTGACGCTCTTATGTAAGCGTGCTATTAAATTATATCGCTATACTATGCTTGACGCGCGCACTGCTTACAGTTCGCGATACGATTTTATTTGACGCTATATTACATGCATTGCCGCGCGTTAAAATAGAAAAGCACGCGTGAAAATTCGCATTTACGTGAACCAGGCGCGATTTGCAGAGTTCCATCCCAAGGATAAAAATACAGACGCTGAGGACAGAGAAGTCAAACGCTATTTACAAACCGCAACGCAGCGAATTGTAATCGACTCGGTTACAAACGATAGAACCGAGCGCGCTCAAAGTTACAAAACATTTATTGATTCGTTCGTTCGACGGCCTTTTGACGCGGATCGCGCGTTTAACCGCGACGCGAAAGCGTGCGAATGCACTCGCGCGCGGGGATGAAACCCAAGCCACATATCCGATGGATGGCGGGGCAGGCGGCGGGGATTGCATCTCGCTTTGAGACCGGAAGCTGCGTAACAGGAACGAGCCTGGTGTTAACAATGCACTTCGCCCAGGTCCGGCTATATCCGGTCACGTGCCGGTGCGTGATTTCCTTTCATCAGCTTACAAAGCTTGCGGGTTTGAACGGGATAACAGGAAAGCCGACGAAAGAGCGTGGCCCCGGAACTCGTCACGATAACTTTACTGTGACGTCATGTATCCCGCAAGTAAACCTCTCCGATAGGAGGACGTTTGCTTCTTTACTCGCCACTCGCTACTAATGGAAGTTAATGTCCGTGTATCCGGTATAGACTGGCGTCACTAAAATGCATACGTATACAGATACACGATGCTCTGCACATATGACACTTCTGCACAAATTAATGCTCATAAAATTTAATTAAATCATGATTTATTGAAATTAAATATGCCTTCAATAGTCGTGTCATCATTTGCGTGACTCGGTCACATAAAATACTTTTTACAATAATATAACAAATAAAGCAAAATATCTATCTTAAAAGTAATTATATGTAAAATAAATTGTTTAAGGCAAATATTTTATATTTTATTTCCAATATCTCAAGTTAGCAGAGGTAGCTGAAGTGACTTTTCCTAGTTTTCGAGAAAATAAATGCTCGTACCTTGCACCGAGTATTTTCAGATACGCCCTGTGCATTGCACTAGAGGCAGTAAAGGTTGACGTCCTAAATCTCCGGCCTATATTGCGGTCGCCGGGCGGCGCGGGCGGTTGCCTGCTCGATCGATGGACCTATAAACCTATCGTATCCCACTGCCACTTTGGAAAAAGGTATTGTAATCCGCGTAGCGGGCAACCTCGTGATCGCTAAAATGTATTTCAACCGCGTCACGGCAAAATTGTGTGCTTCTTTTTGCCTTGCTTCCGTTTGCACGACGTAGCCCGTTCGCCACGGGAATTATCAATTAAGAGCGTTGCGCGCGTTGTCTCGGTTATGAAATATCTCATCTTTGGTACGCGAACGAGAATATCCATTACGAAAGATTCCAGCGGATTCCGGTAATAGTGATTCAAGTGCGAGAAACGAAAGCGGAACCGCCTGTATATTATACGCTTGACATCGATATCGCATTAAGCGCAGAAATGGAACACAGAATGTTCGGGATATTCGCAAACGGCGAGACTGTCGGCATTCCCCGTGGCTTGCACGGGGAACTGCTCAAAGCGTTCCCCTCCCCTCTGCCCTCCCCAATGAAGGGATTAGATATCGCCTTATGATCGACTCTCAATCGCAGATAAACAGAGTGACGAGCCGCGATCGTAAATACGAGCTTTACTTCGGCGCTGCCAATCAATACGGATTACATCGAGTTGTACGTAATACCGGCTTGCCATGAATGAAGCTTAGTACGCCGACAATTGTAATCTAGATCGATGTCCCCCAAACGTCGCGAAATTCACTGCTCCGCGGAGTTAATTGCATGACCCACTCGTGCGGGCGCCCGGCCCGTGCGTTACGTTCGCAGAAGATAAGAGCGGCGCTCCCAATTGAGAAAAGCCGACCTATTCGGATCCGTAAGATGCAAACGTACATCCGTAAGATGTGACAATTACGCGCAAAGTAAAGCGGAAGACTTCTGTCGTGCGCTTTTGAATCGATAACTGCGTAGATCTCGTACACGTAAATCTGAGAATCACAAATCGCCATCTGAAAGCTGATACGTGATATAATTATACTACATCGTCCGTTTATTTGGGCAACGTGATGAACTGAAAACGTAATACAGGGAAACTTGATCATAATTGTAGGCGCTTATAACAGCTTTCGGAGTTCCGTTGTCCGAGTACTACGAGTTCCTGGCATGATGTATATTCTCGTTTCCTCGCGCAAACAGCACAGGATTACGCCCTAAGCGCGTAATTAGTGCACGGGGCAAGGAAGTATCATTACGAGGAAAGTCGAACACCGCGACAAGAGAATACCTCGTGGCAACCTGGTTTTGCTCGTTAATACTGATCATTAATATTCGTCACTAATGCTTCCCGTACGACTCTTATATATATATACAACGTTTCTTGCGACGCGATAATAATATAATTTAATTATCGAAAAATTTTACGCGTTGAATATAGCACGTGAATAAATCTGTTTATCGTATGAATTGTTTTCATCTAAAACTAAAGGCTTCTTATATTGGAGTTTATAAAAAATATATCAAAGCTTATTGAAGACTCGTAGCGGAAAATTTTACTGTTATTTTAATCTATGTACAGTTTTCGATTCGCTGCTTTCGAAACTACTTGGAATTGAAATCTTTTCCACTATTAGCACATAGTGGTATATTAATACGAAAGGTGTCAAAGAGTGTGAAGGCTGTCATATACATACATACATATATATGTATACATATTTAAACATGTAATTACAGAGAGAGGTAGCGTGATATATCACTAAGAAAGTTTTGATGAGCAATGTGCTCAAAAGTTCACTAAAGTTCGCTCGTTAACACCACGTGATAATATTCCCGGTAATATCGGTTAAGATGTTAATACAACTTCTAAAATGTTTCAAAACACATTTATGAATACTCCTGTTATGATTAATTTTCGTTTCAAATATTTCAATTCAATTTGTAAAACTCTTCTATCCGAGATCTCATAAAAGGTTGAAAAAGTGCAACAAAGACGGAAATTTCTTCGTTTAAAGTAAAATCTATCGTCTTTGAGAGACACAAAATTCATTCAGGATATAAATATACTCTTATTTAGAGGAAAAGAATAGTCCTTTGCATTTTATATTATTGAAAAACAAGCTGTTTCGCTGAATACGCGCGCGTCGCGCGCATATGCGATACTTTTTAGCAATCTGCAAATTGTTGCACTCGACTGCCGCTATTTTTCACACGCGCGTTACACCCCTCTCTCCAAACTCCTCGCACGAGGTGGCGGTGCGAGGACAGGGAACAATGGCGTGTCCCACGAGAGCGTAATTACAACATAGTAGCTATATATATCGTTAAGAACACGAAGGAGAAACATGGCGCGGAAAGAGACACACTCCATTGCCGGCGGGGAGTTATTACGGCGACTTAGGGGAGAAAATAGGGGAGAAAAGCAGCGGGGTGCGATGCGAAAAAAGAGAGAGAGAGAGAGAGAGAGAGAGAGAGAGAGAGAGAGAGAGAGAGAGAGAGAGAGAGAGAGAGAGAGAATATGTATATATATACATTTTCACGCGTGTATGTGGGCAACATATATATATTCGGTAAAATAACGACCTCATTATCAGCCACCGGCTGGGTTGCCGGGCGCGGCGGTATTAGACCTCCCGATATTTATGCGTGCTTTTATTAAACTCCATATTCAATGGCCTCAGCAGTCCGAATACGCCTGCGCTCTCTCTCATTTCTCACGATTTTCCAAAGGTTCGCGCGCCTTGTTATCGCGTTATCGTTGAGCGCCACGGGATATCTTTAACAGCCAAATCTCTCCTCTTTACGGCCTATTAAGGCGCCTGAATAATATGGCATCTGTAAAAAAAACACGACCTATTTTCTCTAATGAGGAGATGTGACGCGAAAAATTCAGGTCTCCACGTCGCGATTGACTCCGCTGTCGTTCCGCCATACACTTTATGCTGATGAGAATTTTACTTGTCATAACTTGTCTCGCGTAGTAATTAAATCCTCTGGCTGTCCTCATATCCGGTATTCTGAAATGTTATTCAATCGTCCGCTGTGTATAAGCAAGATAAATTAAATTCTAAAATTCTTGAAAATATTACAAACCACAAATTCACATCAAATCTCACAAATATTTCGCTGACAGTTTATTGTGGTAAAGGTTTGCAATACTGCAGTTTGAAGAACAATATTTTTTACAAGCGTTTGGAGCAAATAATATCCTAGAATTACGACAACCGTTGAATATACTGTAATATCCGCTGATGCCATGAAAATTTCCCTGTCCGTTTAAATGGAAACGATCCGCGCGAGAGATCGAACGAATAAGAGATTTGATCGACGAGGCGCTTACACGTAATTCCGTTCTGCCATCGTGAGGAACAGTTAAATAATAGTGCCAATGATACGAATGGAGCAATAATCCGAGTACCTACGGCATCCTCCAACGGTCGCGGAACACTTTGCGGTGAAGAAACGATATTTCATCCCCCGTCCAGTCCAGTTTCCCGGTACGTCGCCCTTTCACGTCCCGCGATAAAACTGTTACCGCGTCCTTCTAAGGGGGCGTCATCGACATCGCGCGATAACCTCCGTTACTATCCGACGAAATTAGTTTCAACGGCAGTATCCGCGTCGCCCACGTTGCCTGCCGGTGTGTAGAGCCGTGTACTCTCGCCGGTACTATCGACGTGTCGTTGCCTCGGGGGGAGAAAATGTGGTCGTTCGATAGTCAAGTTATGTCCGGGAACACGGAGTTACACCAAGAATCCCATTCCGGCTATCGCTTCTGTAAGTATTAGATAACCGAAATGCTCGCGAGTCCATTTATAGCCATTTGTTGAAACTATTATCTGTACATTTGTTCGCACAGCGTTCTGATAATACTGCTAGTTTGAAAGTTGGAACGCGGTATCAGAAATTCCTTTTTCTATTATTATATTTCACTTTGTCTTTAACGTATATGTATAATTTTTTACTTTTGTTCGTTACGATTATCGATGTTTCTAACTATCGCGTTTATTGTAAGCCACAATGGAGTGTAGTGGAAAGTACCTTAGTTTTTCAGGCATACCTAACGGCTACCATATAATCCATTCGCTTGAGTTTAATAAAATACTTTTTAGTGCTCTCTACTATGTATATACACTTTATATTCTTCGCGCAGACGATAAAACTGAGGTGTTTTAATTTTATCTTCGTCTTATACCTAAAACATACGAGATATTTCTGCAATAAAAATAAATTAAATATATATATAATAAATACTCTATGTATAAAATATACAAGTACATGTAGAAGTCCTTTTACAAACAATCGAGAAAAGACGACTAGAGCTTTCGTAAAAGAGTAGACTTCTATTCTGAAAGCTTTCCAATTTGCTTTCCTTTCGTTCCCTATCGATAAATGCAACAAGCGTAAACTTTCTCACTATCAAGATAACGAGACTGAATCTTCAATACGATTAAACGTATAGAAATCGTAGTTACTTTGTAGGGAACGAAGAGTTTCCAATTCTGATCAATTTTTTAATGAAACGTAGTCTAAGTAGAATAATTCGACGTTGAAACATCTGATAAGGAATTTGATTATGCTGAACTTGCTGATTGTTTGATTAAAAGAAATTATCGCAAGAATTTAAGATAGTAATACTAATAACATTGACATGAAGGAATTTCTTTTTGTATGTGTAATTTTGTCAAGAGAAGGGAGAGTAGAAAAGTAAGCATATACCATTATACTTTTTCAAAACAAATGTTTTCGTTTCATTAAGCAAAAATTATAAAAGTTATAAAAATCCCGCGTTACAAAATTAAATTAGTTCTGTTATATCTATTTTCTTTTAATAGCATTTATAAGATCCCGCTTAAAATGCAGCAATATAGGATTTCTTTTCTACGTTAAGCAAAGAATGAACGCATCAGTTCATTATTTTTTAAACGCAAAAATTGATAAAGCTACTGGTCATGCAAATATTTCCCTCTCCAATAAAAAATTAAAAAAATATTCGCAGTAACTCAACTATTATTTTTGGAGCATGGAATTGGAAACGCATGCAGTATAACTTGGACGATTGCTTTTATACACGCATTGTAAATATTTGATGCAATTAAAAACCGGGAAATCTAAAATTTCTTTATTGCGGCGACCTATAAATATGAGAGAGCAATACTGAAAAACTAACTCTGGAATCGGCACTGGAATCACTTTGGAAATATATTGATCGGCAAAATGTCGTTTTTTAGAATCACCGAAACTACTTTAGAAAATTGAATCTCGTACGGCATCGATGACTTTCATGGAGTTACTAATTTGGTTCAGATTCAACTCGTGCGCAAATATTTTATCAAGTCTCAGGAAAAATATATACGATTAGAGTTTGTGGCTTATTATTCTTTTTATTTATATATATTAATAAAATGTTGAAGAGAGAACGCGGAAAAGAATAGAAGACATACATCGATTATATCTTTCTTTTTCGAAAATGCGGGTGTATGTTAGAATCCAGACAAACGACGATAATCCACGCGCCAGCGCGCAGCGGCGGCGTTGGGAGCGATAAGCGCGCGTGTTATCGGGAACAAAATCCGCGTTATTGATATCCGGGAGAAGAGTAAGCTCGAGATCGAGAGAAACGTCGTACAGCAGCGTCCGCTCGCGGGTACCTTCTGCGTGACTGCTGAAAGTCGTTGAACCAAGTTTTCGAGTTATCGAACACAATATATATATACACATATGTATATGGTTATTGCCTCGCGGGAATGGGATACGTGCTTCGGATCCGCAATGCGCAGTATCGGAAGTATCTGTTTTCCTCCCTCCCCCCTGCGAGAAAGAAAGAGAAAGGAAGAGAGTGTGACACTCTGTTGTGAGTAGGAAATACGGAGTAAAGTAGAAACTTTCGATTCGACACAGCTTCATCTTTTGCATCGGACCACAATGTGCATCGATACAATGATCGCGGAATATATCGAGTACGATCGAAAGGAAGATTCCCGTATAGACTCTGTCGATTTATCACCGTACCAACAGGTTTTCCTCTTGCAGAATAGCTCGAGGCTTTGTTGCTACGGGTTTCCGAACTCCTTCCCGAACGATCGTTACTGCCTTCCGCCTATATGCATCTATAAATGGCGCACGCGCCTAATCTAATGCGAAAATCTCTTATCGCGGTCTCCTCGTGCAATTATTAGAAGTGTACGAAAGATTTATTATAGCGTCGCGGTGTCGTACAGAGTTTCGAGAATGTTCACCACGTACTTTGACGATGTATATGTTTTCGTCGACAAGTGCACTCCGGTTCCACGACGGCAGTGTCTTCAGTCTGGTTGCAGGTATTGGCAAGGCGGATAGACACCGTCGCTTTGTGGTGTCGAGCCGAGGCGATTAGATTCGACGATTAGGTGCCAATAGTTACAGTCATGTTGTAACATACGCAATTCTGCACACGGTCGAACTACCATTCGGTCGATTATTTCGCGAATTCGCGAGCATTATTGTACCATATTTCACAATCTTATGTTTTAAACAAAGTTTTTATTTGTTAACATAAGTTTTGAGGAACATGATCTTTTATATCTACTCTACACACGTGCTGGCTTTATATTTAATGTTTAAATTCTCCGATTATTGCTGTCGAGCTACGCCATAAAACTCTTAGCGAGTTTATTTTTTCTCTAACATGCAATTTTTTTTTTAATTTAGTGTACAGTGTTAACACACGCACTGAAAAAGTTAAGGATTTAAATATTTTTTAAGATATTTACTTTAAAAAGAGATTTTTAATTCTATTTTAATTAAATTAAATTAATCTCAAGTTTTTTTTCACACAATATATGAAAAGTATAATTAATTTAACATACGACTGCATAATAAAAGTAATAAAAAATATACAATTCCTTGTATTGATGTTTTGAACGATAAACAATCTCATTAAGGGAGGAAATTCGGATGTTTTTATAATGTAAGTTTATTGATCGCGACCGACATTAATAACGCGAAAACAATGCTAATTAATAAGCGGACAAACAAGCCGCTGAACAATAACAGCGCGCGCCATGCATGATGCGAAATCCTCGCGATCGTAACGATCAATTTCGCTATTTATGCGAACAATTAATTTACGACCACTCGTAAATGCCGTTACGCTAGTGAATCTAATGCCGTGAATCCAATGTCGTGAATTTTAATTGATATCTACCGAGTGTCGCCGATCGACCTGAAACATATTGCATTATATTTACCAAGCCATTCTAAATTCGTATCGCGCCTATTATCTTACGACCACGTCCTCCCCGCGCATCTTTTCCAATAAAACGTTCATCACGATACTTCGTGCGCAGCGTTTTAATCGCATATCATGTGGAGAGAGTGTCGTAAACGCACCTCGTCCGTTCGTATCAGCCACTGTCACGCAGTTGTCGCCTGGTCGTAACTCGACATGTCGCGGCCGCCAGTAGTTATGTCCGCGTTATGGTCAGTCATGACATACGTTTACACCGCAGCGGTCTATCGGTACAAATCAAACGCCACCTTACGAAACAATATCGAATATACGGTATCACGCGCATGTATTAGAAGCGTTCGAGCTGTGAATACATTTTTATGCCACAATCAACCTCGTATACGTGAATAAACGCGAGAGAGTAAATACGCGCGAGAAACGTAAATAAATTTTAAGAAACTCGCGCGCGTGTCTCCGCAGCTATCAACGATCGTTATTCTTCGGAAAAATCGTACAATTTTCGACCGATTTTTTTCTAATGTGTTCAGAAACGAGGCGTTAAATACAACAAACGGGGTTGCGCGGGGGTACTCTGATGGGAATTTACCACGCCGAGGTAAACGCCGGCCTTCCGAAATGTTCGTCGATCCGCTGGCTATCGCGTACCGTGCCCTATATTTCCGCCCGAATACGGCTGGCTTTTGGCGGCAACGCTAGCAGTTTCCAGAACGCGACCAGCGGTAATGATCGACGGTATCAGTATTATAGATTTTCATCAAATCGGCCGAAGCGCCGATACCATTCAGTCGGCCGTTCAGTCGCGTTCAGCCGTAGAATATGCGCATCGCCGGAGGATTACTCTCTATTATCGGAGCGATGCATATTGCGACGTCATAAAATCGCGGGGGCGGGCGAGAAGCGCCGGCAGGTAATCGAGAACGCACTCCGCTGCGCTCATGTTCGACGCACACCATTATCCTTTACGTGCATTACAGCCCACTTCGCGGAGTTATAAACAACTACGAACATTCAGTTGCCCATGGATTAATCTCGACGAGCTCTTTCCGCGGCGCAGGCTCAAATTTCTGACACGGCGAAACGCGAGGAAGCACTTGTGTTTTCCGAAAGTTCGGGCGCGAAACCCGGCAATATATCTCCCGTTACTTAGCAACAACATATTAATCCAGTTATAAGAGAGGGATCCGACGATAAACACGCTAATCCAAATAGAGAAAAAATTTTATTACAACGCGCGCGCAGGGAAGAATATTATATTCCCGTCCCGGAAAACCAATTTTCTACGCAATTTGGATGCAACGTTAAAAAACCGTGGTGTGTACATCGTGTAGGTACCTATTTTGTACAGAATAAAGAGTTTCGATACGCGCTTCTCGAATTTCACTCATCATGAACGCTCTAGAATTTCACTTGCGTTGTAAACGCAAGAGAAACGAGATAGGTGTTAGGAACAATATTAGAAAGATATATTAGGAAGAGTACGAGATAGATATTAGGAAAAAAAAAATTAAAAACATGTGTTTTACTGCTAAAAAATCATCATAGGGAATTATGGTATTTTTTAAATATTAAGAGTTGTACTGTATGATGATCATGCATGCAGCATTTAAGGCACTCGAGAGAAGAGTACTTAAATTCCCGGAATCGCACGGGTGCACGCGATAGCGAGAGTAGTGTATGAGTACGATAGCGAGTAGTGTACTCTCGCTCGGTAAAAATAAAACTACCTGCATCGCGGTACGTATACTGTCGTGACGTATGAGAATGCATCTGAGAGAAGATAAAATATTAGTGCAAGCTACTTTACTTTTCAATTTTATCCGATACATCTTGAGCTGCGGAAATATGAGCCAAACCATATCTCCGCGCAAGCACATATACCCACACACATCTATACGTTATCCAGTTTTATTTATACCACGCGCGCAATACTGGAACAGAACAAGACACAGAACGTTTATTAATGCTAGAAGTGTCATTCGGTGACACTCACATTGTCGAGGTAACGTTCTAGGTACCGCCCCCTTGACTGCCGCGAATGCGAGGAATGCAAATCCGATCGACTACACCGGACGCAAAACTGGACTTCCAATCTCTTTCCTACGTGTCCATAACGTCGAGCTTTGTTGCTCAGAGTTCGAGTAACATGTTCGAGTAATTTCGTTCCGTAACTGCTTTCTTTCCTATAGATACAGTCTAGATGTAATTAAAAAATCAGCAATCCGTTAAATTATTACTCGACTATACCCTGAAGAGTGCGATTAAAAATTCTCAATGGATGTACATTTAAATATCGGACATTTCTGTTCCGCCGTTCTTTTTTCGTCTTAATAATTGTAAGTACCCCACGCTTTAAAGTAGATTGCGGCGTTCGTTATCTCGCCAACGGCTATAAATAAGAAAAGCGACCGTGGGCAGTAACCAGGTCATCGGGAGACGTTTTGACGCAGCGAACGCATTTTGAGGACAATGGCCGACGATGCACCTTTGACAAAGGCGCTCCTCGGTGGAGATAAAAGCAATGCTGAATGCTAAACTAAACTAAATGCTGAAAGTTCGCTATGAATAATTCGGCTCTCTTAGCGCTCTGTTGTCGTATGTGCGACGAACAGTCAAGCCGACCCAGCCTCGTATACGTAATTGACCTTGCATCTCGTGACTTTATTTCCTGTATTCATTTGCTCTTTGCTCACTGGTAGAAACGTTTTGTTGCGATCGATCCGCGCCGAGCTCTCCGGGTCGGCGTGGCGTTGGGAAACCTGATAACTCAGATATTAAGTGTTTACTGTTTGAGCTGCTGCAACAACGGATATCTGGAATGATTCGATAGCGAGTTTATAAAATTGTTGACAAAATATAAAATAAATCCGTAGGTACGCCAGAAAATGGAAGGCACACGCGACGATTTGCTACGAGGACGATCTCGAACTATCGCATGCGACTGCTCGAGGAGCGAAACCTACAATAATTTCCTACTATGGCACTTTGTCTAATAAATCAGCATTTCTATGAGAATTATCGATATTATTACAACGTTATTAGCATATCGGACTGAAAATTAATATTTAAAATTCGATATTTTTGACGTGCGAGATATATTAACGGCTGTTAAACAACGTCTTCGTACGATTTCGAATTTGCAGTAATAATTCGTAGATCATAAGAAATGCATTTTGAAACTCGATTGACATTCGATTGACGTGAAGAGATGAAAGGGATTGCCATTCGGCAATACGCGTTTCCTTAAAACACAATGGTATGTTATTCAGATGATGTGATCGTTTCAGGATGGTCCAGCCTCCGCCTTGCCGTTGACCCAGACTCTGTCGAACATTTATGGCCGCAGATCGGCCAGTCCCGATGTTCCAGGCTCCAATCTAGACGAGACTCAGGTTCGTAAACGTGCAAATTTTGCGAAAGTAAATTGCAGATCTTTAAAACACGTGTGCTTTCTGCGACATGTACTGTCATCGTAAACTAAAACCTGTTCTACTAGACTCGTGAAGAAATCTCGTATAGTGAGTGTTATATAATATGATTTACGAATACGTTTAATATTAATCTTTCTTCCCATTGAAGCATTGAACATTTTTCTTTCTGTCCTGATGAAGCATCGTTCTAAGGCTGTTCAATTTAATCAATAATTGATAATTGCAAATTAGCTACAATGTTTTCTTGTATCCTGTAGAATTTGTGTGGATGTATTGATCAGTGCATGCGTGAAGTAAGAAATGGCTCAATTAAACATTGTCCATATTTGACGCATAGCTCGGTAATGATTGTTCGTAGGCTTGCAACGGTAAGCCCGTTTTCTGCAGCTGAATGTGCCTGGGAAGATCCCTGGCTTACCAACTTGTTCGTTCGAAATATTCGTGGCAGCACAGCCCAGAATCTATTCGTAGCTCAAAACCATCTCCGCAAAGCCTCGTCGATAACGCGAAGTAGATCTTCACGCCCGAGAAATAAATCTTTGATTCTTTCTTGCACAAAAATTCTCATTTTCTTATGGAATATAGGTAACTATCAAATTAAATTTGAAAAAATAAAAAATAGACACCATTTACATCAACGTATTTTTAAATCGATAAATTCTTCATTTAGAGTAATCTGATGTCGTTCTCTCATTTTTTCGCTACAGCTAATTATAATTATTTGTACTTGAGATATGACTAATTTTAAGTTTATCAAAATTAGTTCTTATAACGTTTCTGGTTAGTTGAGAGGAAATTCCATTATACGATCTCTAATTAATCTTAGATAAATTTCAGACAAATATGCTTAGACTCTGAAACATCTATTATCAGCCTTAATCGTTGAAGACACGTGGGGAGCATTCTTTTATATGCATCTCTTTACATCAGGGACGATACAACGATATAATGTTCTACTTGTTGTAAGCGGAACGTGGAAATAAAATAGCAGCGTGTAGTGTTTTATTGAAAATACGAAAATGTTGAAATATGATATATGTTCGCGGTGCTAGTGTAATATGGAATGACTATTTCGAAAAATTTTATTTTACCACGCGCGTAACTTAGCGTGTATTTGCATGTACGTGGCCGCACGATATACGCGACGCACCATTGAAAAATCGGTGCCTATCGCATTTTTATCATCACTTAAATCTATTTCGATACGTATCGTAGTTCCGTAGTAATACTTGTCCGTTCGAGTAGCACTCGGACGAACGAACGATATTTTCAGCATGGAAATAAAAGCGTCGATTTAATGCATATCTATCGTGTCTCGGGATTTCACGCGGAAATCGGAATGAATATGCACAGTGCGTGGCGCACATAAATCTCGATGAATACTCGACGGATTGCGTTTTTACCGGTGCCATCAACAATTTTCACAACTAGCACGAATTTATTTCATCGGCTTCTTTACATCGGAAATCCTTCTATGTCGAAATATCGATATATTTTTATCGACGAGAATCGTAGTATCGTAGATATGGTGACCTCTTATTTCGAGCCAAATTTAATTACAGTAAACTCCCACGATTGTGTACAATAACTAGGCTCATTCAAATTAATAGCAAATTCGGTTGGACGCACTAGTGCATATCAGTGCGCACTGGTGCATATTAAAGCCGTTGTACACTAATCTGTGTGTAAAATGAAATGCAAATATCTAGAATGATAAAATACATATTTTTCCAAATTGCACAATAAAGTATGGGGATTTCGCGGCTTAACCCGTTTAGATATTTGTATTAAACATGCATTTTTACATTGATTTATGTGCGACGGGTTTAATGTGCACTCCGTTCAATCGCATTCGTTATAAATTATACACGTATTAACTTCAAACTAAGACGACTAGGTTTGGTTGAAATATGTCGGCTATAAATTAAGACCAACGACGCAATTAACGCTCAAGGTGTTTTTGTATAATCCAACCGCCCTTTTGTTCCATTTGCTACTAATTATATTAATATAAGCCATGAAGTGCCGCTTTTTCGCTGCTTTCAAAGAGCTTAGCACGCACTTAAAGTTTAACATGAAAAAAGCATTCATTTGCTTGAGTTTCTTAACGAAGATGATAAGGAGTTTACCTTGGTTAACTATAAACATATAAATTAATTCGCTTTAACGTCAGCTGCAGACTGCAATTTTCCGCCGTCCTGCTCCTCATCCTTTCGCCTTTCGTTATGGCGCAAGACCTTGCCGCGCAATTCCTCGCTTCGTTTCAGAACACGATCGCGCGGTTCTCGATTATCTCCTCATGTTCTTCCTATCAAGTCCAAGGTTTTCTGAAGCTGCGAGTCGCTGCCGAGGTCGCTGCATTGTGCCCCGGCATTGTGCTCGTAATGGACATCCGATTCGCAGAATAAAACGAGTCCGCGAGGCCATTTCGTGAAAAGACAGGCGCGATAGATGGCTGTGCGTGACGCGGTTAATTAACCTCGCGCGAGGATATTTTGCGTATTGTTGCACTCGCGAGTAACTCTGAAATGAATTCCGATGCGTGAAGCTAAATGATAAATCGAACAAACGCAATTTGCTGTTAATTACCAGCCTGCGGCTTCACGGTTCCATAATTTTCTGTCCCGAGACTGAGCATTAATTGGCGAACCAAGTTGGCCGTTGCCGTTATTTGCTGCAACCAACGACGGCACCGATAGCCGCGACAACCCAGCTTGTAAACCAAACTGAAAATCACCGTGTCGTCATTATTGATGCCGTTTTGCGGTCCACGTATTTACAGATGGAATACGACGAAATGCTTGAAACAGGACTGGACTTAGGGGCGGTTACATTATGACGCATTCCGTTTGATTTAGGTAACCTGATTAACTTCCAGCTTGGATGCTTTGTTGAGGTTTGTTTAATCCATTAATGATCGAAACGTCGATACCGCCTGCCATTGCAGCGGGATAAGAAAAAAATATAGGTATCCATTAACGGAACTTTATTATTGATCGCCATTTAACCAGCTGCTGAAACGTTCGTCATCGTTTTTTGTTATTTTTTAATTAACTCGGTTAGAAAACAGAGCGATGTTGTACACAGCGGTATACATTGAATTAAATTAATCAGTGAGCGAAGCGAGATATATACGAATTATGTGTTTCGAGATGAAATTCGCTGCAAAAAAAAATATACGATGAAACCCCTGAGCTGTAAACGATTGTCCATTTAGAATGCAATTCCGAGGAATTGGTCGGAAATCTTGCCCTCCTCGTAGTGCGCGTGAAGTTTAATTAAACGAGAATTTAATCGGACTGGACGTAAATTCGCGGGCAAACACAATTTCTTCGGGCATCGGTCTCAAACCACTGTTACGTCACTATCGTCTGAGAATTACATTGCGCGTAACGTGACCGTCGCCGTCGCGGCCACTCGACACTTAAACGCGGATTTAATAGCAGTCGCCAGTCGCGAGCCCCACGAAATAAATGGCGCGACTCATTGAACTTACTAAATACCACATGACGGTAATTAATCACCCGGGTTCTTAAAACTTTGGATTTGATAAAAGGGAAACTTTTTGGAGAGTCCTTTAGACCGCCGTCCAATCACGAAGATGCTTCAGCGTCAGAATTAGACGGCAACGCCTTCTTCGGGAGCATCGGCATGCTATTGATATACCCAGCGTCGGGTCACTTTTGCATCAGTACCAACGCCGACGTCTTCCACGCCGAGGTATAAAGCCGGCTGCTCCAAAAAACAGCCAAGACTCGTGTGATCGTGTGATCAAAGTGCAATCATTTATCCTAATGAACACCGCTAATTACAATTACTCATCGATATTGTATTGTAATTTCCCGAAAAAGTGTTCGCGATATGGTTGGAACACGGATTTTATTGTGAGAATGTTGAACATGGACTTTGTGCAATGAGAATGTCAAAAATAGCGTGATATAAAGCAAACGAAAATGTATAATTTGATTAGGAGTATCATTTTTAACTAAACACTGTTTTTATACTTATAAAACTAAAGACATTTTTAACCCTTCGTCCGCATAGGTTTTTTTGGCACCTTTACGCCGCATAGGTGGGTCGTTTTCGTTCTGACGTTTTTTTTTTTAAGTGTTAAAATGTTACAAAAAATGTGAAAAAATTCATGGAGGTAATTCAAACCTTTAATTTGAAGTATCAATCATAAAATTATAAACAATTTAATTTTTTTCACATAATTTGTATTTAAAAAATGGAGCAACTACAACTACAACTTGTAAAATCATCTTTTACTAAAAAAATCATAACTTTAAGACAAATAAAGATATCGAAATGAATAAAAAAAGAAATTGAAGGGGAAAAACGTACCTTTCATAAAAAAAATATTGCATGCAATTATTTTGAAATGAAGTGTTTAAGTGTTCGCCGCCAACCTCGTTTTTTTCAAGAATTACGTGTCTCCTGTGACGGTTGGAGGGGGTCTGGCGCCTTGAAACTTGATAGGCGGGTTCTCGAAAAGCATAACTTTTTTTACGGATTCGCAGTGGCGCCCTCTCTACCCGTTTTCAAAAGTTACAACTACATTTGATTTTTGCCCGGACGAAAACGACCCACCTAGTGGGATGAAGGGTTAAGATTTAGGACATTAAAATAACGTTAATTTGAAAGTTTTCCGTCTATATTTATATTCATTTTATGAAATATATATAACATATAGATAATTTTTGGAAACGAATCATTGATTTCGTCAAAATAATCCTGTTCGTATTCAGAATAAAGAAAAAAGAAGAATCTATTAATCAACACGATCAAAAATAATTGACCTTGCTTTCAAAAGCGATCGTGTTTTTCTTGGAAGTTACCTCGTGATTCGATAAAAAATGTGATTCGATAAAATAAAAGAGAAACAAAAATAATAGTCTATGATTCCCGGTTGAAGGAGAGAATCCAACGATATCTGTCATTGTAAAAACTTTCCGTTTTTTTCTAATGAAAACACGAGATCGCGCGCGCGCGCGCGTGCGTCGCATACAAAAAAGAATATAAAAAATTTCTTCTCGCAAAAGAACGACGATACTGAAAAGTGGTAACGTGATACACGATGAGTTGAAGCATAGCATAGTGATATTGTATATGAAATCAAGGGATTTACGAAGGGGTGCGTTTTCATCATGGAATAGAATGCCGATGGAGATTGGTTGCTGAAGTACCAAGTCTAAACTATTTCTCTCTCGCACGCGCGGTTCTTCCATAAACAATATGCGGCGGTGTTTGGTATTCTTGGAAGCCCGTAAGCGCTTCAATCACTCTGAAATTTTCCTTTGCCGGTGCCGCAAATTATGCTCGCGAACATATAGCAAACATGTAGTGCGCCCGAACATTATCTATTCTTACACGAGTTTCCGTCAGTATGAAAATATTTTGGGTAAAGATTTCGGTAAAATGTAAAATATACACGTGTGAAATACATTTAGTTACATTAAGCTTGAAATATTTTACTACAACCAAAAGTTAAAATGTAAAATAATAGTTAACACGTTCCAAATAACAGGTAAAATAAAAATTTGAAGTTAAAAATTTGAAATATTTCCTTTTTTCGAACAACAAATTGTTTAGTATTCTCTCTTTTCTTACACTTGAAAAAATACGCTTTATTTCATACAATTATCGCAGAATTGTAGTATTATCTGCGCGATAGTTAAGTAATTTTTGCATAATTATTCGAGGATTATTTATATTAAATGCCGTACCAATGATTAATTCATTTCGCCAATTAGCATTTTGAATATTATTTTTACCGCCGCGTTGATTCTCGACACAAATGCGCGCTGAATCGCAACATCCTTGTCAGCATCTTTATTCACGTTCAGAGAGTGCACTCGACAATAATGATCGACGTGACTATGTCGAAGGAATAAAGCGCATGTAGTGGAACAAGGGAGGAATATAGAGACAGCCCGATACTTATAACACGCTTTCAGAACACAAGAAACGGAGAAAAAAGGGGGATTTGATTCGTGACATATATATATATCCCTGACTTTCTTTTCACCATTAATTGGTATCGATCTCTAGCGACGATGGGCACGTCCGCGATACCCAATTGAAAGTACTCGTTCGAGTAGCGCGAACCAACAAAAACGGCAAGCAGCAGGTTAAACGAATCGCAAAACGTTACAATTTACCTTGAAATACGTATAAAAGTTTGAACGCTAATTGAAAGGTTCGTCTCGGTTCGTCTCGTGAATTTGTAAGGATTCTGAAGTGTAATATAAAATAGAAGTAATAATTAAATCAAGAATTTGTTACTAACAATAAGAGAGAAACAGTTGAACTGTTTTTAATATACTAGCAATTGAATTGAAAAAAATAATTAAAGTTGTAAAAAGCTAATTTTCTGTTTGTAATAAATTTATAATTACATATAATATATATGAACACAGCGTGTGGAAATATTTAAGTAATTAGATTCAAAAATATATCAAAATAAAATATTTAAGTTCGCGTTAAAGATAGAGTAATAGTTTTCGTAATACTTGAGTAAAATTAACGAAGCGCACATGGGGGGTAACTGTTTAGCAGATATTTACATGTCTCAATTTGCTTTTCTTTTTCTTCCTCTGGCGTTATATATATGTAGCATTTCTATTTCATTTAAAATGTGCACAACAGCAAATCGAGTGGACTTTGACGGACAGCGTACACCGAAAAAATATATATATATACATATAATATATTATATATTCGAAATATCACGCGCGGGACCGAACTATTTTCGCACGATGATAGACTGGGTGTCGATCGTACGTCACTCAAGGCGTCGATTCAGTGATTACATGTTCGCTGTGCCAGTCAAAATACGAAAACGTCGAAGGGCGAAGCGACACGCCAATTCAACGCCGAGTTCGTCCAGCAATCGTGGCGCAAATAATGCGATTTCGCGCAACTTTGAGAACGGCAGGGGTGTTTGCGAATGCTGCTGGAATCACGTAAGTTCTAACGACGCAAATAAGCGTAAAACAGCATTAGTAACGACTAGATCGTAACGACGGGATTCCGCATTGGGAGCAGGAAAGATCTTGCAACCGATCAACGTTGAGAAAATTACGTTAAATCATCTCGAAGTATTGAGAAAAAATACATATCTCTTATAGTGTTCGATAAAAAAGTATTGGAACACACATTTCACGATTGTCAAAAAGCCATCTCCAAGTTAATCGCGCGCGTTAAGATATTTATACATATATACCAGAAGGCGACGCGCGACGGTTGTTTTTATAGCCTTTTAATGTGCGGGGTAATAACATAATGAAATTGTTTTCTTTCTCCGTTGCAGAAAACGAGATTTGACGGTACAGGGGTGGAGGAACCATTACCACCGCCGCCGTCGCCACCCCAATTGAAAGAGGCGGTCCAACTGGATGGCGTTCCCAGGCTGAATTCGGTCGATCGTATCCTTCATCCAGACGGTATCCCGCACATCGGTCATGAGACGCTCAACAAGGTAAGTGTGTGTCACGATAAAAGAAAATATGCTCCCTTCTGTTTAACGTGACATACATTTAGACGTTTATATATATTTTATATAAAATATTAAAAATGTAAGAAGAAAAGGGAGAGTTCGATTTTTATGTAAACGTTTAAATTTGTCTATTTTTTGTTTTAAAATTTAAATTCGGCATAAATGAGGTAAAGTAATGGATAAGAAAAGTTGCTCGCGAGGGTTGACGAGTGGCGCATGCGTGCGCGAGCTCGAAATGTTCGCCACCTACGTTTTCATCCCTGAAGATACTCACCTTTAACACAGGATCGATGAACGCGAGTCTCTCCTGCGGTTGGTAATGGTTGGGGAACAAACCTTCCACATTACCGAGTGCTACAAGTATTGACAAACGTTAACGAATCATAAAATCTTAGATGTAGCATGCTTTTTGCACGCAATTTGAACATTTTCGCGCATCGAGATAATCAGAATAAGAAATTATTATTCAAAATTATCATGAATTTCGGCGAAAACAATTTGATTGGAATTAAATTGTAATTAGAACGAAACAAATTTGATGAAGAGGTTTTAAATGATTCTGTATTTCTAAATCGTTTATTAAAATCCAGCTGACTCTGTCATACTAGTTTCGACATTGAAATCTTGATTAGAGTAATTGAGGATTGTTATTTGCCCAACCACCCTCGGAGTAGCCTGCTGCACCCTCCGGCAGAGGGCAGAGACAGCGCGAGGTCATCCCGGGATTCCCTCGAAGGCCGCGCGGTCTCGCTACGGTCTGTCATCGTGGTAAGATCGAGGTCTGCATTACCCTGCCCCCGTTGACTGTCCGCAATCCGCAACACGTGGACAAAACAGTTCTGCCGCGACTTTGCAGCTTGTCGGCCTCGAGAGTTGGACATGCGACGGAGCTCGCGGGTGGGCGATTCGGACGCGACAGTTGCGGCGAGTGTCACGAGTGTGCGGTGCATCGGGTACGCGTTATTCGGTTCTGTGGAGACCGCGTGACCGCGGGGTGACGTCGAGAGGTCCTTCGTGCGACGGAGAGCTCCGAAGGGTGTTTTCTCGCGTTTGGACCCGACGTCCTTGGGACACTTGGGTGTGAAAAACCGAAAGGCATTATTGATCGTACTTCGCGGGGTGCAATGTTTTTCTATCGCCGGCCACCGGTCGATAACGCAACCGATATAGGGCGGGATATTTCGCGGTCGCGCATCCGGATCGCTCGATAATCGACCCGGAGTGAGGTTCACATCCGGATCGTCGTTGCCCCTTCCGGCATTTAATTGTATATGTACGTAACCGGTGCGAACGTGCTGGGGTCCGGATCGCTCGACTAATCGACCCGGACGCACGCAATTATAACAACAGCCCCGCTCGCGTATAAATAATTCGGGAATTAGGTTAATTAATTCGCCGTGCGTTATCGCATCGCCACCACGTCGAACCACTAATTACATGGTTTTAATTACAGAAAATTACATGAGTCTGTATGATAACGTCTGACATTTCCGAAAATCGCCTCAGCAATCGGATTTCGATAAAACTTATATTTCTTTAACAATGTTATTGAACACTTCGTGCATTTGTTAAGATTATATTCTGATCTATAATTGTATTTCGCTTTAAGATACTTATCGATATTGAGAATGTCGAATTCATCGAAAATATGACAAATTCTATTTTAATTTTGAAAACTGACTTTTCGAAGATTATCATATTCGAAAACTTTGAAAGTGATATTTTCCTGGCAACTTTAAAATTTTCCAGAGGCGTTTCACGAACGGGAATTTATCGGACACGACCATTATGTATTGAATTTGAATCCATTACGTCGGAGGGGAGGATCGTTAAATATAAATTATGCAGACGCGCGGCACAATGCGAGATAGCATCGCGCGAAAATTCAATGGGTGCACCTGCGTCAGAGAACGTTGGTCATTTTCGCGAGATTAATCGTTGATCATGAGTTACGCGCGAATTGAAGTTGCGAGGGGGAGGGAGGGCTCTTATCGCTCTCACTAACGGCAGTCGTTAAAAGAGAATGAGACGTGCATTCCGCGAGAACGGTTGCACTGCACAATCTCCTTTCCAGCATGTTCGCGCGGCATATGACGCGATTTGTGCGCAAAAGAAAAAGTGATAACGATATCGAGATGCGACAGGTAGTCTTTTGAGATCTTTTTTATTTTTATTCTTGGCGTCGAATGGATATCTCGCATTGAAAATTTACTTACCTCACAGTTTGAATACTTTTCTTTTCGCAATTTTTACATGGTTTTTCCAGATAAATGCTAATAATTTCAAACAATTTGTCGAGCGCATTAATTTTTTTTTTACTCGCGCAAATAATAGCTATAATAGTTTGTGCAACAATACATACATATGTTTTTCGTAAATTTAAGTATCAGCGATAGTTCGTTAAAATAAAATTGTTAAGCGCATTGGTGTTTTTTAATTTATTTAGTCGATCGATGAAAGTGTCTTTTGTATTATGCCGGAAATTCGGAAGTAGTCCGATAATAATTTCCCCTGCGAAACGATCCTATCCACGAGGATTGCAAATGCTCGCTAAAGACCAAGTTTGAGCTACTTAAGACAAGAAGCACCGGTTATATGAAGGTAACTACAAACTCGTCGCACGCCAAGAGGGTCGTTTCAGCGTTATACATAATTTATGTCGCGCGATAAATTACCATCCCCATCATCCGGTCTAACACGATGGGTTCGCTACGCGAACAACGCGATAATGTAATTTCGTCCCGACAACAATGACGCATGAATTTCCCGTGACGTCCTTTTTTTCTTTTTTTTTCTCTCTCCGTTGTCTCCTCTACGCTCGCTTCACTTTTCCTTCTTCCCGAGCTGATCGTGATTTATCGACGCGTTTTTTACGCGAATCTTTCCAATTGCGACGTCGCCGAATCGAGGCCAGGTGAAGGAGTATTCTAGACCGATCTTGAAAAAAAAACGTGGAAAAAAGGAGGCACTAAGTCTTCTTAAATGCACGAGGATTTCATTAAACCTGTCCACATATTCTTAAATTTTGTATAAACGTGTGTAATGTGAAAAAATATTCAGAAAATATAATAACTAGGAATAATTTTTTGTTTAAAAATTTTAAACTTCTCATGCTTGCGTGAGAAAATAATTACACGTTAAGCGAAAAATATTCAACCATCACCTGACTTATTTTGTGCATGAAAATGTTATTAGCGAAAGGACACAGTCTAAAAGATTTGAAGTTCACCGAAACTGCGGACTTCCATTAAAATCTCGCAAAAAGTGACACAGATTTAAGGAAACGGACTAAACACGAAAGATTAAGGTAAATGAGGGTCGGATGGAATATGCTTCGTTCGCTTCTCTTGTCTTCTCCATACGTGATACCGTCGGATAATCGACCTCCACGTGACCTAGGACGACCTAGATACTACCTCTGGTGTTGCCCATTTTCCTGGCTCTTCTCGGCCAGCGAAACGTTCAACGATAAAAGTTACTTTCATCGTGCCGCGAGACCTGATTTTAAAAGTCGGTGAAGCGATAGCGAATTTTCGATATTTTTTAAAATCGTGAACAAAATAGCAGGAAAAAGCCATTTCAGTAACAAACCCGTAAATGTATAGCGACGGTTTAGCGCATTAAAAAAATTGCGGGAGTTTGAAATGTCACAAGTATTTGCTTCAGCTACAAAAAGCTTTGCAAAAATTGTGAATAAAAATTGTTGAACAAATATTTGCGCGCGATTGAAGAATAAAATTCTATTCAGACTACTAGAATATTAATAAATGATTGAATTATTCACGTCAATTTATATTATGGAAAAATCGAAATGCTCGCATTAACGTAATTTGCCAGTTATCTGATGACAGAGTCATCATATAAATGACGCCATTAATTTATCACAAAATTATCTTGATCCTTGATTTAACTCTGTACTCGATGTACCTATATTATTATCAAAACTTTCCAATAATCTATTGACACAATTATATGAAATAATAATAAGCTAATAATTTGCATTAAATTATATGGATATCAAAATATCATAAAATAGAAACGAAAATCCTTGCTTTCGCGAAAATATGGAAAATTCAGTTTTGATTTCCCCTTTTCAACCATTTCATGTAAAAAAGAATATTATTCAGCATGCTCGAGTTTTATAGGTGACTACGTGCGTTGTGTAATCGCGAAGCTAATCATTAATGTGCACGCGATGCGTGTCACTCAGCGAGGGAATCGCTGGAATTAGAGTGTAACGAACTCTTTGCATGTACGCGCCTACCATGTCGAGCTCCATTTGACATTTACTTCAAACACTCGGACGTGTACCGGCAAAATATCACGGATAGGTTCAAATAATTATTTAATAATCGCGCGCATGTATTTTTTTATCGCTCGCGCCCGTAATTCCCGCGTACATTTCTCGTAATTCTCGCGCGTGTATGCAAAGTTTATAATTTTGTTGACGATCTCGCCTTGACATTTAACCTTATCGATTGCATATACTCCCGATTAAATGTTAATCATAATCTTTGCGACCGAGGATTTTACATTATTTTATTATTTATCCTGGACTATGAGCGAAATCGTTTAATCATCAGTATGGATGCAATTAAAATCTCTTTGCGCGCTCGGCGTGCACGGAAAATCGGAGAGACTCGCACGCCGAACTCCGAGCGAAGTTAAATTACAAGCTGACTACAAATTTCAAATCAGCCTGTGATCGTTCGGCGCATCGTGATTCGAGCGGGATAGATCGCGCGACAAAATTAAATCACGATTCGCGACCGCTGCGTGCGTTTGATCGGGACACGTGTTACGATTAACTTAACGTGCCACGTTACATTTTAACTTCCAATTGAGCTATACCGGAGAAAGAATCGCTATTCGATGCGAGATAATGCATCCGAATCAATTACATTACATCTAGTCTTTTGCAAAGTTTTCACACAGAAGCAATTTAAAAGCTATCGCGTTTACAAGCAACGTCGGACATTCTAAACGCGGGGAACAGAAATTGAACACGGAATGTGAAACATGTCAGTTACAACGGATTCAATGTGTATGCATATTCGCAGGAAAAAAAATTAGGTTACGGTCTGCAGGACCGCATTGTGGAGCACAGGCAAAAAGAACGCGATTTTCCATTCTGAATATATTTAGCGAGGCGTTCTCGTGATACAGGCAAATCAATCGAGGGGACTTCGTGAGATTCGTGACTCGGTTCGGTTCGCGAACACGCGTGCCACGTATCTGAGAAACGAAGACTGGAATTCTGTTACTCGATACCGCGACACGAAAGCGGGAACTGCCGGCCTCACGACTTCGCAGCTCACGATTGATTCTAGCGTGACTTGTGTCTGAACGCTATTCTACCACCTTTTTTCGAGACCTCGACTTTTCCTCAATTATCCGCCCGCGATGCCTCCGCGCCTTTCGCTTACTTCACTAAACACGGAAATGGTACTATTAATCGTAATCTTATCGTCAACATTTTAAAATAATAGCTCGAATCTTTTGAAAGTATTCAATGTTCGGTTCGGTCGTAAACACGCGTGCCTCGTAACGGAAAACGGAGGCAATTGCTGCTCGATATCACGACAAGAAAGTAGGAACTTACTATACGTTTTACTACAAAGACTCTGTTTCAAATATTATATTATTTAAAACTGGAAATTCTTGAAAGTCCTGAATGTCTAGAATTCTTGGAAGCTTTGAATACCTAACTTTGAATACCTAGAAAATCTTTCCATAGAAGTTTTGAATATCTGAAATGTTAAACGTTTTTAAAAATAAGATTGCTATTTATATCCGCGTATAAAATAAGAGGTAAATTAGAACAGATGGAATATTATAAAAGACAAAAGGTATTTTTATTCCACTTTGAATTTTATGCACTTAAATAAAATACTAAAATGCATATTAAAAAATAAAATTTAATAAAAAAATGTATATTAGTATTAAACTATGTGAAGATAGTTATCTTAATTGTATATATAACATTAGATTTATTATATACATTAACACATTCATTGCCATGACGGTAACCGGTGACCGACGCTGAGTTTTTCTATTTACTTTTCTATTTCTTATTTTGTCAATCATTAGTGACTATCATAGAACGACTATCAGATAAATATTGTATATCATATATTTTTTTGCAACTCAATATTATAAATTCAACACTATAAATTAAGTATTTTATTGTTCCTTCTTAATATAAATCATTCAATCTGGTGTGAATGAAAAATCAGCTAAAATACGCTTGTGAATGCCATGTGTTAAACAATGTCATGTGATACTCTTCTTGTCGAAATTCAATCGTTTTTACGCGAAAACATGGACGTTTTGAGTACAAGGAAAATTGGCCTTGTTTCATGTCAGAAAAATACAATTGGGAATTGTATTTTTGTCAATGCCTCGTGAATATACGCCTTTTTTCTTTTCATCTCCCATAAATGTTCGATGAGAATGCGATACTCTCACGCTTCGCAGAACTAAATGAAAAAGTAAACATGTACAATGGACGTTACATCTCGTTGAGCGTTGCATCAGCATGGAAAAATCTCCATTTAGTAATAATGATCCGCGAGCGATCCATGTTTCCATTGAGAATGACTTCTCTTTATATATACGGAAAATATCGCATAAAACGGCGTATTCTGGCAACCGATTGTCAAATGGCATACAATACAATGGGCTGCATTGTACGCACTCCACTCGCGCTGTGAGTGCTTTTAATTAAAAGCTTCCGCAATTATTTCTCTCTTTCTCTCCCCTTTCTCCCCTTATTTTTATTTATCTCCCTTTTTTCTCTCTTTCTCTCTCTCTCTCTCTCTCTCTCTCTCTCTTTGTTTTATCTTATATCGAAAGTGCTCTTGAAAACACCAGCAGACTACCATTCTACCAGCATCGATTCGAAACGAGTGCATCTCCCTCCGAATTGCCTACGACCCCGTGTTTTTCAGCGTAAACATTTCCAGACATTGGGCGCGTTCAGCAGACCAATCAACGCAAAGTGTTGATATAAAAGACGAACTCAACAGTTGTGTCTGCTGAACGCGGCCATTTATCGAAAACCGCTCGTAATTCGATTATTATTGGAAACAATGAAATCCCGACCTGTTGTCTTACGGACGACATATGCCGCGCGAAATCTCATTGCGAACTAGCAAAGTTGACCGGGGTAATCGATTTTCATCCGGCAACTATTCACCACGTGACGGAAGTTTCCACAATTCAGACTACGCGAAAAATAAAGAGAGATCCGAGTTAGAGGTATAATTAGTTAAGACACGAATAATTGTATTTTGGTTAAAATTTTTATCTCTCATAATCGTCATATTATATGTAATCATTGTCATTTTGGTGAATTTTAAAATGCACCTCTGTCGCACAAATTAAATTTCCTAAAACCGACAATTAATAGCTTCGCAAAAAATTCTTCATTTATACAGGATAAAAATCTCTATAATAATGCTTTAAGACAGGCTATCAGACAGACTTCTTCGCGATAACTCTCGAGAGTATTCATGAAGATGCGCCGGCACAAAGTAATCATCGTCAGCGCGATGGAACGTCGGCCTCGGCGGCTCTCGCTACGATAACAATGCACTCGTCAACGTCGAAGTGCCTGCCGAGAGGTCGACGGAATCTCCGAAAGGATTCCGACGGGATTGTCTCGGGGTTGGATGCGGGCTCACGGGGGTGGATGCAGTTTTCGCGAGGTGGCGGTATGGTTCGCCCCGCCAGTCGCCGAGCAGTCGGTCGCACCGACACGAACATACGTACGTAGTCTTCGTACATGTAATACGGAACACAGATACACGGAGTCAGATAGGGGTATATACTCCACGATACGGTCGTAAAAGGGAGAGAGAGAAGAGAGAGAATGAGGACCACCCACACATGTAGAGACGCACTTACACAGCGCAACCGGCGGCGTGCCCGCTAGTGTTCCAAGTGCTCTCAGTGACGTAGGTCAGTGCTCGCGACTACGACCCGGCAGGCTCACCCAGATTAAAGCTCGCGTATCTCGCGGTGGGGAGGCGAGAAGGAGCGCCGTTGCCTCCATGTGTACGATACATGCAGCATCCGGTCATGCAGAGGCGCGTACGTAAGATGCTCTTGCGCGAGAGCCCGGCCGTACGTTACGAGGTATTTAAAGAGTGTATCGCCTAATGTGCACGTGTGTATCCGTGCTTACAAGTGCACAATGTTGCGTATTCGTCCGTTCTCTCGCGTCGCGACGACCGGACAGAGCGAGATTCAACTACGAAGAAACTCTTTCTTTGCTCGGTAATTAACCCCGCACCTCCCCGCGTCCTTCTTTTTGATCGGCCGTGACGAAATGTTGAATTTATTTTGAGAAAATCTAATGTGCATTTGTTGATATATTGCTCACTCAACTCATTTTTCTCTCTCGTGTCGTATTTATGTAACGAGATTAGATTAATGATGCTTTGCGAGATAAAACTTGATCTCTCCCTTCGATAGTTTATTAACTTCTGTTATCTTAAAATAAAGAACAAAATTAAATAATGAGCAATTAAATTATGATTAAATTATATCTATTGTTACTTATTATTAACAATACTTAAAAATAAATTTTGAGTTATAGATGAAGAAATAACGAAGAAGAATGTATATAATTGCAATTTACATTTTACATTAACAAATTTGTTTTAGCAAATGGGATTTATCAGAACGTTTTTTTGCGGCTATTTCGACGTCAGAAAAATGAACTTTTTACTTGAGAGTAAAAGTTGATTTAAAAGTTAAAATTCAAGTTTGAAATTTTTTCATTCCCAGTTTGCCATCGTAAAACAATTTTTGCACACATTGCTATAACGATCTCATTATCAAACTAATGTGCACTGCAATGTTGACCTCCGCTTGCTTGTTTATCATTGCACGTATCGCCATCTAGTTTTGATTACCGTCATAATATTTAGCCAATCAATCTGTCATCGCTGCAAGTCGCCGATAGTGCCGTAGCATAAAACGTATCCAGCGTGCACTGTGTGCGAGAAATACGGAAACGCACGTGTCGAGACTACGTAATGATTAACAAACGTTGTGCCGATCTGGCTAGTGATATAGGTCAGCGTTCGCAACGGCGGTGCATTTGAAAGACGCATTTTTACTTAATTTTTACTTTCTTAAGGTTCCCGTCATGAATGAAATGTTGAATGGAATCTGTGCCTAATTTTAACAAGTATTAGTATATATATATGGTGAAATTAATCGCTTGACACTTTTAGGAAAGTTTTTGAAAGTCAAGTTAATCTCGAAATACAAATCAATCTTAAGTAGAGTGAAGTGCACTCTCTCTTCTCCTTTTATGCATTTCAATTTGGTTAATGCAACTCTAAGGCGAAACATTTATTTATTTCAGCTTTACTTTATCTCGTTTTACGTTGCGTTTCCCCGACGGACGGCATCGCCTTAACAAGAGCAATGGAATAAATTTCTATTTATTCGCGTAATCTATATTTATTCGAACGAAATTTAGGTTGCAACAGAATTCAATTAAAACAAAACGTAATTCGCCAAATGTATCTGTTCGCGCGATACAAAGTAGCGTTATGAAACTGTCTAATGAGGTCGCATAAATAAACAGACGGTGTGTGAGTGCGTGCGTGCATTAGCTGATAATAAATTTCGAGGTAATGCGAGATAACGATGTTAATATCCGTCGACATTAACGACGTGTCTCGCCATCGCGTTTCGCCATCGAAATTTATCGGACAATGAACACGTGGCATTTACTATTGGCACGCTCACTCATTCGCGGAAGGCATGATTTCCTGCGATATTCGTGCAGGTGTTTCGCAATTCGCAAATCGTACGCTACATATATGCCACGCATACGCACGTGCATGCACGTGCGCGACGGATGTGTATCGCGCGAGATGATTACGCATTTACGCCTCGTACCAAGAAACGCATCTTTGTAACCTGAGTGAAGAATAGCGCTATAAATCATTCACCGCTAAGAAACCTGAGTTAAGTCAGTGACTCCTCTTCGAGAACAGCTGGCACTCGGAGGTCAACGGATAAAAATTATATATGTCATATTAATTACGCATAATTACGATGAGATGACAGAAATGCCATCGATGTTTGTCTTCTCCTATATTCTGTTTCTAACAATACAAAGCCTGCTTTAAAAATTTACGGTATATGCGTATATTATATAAAATAATAAATAGAATATTATATTGAATTTTGACATAAATTATAGATCATTATAGTTAGCTAATTATAGAATATAGATTATTTAAAGTTAAACTTCAACTTAAAAAAAATATTAAAAATAATTTAAAAATAAAATTAAACTTAAAAAATATTTTTACTCAAAATATTGGATGTGCATACGTTACGTATTTATAATTTAATATTTATAAAACAATTTTGACGTGAGTATCTTTTATTGTCGTCAATATCTTTTCCGTGTTTGAAATGAAACTAAAAAAGCGAACGATATGGACTATTTAAGGAAATACGGACGACGAAGCAGCGCAAATTTAGCATCATGTCTGTGTGCAAGGCTTCGTGGCATCCATCGAGAACATCTGATTGAATAATTCAAATCGTTTATCGATCCCGTGGTGGGAAACGATCGTCTTCATACCTCTTCCTAGAGAGCTCTTAAAGTATAGTAGTGGAAGGCACCTGCGCGCGTACTTGCACGCGAGAGTTCCGGCTTTTGTCGTCGTGTTCGAAACTAAGCGGAAAAATCTTGCCGAGGTCGTAAAGTCTGCGACTTCGTAAACACACCGGCGACATAATCGCGATTGTAAGTTTTCAATTGGACCATCGGGTTGCGTTCGGGTTCGTGCGTGATGATATCGACCGACCTCCATGGCTTCAGAGCGACCTACAGATCTGTGATTTCTATGTGATAGTGTCCATTTATCGACTACTCGGGATAATAGCACAACTATAGACGATCTTGGCATTTACCGACGATCTTTAACCTCTTTAGATTGCCCATGCATTATTTGTTCATTACGTGACTTCTAAGAACAATCGTTTTCAACTTCTAACAATAAGTTCATCATTATCTTATTATCATTACATACGAATCTCTTATTGAATTGTCAAAGAACTGATCAATAAACTAACCTGAGAAAGAAAGGGAGAGAAGACAAGTTACTGTCGTACAAACTTTTTATGACATATTTTAATATAAATTTAGTACGCATATTTTGAATTATCTTTAGTTTTAGTTGTGAAACGAGCCAATTCTGTTTTCAATTTGGAAGAAGAGGAATGGTGTTAAGGGTGAATAGGTCAATCTATATCTTGAAGCTATTGAATTAGATAGTCAATACCTAGACCTGAGTAGACAAGTATTTATCTTGAAAGAGCAGATCAAAAGAGAATTATATAATATATCTGATATTAATTTTGAAAACGTATTTCACGCAGTTTAACGAACAAAAACACTCTCGTTAACTTAGTCTTGGGCGATCTCGTCATTTCTCCTTTGAGTCGCACAACACATAGCTTAATTTATCATGAAGGCGGGTGTTGCGCGCCGATGACCGTGTTTTATACGACTTCAAAGTACGCGAGAAAATGCGCGATAATTAAAGTCACCTCGCAGAAAATTTGTTTTTACGTTGCAGTCCTTGTTACACTCCCCATAATTACAAACATTCGTGGAAACTTCATAATCATCTTAAATTCTCTTTATGACCGTTTTTCATCGTACACATTGCATTAGACAAATATCGTGCGAATATATCTCTGAAGTGCATATTTTTTTTATAATACGTGCGAAAAAGGTCTGGAACGTTGTATATGGGAGCATTAATCTCCATTATTCTTTGTACTATCCAGCACTTGTAAATTATAAATTTTTGTCAGGCGATTAGAGGCTAAAAGAGAGGGAAAAGACACTCATAAATTAGAGTCGTCAAGTTATTTTAAAAAGGTAGAGAGAGTGAGCTTTAATTTATCATGATACTATTCAATTATCGTTATGTAGACAGTCAAGTCCATATTCATGTTCCGTCTATATCCCAAGTCCATGTTCATGTACATACGCGTGTATAGAGACGGCCAATATCGATTGCACGTTACATTATTGCATTCGGAGTCGCGATAATATGTAAGACCGATAACAAACTCGTCGAAGCAAGGTTGAGCGCGATGACCCAACTGTAGGAGTTGTCGAACCAACTTCTCACTAGCTTCTCTTTTCCCGTTATTCCTCTTTATAACGATAACGAACTGACGCTAACCTGCGCATTAGCGTCAAACGCCAATTATGCGTCGCAAAATAACAGGAAGCGGGCGACTTGCTTTTTCGCAAGATCTTATTCTTTCACTCGTGCTTTTTCTACTCGCCTTTCTGTTTAATATGCTAAGACATCAATTTACAATTAATTACGATTTACTGTCTCAATTCGTATATATATAACTATCGTTATATCTTATCTTTATTAACTGATTTTAATACCGATTTTTCTACGCTCTTTAGAACAAATAAAGAGACAAATCTGACATCAATAATTGAACAAGTTGTCAGTAGACTTAAAAAAAAGCTTGATTAACGATCGAAAATTAATGCCGATTATTACTGCGAATCAAACGTTTATCTTTCACGAAAAAGCCAGGACAATTACTTAAAAAGACGCGTACGGATATTTTTCAATTTGTGGAATTTGCCTGAACTATTTCAACATCCATGTGTTACTACAGACGTCGGAAGTTACGTTGCGTTTACAGCTGAGTAATTAAAACAACCGCGTCGATTAGTCCTCCGTCTGCCGCAGACAGGCGCGATTCATTCACGTTTAGAGAAACATCGATTAGTTTCTCACACGTACGGAGGAACCTCGTTTGCAATTAAGTCGCAAATCAATATACGCGCGTTTACAGTTACACAAGCGATATATGTGGCAAGAAATATAAAATAGCCGTCAGTCTATAGACTGATCAACACGAGTTTACTATTCATATCACAAGAAAACTGCTTTATTTTCTTAATTTATTTCTCGCGTATAAATCAAAGTAAAAAAGGCGTAAATAGGATACATTTTTTAAGAATTTAGAATTCCTTCTGGTATTTTTTGTATTGTAGAAAATATTTATTTATCTAATTTCGATCCTTTTCGGCAGATCTTAATTCAGATCGATTTGAACATATAATCCATGGAATTATAATGGGCTTCTAGCGACGTCAATCGAATATCGTGTATTTAATTCGCGATTGTTTATGGCATATTGAAAGGATGTACAAATGGGAGTGCCACGTAGAAGAAGAAATATCTAGTTAACTGAAGCGTGAGCTGAACGAAGCGATGTCGATGGACGGTGGTTAGTGTTGCGGTTGCCGGTAACTCAATTGCATTTCCGTCAGGTGCACGTCGAGCCAAATGCATCTTGAAGGACGCATTGTGTCGTTCTTTTCTTCTAGCGAGGCAGAACTCGATTTCGTCGCGTTGTTCAGTAATATGATATACCTCATGCACTTGAATCGCTTTTGTTGGCGTTGATTCTCTCCAATTAAGCTTGCAGAATTCCAAATTATTCAAATTTATATACTTATTTATATTTTTTGACATTTTTTTTTGTTGGAAAAGAATTGAGTCATTATTTCATTAGTCAAATAAAAATTGATTATTTGATTAAAGAAGTTTGCATAATTCTCTCATGCACTCAGTCTTCATCAAATGACTTTAAAGGAAGGATAATAATTGAGTTACTGATTACGAAATCATGCTAATGAATTGCAATTTGCGAAGAAACGAGAAGCAATTATGTAACAAATTACTACGGCACGTATAAACTACTAACTGGAACAGCTCAGAAAACATCGACCAATTAGTGGCAATACGCTAAAGAGAAACTCGCGCGTAACTGAAAATCCAAATGGGCTGTTGTTGAAAAATTACGGTACGAACAAAACGAATAATGGGATGGAACAATTGTTTTGCGACAGGAGAGAAACATAATATTTTAAAAATAATATTTATATTTGAAAAATATTTTTAAAATATTATGTTTCTCTTTTTGATTGTCAGATAAGTAGAACCAATATATGTGAAAACGAAACTAAATTTCTACTAAATTTTTATATTTTAAAGATACGATCGCGTTTTGCAACATTCCACGACCAATCTGTATTTTATCCGTAAGGTATTGCAGTTTTGCAGTTGCATGTGCAACGTGCAACTGTCACGAATTCCTTCTATACCGACCTCTGCACTTCGGTAAACACCGTTGCTATCAGATGTCGTCCCTTGTTTCATTGCAAGCTCTATCGAAAGCTTTTCGCAAGAATAACTGATCCGAACAGCTATTTGAGCTTACAATATACTGTAAACTCACATAAATCTACATATTACGTATATCTATATACATACATTTTTTTCTAACAGTGCAATAAATAATTGAGAAAGCAAAATACAGCTTACTTCAAAAAGAATAAAAATAGAAAAAGAGGAAAAGAAGAAAGATAAGAGCATAAGAACAAAACTCGTACATGTTTGCATAGATAGCGGGGCGACGTATTGTGCAGGCCTGTTTTTAATCTAAATTTAAAAAAATTATCGAAAACTTTTGGTATCACATGTTAAAAATACCCGTACAATAAAATATATAATAAAAACTAAAAAGAACAGTTTAAAGTATTCTCAATTTTTTACACGTCTTTCCACGATGTTTCCAATATGTTCATTATGAATATTTAAAAAATACATTGGGACTATTAACAAAGTGTCTTTGAATCATATGAGCTCTAGAAACCAGTAAAAGCCATGTATTTAAAAATGTAAGCAATAATAGCAATTTAAGATAATGAAAAGGCAAAAATAGTGATATACGGAAAATGACAGAAACGATCACTGCCAGTAAACAGGCTCTTATTCGTGCGATTAGAAATTAACGAAGAGTAACGAGAAGTACGATTTTGCGTCAACGTTGTGCGTCTTCGCAAAAATTGGACGGCTTTGGCGATTCGGCGACTCGTGACCGACAAGTGATTCAGATTACGCCAAATGATTCGCAGTGAAACAATCACAGTGTCGACAATCGTGTGAAATCGCGAGAAGACTTTCTCGAAAATATGCCCCCGACCACGCCGACAGATCCAGCCATGTGCTCGCTCTGTCCGCGTTCGAAGAAAGCCCATCACCCGAAAAAGTTCGTACGCTTCGACTCCATCGTCGACACGTTCTCCATCTCAGATTCCAACGCGGCGACCAACGAGAGGGTAAGCTTAACGATATTTTATCTCGTTTCTTTCTCGGAATTCAAATGGATCTACGCAATTTTGTTGTATATCGTATTGTTAGTAACGCTGCTAAATGGATATTATAGACTATCCCATAAAGCATTCTTAATTTTGATGTATAAACAGTCTTCATTAGAACATACCAAAAATTATGAAACATCACATACAATTGCATAGAAAATTTTTAAAAAGACAACACGTAAATTTTGAAAGAACATCATATTTTTGCTCTGACAATATATTAGATAAGAAAATCATGTTTTTTTTATCTCGTATAATTGATCGTTATGTAATTGTACTAATTAATTTGAAATATTCTCTTTCTGAGAAATTTCAGAGCTATATTTACATTAATGCATTAATAATTTGCACACGTCTTGTACGTCTTTGCATGCTACAGTAAGATAGCGGTACTGTGCCATTAGTGCGCGATACGAAGATATAAAGAAGATAAATGGAGGTCTTTCAAATTTTCTCATATATTATGAAATTTCCGCGAAAATTCCAACGGCATATGGCTATCGACATTGCTAATGGTTAATGATGTGTAAATGTTGATGGCGCGATAACAAATCGACCGTTACATTAGCTGCGTCTGCTCGCCCCAGATTCGCAACTGACGCAACTAATGCATCTCCGCAGCGGGTGGTACTTATACCTTGTAAAAATGCAATTTTGCAAAAATCTATACTCGCGGGAATTTTATACACGTTCGACACTTCAGTTTAATATTCAATGATCAGTGGCTTCTAAATCAATCGCGATTTATGTCTTTCTTTACGCGTCACGATTTACGCTTACTCTATATTTTCACAAATAATCCCTTCTCTCGAGATTGATGTTCTTCGACACGAAGATCAAGTGACGAAAGCATGGCCATCGTTATTTTCACGTAAATACATAATACTTCGTCATTTGATTACTCGTACGTGCGCATAGGAACCGGCTCTTATCGCCTGCACTCGCCTTTCGACGAGTCATGCGAGTCGTAAGAAACATCCACGAGTGCGCTTCCTCTCTGCTATCTTTACGACTTTCCTATCAGTACGACACGAATGCGGGGCACGTTATGTATACGCTCGGGGCATAAATGACAACTACGCGAGTCCGCCCGACCTCGCAAAAACTTCCCTTATTCGAAAGAAGCGCGCAAGGGAAATGCAATATCTATACGCATCTCGGCCCTTTCGAGTAAAAATTCTTTGACATCTTAATTTTCGCTTTAACTTTACGTTGTGGGTACTTATCTTATAAGCGCTCAACAAATATTCGCTGTACCGTATACACAACTCATAAAATTCTATAAATGAAAGTAAGTCAGCTTCTGAAATGTATTCGGTTATATTCGATAAAGTATAATACAGAAAATCCTATGTTCGTTATAAAAATAGGATATTTTTATGTTTGACAATTAAATTTGACATGGTGTATATAATAACAAATATCACACTACAACAATTAACGTTGAAACGGTATTTTTTTTATGTGCATTGAAAATTACGACCGAGTAGAATTATTTATCGGTTATTCTCTCTCAAATACATTAATTTTTTAAATATATAATTAGAAATAATACCGAAAAAGAGAGATTAAAAAAATTACTTGTATCTCGTGTAAAATGTATTGCGCGAAATTATAAGCTGTTAATCACATGCGTATTAGCGAACGGAATAATCTTGTTTTATTCATTAATCAACCTGGATAACGTAGTATTTTAATGAAATAGCGGAAAAATTGTTAAATAACGTTAAATAAAAAGTGTTCTGTACTTAAAACGGTAAACTTTACTACTTTAAAAACATATTATAGATCAAAGATTCTATTATTTTAACTTATTAATTAAATCTAGATGATTGAATAAAAAAAAAAAAAAAAAACATTCCTAATTTAAAACAAAACTACACTCATTTTTTTTATAATTTATTAGAGGATTTATTAAAGGAATTTTTAATTTTCCTACATGACATTTGAATACATCTAAAAATATAACATTATTTCTGCATTCAAATCTTATTTTCACGATATAATTTTCTCAAAAGTTCGCCTGTCTTTGACTTTTTTTTCATTTACAAACACTCAGGCGGATGTCCACGTTTTTCTGTTCTTCGAAAAACTCCTATGCCTTATTTGAGTGTATAAAATATATTGTGGATGTTGCGAACGCTTTTTGCCACTCCCACGAAATCGAAAGCTCCTCCAACGCGTCTTTCGTAAAATGTGTAAAAGGCGTGTTTTGAGGGAACAGGCAGTAGTTGCTGAAACAGCAGGTGGCTGATAATGCTCTCTTCCCCAGGAGCCCACCATTGTTCTTTTATAATACCGCTCGTACTTATCCTGATATCCCCAAGAGATGTAAATCATTGAGTCCCCTCTGTCTCTACGAAGTTTTGCACACAGGTACTAGCGACTGATCATCTATTTTTACTTGCCTAATCTCGTGTTCATTTATATTTATTAGAAATTAGTATTCTTCCCTACACTAATACACTTCCTTTGATATTCATTGAATCTACAGAACTATCATAAACAATTTTTTTTGCTTCTTCATCTCTTGTTGATACGTAATATTAAATCTTGTGATCTTAGATTAAAGTTAATTATGTGTTCGTGCTGCGTGTTTCAACATCATGCTTAAAGATTTAGTCAAGACGCAGGTGGACAAGCAGGGAGGAAGGAGCAAAGGTAAACGAAGATCAGGTGTAGTTCGTGTCGACACGAAATTAGCTATAGCACGTAAAGTGGCTTAAAGGGTTCTCAAGTGACAAAGAGATCCGCGCCCGAACGACGAACCGAAGGTTCCTTTGCTCTCCAAGATTTTCTACCAGGACTCACCTCGTTCCTTTTTGACCTCCACATCCCTCCTCCCTGGTCCTCAAGCGCAAGCGTTTTCACGGTAATGTTATCGAAAACCAATTTATTTCGTCGATTTATCGGGCGATTGGCCGAGTTACGCGGCGACGGCGGCCGATTAGCATAACCGCATTGTCGGCTATTTATGCGCCAGCGAGTTCAACGCTCGGCGCACACCTCGAGGAAAGATCAGTCTCATCAATTCGCCTTAATTCCCTTCTCTACCCGCGAGATCCACCGAGGGTATTTTTGTTACCGCTTAATAACCCGTGAAGCAGAGAAATGCGCGGAGGTGAATCAATTATATCTATTCAGTGCACAGTTTTCGATTCTCATCATTTCGTCGTGAAAGAATCACGATAGTCACAATCACAAGAATATTATCGAACGGGGAGATTGTTTGCCGCGTAAATAATTGCGATTTATCGTCGCACATTTTCGTTCTGTCGCTTGTTGCGAGCAACAATAAAACCGAACAACGCCGACGAAATGTGTTAATCGCTGTTTGCGCGCTCGCGTTTTTCACTGATTCTCTATTTTTGCGTGAAAATTGCACGAGCTTATTACAAACGCGCTGACGAATATTGTATATGCGAGAGTAATGAACCTCTTGCGACTCGACCCTTTTATTATTAATGTCACAGCGATACTTCAACAACGTAATAACTTTTATATATACAAGCTGCAACAAGAGCGGCATAAAATCGTCTCAAAATTAGTTGCCTTATTTCTCATATATACATATATACGTACAGTTTGAACACGGAAATAAGAAAGATTCCTCCGGCTAACACTTTATTGTGCTTTATGACGCTGTTTCCTCATTGAACGTAACTTTCCATTTCCTTTTGCTCCTTCGCGCGAAATTGCCGATTTCTCGCGCTATATGTTCGCACTTATTTATCTCTCTCTCTCTCTACGCTTTTTTTTCGCTTTTTTAATAACCACAGATTATTTATTTTGTTACAGGTAAGTCACGAGTTTTTCCTTCCTACTGCTATATGGATAATATGTGTGTGAGTAATTTTTAAACATAAATTTCTTAAATAAAACTTAAAACTTTGTAACGACACAAAATGTATCATTCCGGCCAACTGCCTTAGAAACAACTTAGCTGCAAAAATCATGCGCCAAGCGAAAAGCGCAGTGTGCCATTCAATTTGTAATTATATTATGTAAGATCGCCATAACGACCGTTAGACGTAAATTCACCAATTAAGACTCCCATCATCGTCTCGTATCGATCGATAGTGCAACCAACAATAGTTATTTGTGCAACAAGTGCTGTAAGATGAAAATTGCCGGGTGCGGTCACCGCACCCGGCAATTCACGCACGGCTTGCACACCCTATTTTATGTTGCAAGTGCGTGGAAAGTGACCTATCACGCACGCGTGGCGTGCGTAATGGGCCACTTTCCATGCACGTGTTACATAAAAGATATTGACCATTTCCGATCCACGTTGATCGGCAGCAACTCCATTCGACGATTCCAGTTATCAACAAAACTTAATACGCCGTCATAAGCTATTCACTCCACAATTTCAATCCACTGAATTCGTTTCTGAGTACCTGATCAACCTCATTAGGATCAATAGAACAAGAGGGTTAAGCGTTCTCTGCATTTAACCGACTTCATGATTCGCCAACAAACTAGAGAGTAGATCGTTCTCTGTCTCTATCAAGTGTTCTTGGCAATCAGTTTCCACAGAAATCTATAATTAGTGTCGGTAGAACAAGGAGGTAGAGGGTTCTCTGTCTTCGTCGAGCGTTCTCGGCATCCGACACCGCACACTGTGCAATGTGCATTACTATCTGTTGAGGATAGAGCGCTCTCTGTCTTCGCCGAGCATTCTCCGTCTCAGTACACGCAGATTCTTGATCTAACAATTTATCGGCCTATTAGAACGCGCTAATGCTTATACACGAGAATAAATCAATCGCGCTGCAATCATGACATCGAAGAATATTACAAGACGGTAAAGCATAGATATATGCATAATATTATATAACTGTATATCGAATGAACTCTCTTTGTTCCCACGAAACAAGTTTAACTCAATACTGAATTATAACGTACTAAAATTAAGGATTAGGATGCCTTACTATCGCCGGTACTAACGTGCCTATACTATTATGCGCCCGCGATCCCACGATGTCAACTGTACCTACCTATACGCGTCTAATTTGTAAACGATATAATACCGCAAATCCATATTTTATTACTATTATATTATTTACATAAAGAATTCTCTATTATAACATTTCGTTTGCCTTTCTGGACTACCTCTCATTGTCAGTCTCAACCTCCAAGTTTCTGATGAGCTATTCTGATGAGCAAAAAGAACGGTCCGTCATATATTTAATCATCATTTTAGTAACTGTGACATCTGATAGATTGATTTTATTATCATTATTTGATCGATATAATTTCACAGTTTTCTCAAATTATATATGGAAGAATACGTCATTGCCAATTTAGTATAAAAATTCGCTTACTCAAAAGGTTTTGATTATCTTTACAATTTGTATATTTTCAAAGGTACCTCTTCGATAACGGTCTATGTAAATCAACGACAAATAGCATAGTCAGTGTACACAAAATAGCGTAGTCAAGTACATTGCAGCAGACGCGAAATCTTTCGCCGCGATCCTCTCGGTCGTTTCAGGAAAGCGAGTTTGCAGAAGCGCGAGGCACGGGGTACAAAGCGCTCGTTAGAATTAATTCGAAAAGACGCATGCCACTCTGTGCGGAAACATAGTTAGTTCCCGGCGACAAAGGCGAATACGACAAAGATGGTGCGGAAAGTCAGTTTCAAAGCTCTTGCCTTGCCTTGTCGGATAGTTGTGCCGCGCGGAAAACCAAGGCGAAATAACAAGACATGTCGCTCGACACGGAAATTGAGCGGCTTTTGTTTCGAGCGCGAACTCCCACGTGCGATTCGCGACGGAACGCGGAATCTATAATTTATCGTTTCTCGTCGGCATCGTTACTATTTTATCTTTGCACCAATCATAAGTTCTTCACGTTGCTGTCTTAAGATCTTCTTCAGAACGCCTATATATCACGCAGTTCCGATTGTCTTCCTCCATTTTTCTTCTACCTTTAATCGATTCCACGTTTCTTCGTAACGTAAAACTATAACTGTGTCAATCGTAACGTCGATTTTGGGAGACCGTGATATTACAGGAAAGTTTCTCGTGCTTTACGTTCATTCGTTCGCGTCGTGGTAAATATTGGACCGGGTTAAGGTAGCGAAGCTGTCGCGAGACCTCCTCGCATGGCCTCGTGTTTCTCGTTCCGCCTGCTTTTTATTTTATTTAATCTCACCTGGGAGACGCGAATAAAGCGAATCGTCCGATGTGGAGAGTAACCGGAGAAATACCCGGCACGTTCCTTATCGCCGTCGACCTAAATTACGACGTCCGTTTCGAGTCGGACTTACCTCTCCCGACCGACCGCCTCTTCCCGATTCTTCCTTTATAATCAGTTTGATGCGACGGGAATTTTAAGGCCGTCCGACCGTGTTCTCGCGTCTGGTATCGCGGGACAGTAACGTACGTACGTACGTGCCCGGCGCGAATCGAGCGGGCTTATCACGTAACGAAACGTACGTGCGCGCCCGTTTCGTGTCGGTCGTCTCTTGGCATTAGCAGCGAGTTCTCAAAGTTCGCGGCCGGCCCTGCAGCCCGCAATCCATTCGCTTTCTCCCGTGCAACCTGGGATTTAGAAATCCACAGCTACTAATCGCCGCCGGGATAATCCGATTATCGCCCGGCGCACTCTTAATCCTAAACTCGTCGATGCACCCGTGTCAAACGCATCTCTGTCTTCTTCGTTGCTCGTAGACCAGGAAATCTTTTATTGAGTTGCGAAACTCTAGACTTCGGAAAACGCGCGAAGAAATTTAAGGCCGTTTGAATTCTCACTATCGTTAAAAGTGGAAATATTAAATGACGTCGTGGATTGGTCTCTATTGAAAAAAGTTTTGTTCATTAAGACTGAAGTGTCTGACTGAATTCCCAAGAAGTATAACTATGTCTTACAACTCGGATAATAAACAGACGCATAAACTTCGTCAACTACGTGCGCGTTTGTGAAATTAAATTCCGTCGGTGTCATCGAAAACAATTTTACCCGACAAATGGGATAATTAAAACACGCTACAGTCATCGTCCACGTCGAGCGCAACATTCATCCCGAATTCTCTTGGCATTTCACAGTGATATGTCCGTTACCCTCCTTCGTCCAAATTCGTACACGTTTCACGATGAGTTCCCCAAAAGTTCGCTAACGCGCGTGCAAGTGAACATTACAAGAAAATGCCCGCGAGGACCTTGGCCCAAATTAATCCAGACAAACCGGCACGTTGCTATTAACAGGTTGATATTAACAGACATATAGTAAGGAAAAGAAATTAATTTAGAAAGAAACTCCTGATGGCGTTTTCATCTTTACTTAATGAGAAAAGTTTAACGTTTAAGAAAAATGCGAGTGTAACGTTGTAACATTTCATGATATTGAAATGTCATCTTTCTCTCAATAATATTTCCCTAAACATTGTGATGTTTAAACACTTTGTCGTAAAACGTAACATAATGACCGCTTTAATACCCTGAAAATAATTCACGAATAAAAATTTTAGTTCTTCGTTTTATTCATGTAATTATTATGAGAGCGCGTTTGGTAGTTTTCGCTTTGTAACAACATCCGCGCGGTTATTTTGCAATCTCCTGTAAAGCGGTATAAAAGCGACGCCGTGCGAAAAGCGAGTGCTGCGCTGGCAGAGGCAGGGTTGCAAGCTGGTAAATAATTGCAAAAGAGCCGGCCGGTAGAGTGGGCGACTCATTTCAGGTACACGCTCCTCTGTTTAACGGGTAACGAGCTTTGCGTAGTAACCCTAATGGATATTACCCTGCCCGCAATGCATATTAAATTATAACCGAGTCTATCCGAACTTCCGCTCTCGTTATGTTCGCATGATGCTTTACGACTCTTGACTCTTGAATTTGCAAACATCATTGATAAACAGACTGAGTGATAGATGCGAGTGACAGTGGGTTTAAGATTTCTAGTTTTTTCAAAGAAACAACAATTTAGTGTTTAGTCGCGAGGTTGTGACACATTGTGACACTTATATCGACATTCAATTTTCATAACCTCGTATCTTTTTGAATAAATATTTATCTTTATGTGCCCAAAAATTGTCTAAAAGTTTTATATTTAAAATTTCTTTTATACGAAAACGATACGTGTCATTCTAATCTCTTTTTTAGATATTTTTTTGTAGTATTCAGATTGGCGCATCATTATTTGTTGGGCGTCAGCGCTTATTCTGCAATACGAATGAATGAAAAATACGAAAAATTCGCACTATGCATTCGCGGCTATGCGGTATCTGTGCCGGCTAGATCATTCATATCGGGTTTTACATGCGCAAATGCATTCTCATCTGCGTCTTCGAAAATCTTTGATCTTGCATCGGAAATTTTTCATATATCCGAACTGCATCGTTCGCATTCCGTTTTGCGCATTCGTACCTTGTGCGATTAATGCACAATGCACTCTCCGGAGAAGGCAAGCGGCGAAACGTTTCTAAAGCGATCGACATCAGTCGCGAAGTCAAAAGTGCCATTCAAGAACGATGGTATGTGCATTAGAAAATGACATTCGACGAAAATGCATTGGAGTTAACACGGTTGAGAAATATAAGAACACTTGTGAAATGTTGATGCATGAAATATGTGAAAGCCTACTTTTTGCAGTAGATATCATTTTCATTGACCAGGTGTTATAAATAAAACAATAATCTTATGATTTTTCTTGAGTTTAGGAAACTGGTATACCTTACTGGTATATCTTTGATGAACGAAATAATTATCATATATGCTAATGAATTAATTATCATAAAAATTGAGGGCCTTCATGTAAGAAGGATGTAAGTCGACTTTTTATTGCAAAAGAAAGATAAGTAAACTAGTAAGTTACTATATAGGTTTGATAAACAAGCGCATTCAAAAAGCCCATCAAATGCATTTTTCAAGCTTGACTCTCAGTTTTCCTTCAACAGTCAACAGATATCAGCAAGATGACGACTATGATAGTGAATATCAAAAAGTCATTCTTCTTAAAATAGTTTTTTTACTTACATCCCTCTTGCATGGAAGCTCTCAATTATTATATATAATTTACAAGGGCCTGACAACTAGCAATCATCAAATATCCACGTAAAATCTTTAATTATGCAATTCAAAATACTTCATATAGCTTCACCCAGGATGCGATTTGTCAGATTTTGCAAATATTTGCTCCAAATAGCTTATCGATCGCAATATCTCATAATCGAGTGCATTAATAGTGTGCATCCGGAGTCATAAAGATACTTTACGTCATATATACCAATTCTTTTTGTTCTTTTCAAGTAATGCAAGCAAATAATTGAATCAATAGTATAATAGTGTAAACGAATAGTTTCTTAAATTACAGAGAAATTTGATCAGGTGCAAGCTAATCGACTATTTTATACACATATATCGGTTATAAGCAAAAAGCAATGTTCGGATTTTATATATGAATTTATTGTGGATATATAGATTGCGCATTCAAATTATCAAACTTAATTTTCTATCCATACCTATCGCGTCTCGCTCAAACACTTTTCACTAGAAATTTTCCGCCTTTCGCATTACGCGATGTCAGCCCAACGTTATTCAAGGAAACCGAGCGAGGGGCGGGAAAAGAAAGTGACCGTAGTGTGAGAGGGGTATATAGATAAAGCGTTTCGCGCACTACATCACTCCTAATGGAAACAAGAGGGTAACGAAGGATCGTGGGCGCGAGATAGGTTGAAACTCGGGGCGGAGTGAGGCCGGAGCATTTGATGGCGCGCAACGTAAGTCACTACACTTACGTACGTACAGAGTGCAAAAGTCTCAGCAGCAGACGCTTTCTCTCCTTTACCGCCCTTTCCTTCGACCTTCATCATCACGGTTACGCGCTATTCTTTTTTATTTCCGACGCTGCGTATAAATTACAGAGCGCATCACGAGTTAAATCTCGTTGCCGAGATTCTTCTTTACGACTCTTGTTCCACTCTTGTCTGCCCGAGAATATTAGAGAGATGCCACGGGGCATAGGTAGACTACGTATTTTGATGTTTTTTAATTACGAGAGCTACGTTCGCGATAATGTTACACTGATAACTACCTCTGATGTCCAACTTTCTGTCCTTCGCTCGTCGATATCAGTTGCGAATATTTAAACGTCTTTCGCTATTCTACTTTAGCTTTTTTCCCTATTTTTTTGTAATTTTGTGACTTAAAATTTATATCATGGGCGCGGTGCTTTAGATCCTGTATCGCGTTTTTCGTCTTTATATGCAAAAGTATAATCTCGCTCGCTTTAAAAAGGGAAGGAAAACCATACGTCGAAATAACTCTTTATAGCTTGAGAACGGAAACGTCATCCCTTTACTTTGCTCGCTGGCTTGTAAAAAACGCTGCAGATTTAAATGGCAAGAAGGAGGGTCGTTTTTCAACGATGCGGAAATTCCGCCTAAGGCTTAATGCCTATCCTGCGAATACACCTATCTCTCTCTCTCTCTCTCTCTCTCTCATCGCGTGTGTTTTCTTCAATAAAGCAGAATTTCTGTTTTTAATACGATACTTCATGTTGCATGTAAAAATGTTTTTTTCTGCACGAATTACTAATTGTCATTCTTGATTTATAAAAGTTTACACTTTTATTCGTTATTACAGAACCATGTGCAAAAAAAACAAGAAAAAGTCACTTTTATTTTCCTCTATATTTTCTAATTTATAGTTTTTAACCTATGTTATTATTCTTCAATTTACAAGTGTATGATAAAATTTTCACGTATATTATGTATATAATTTTTTGCACGCTATTAGAAACCATGAATTTGGATATATTTCAGAATTGTGATACATCGAATGTACTTTGATATGTTTGTCTTTGCATTTTATCACTTTTTCAAGCAAAACTTATTTTCTATAATGAGATGGGTAATACAAAGCAGCCTTATCTCCGTCTAAAGAATCCATCATCTTGTCGCGCTATCAAACAAGCGAAGTTCTCGATAGACGCGAAAACATTTAGACGTCCAGCAAGTCGGCCGTAATATCCGCCGCTTTACCATCCCCGCCGTCCCTGATGGCCACCGTCGCTTTACTCTTCGACGGGCAAAGCCAAAGGATGATTTTTCCGTTTTCTCGTTGCGCGGCAGTGGGAGCGGCGCGGTAAATGAGTCCGTCGTGGAGTTGTTTGAAACCCGCGCGACGGCGGGGATGGCGGGAGAGCTGCGCCGGAGATACAGCAACGCGACGACGGTGAATCGGAGGGGTGCAGATCGCGCGAGCGCGCGCGCGTGGGGGTAGATCTTGCGCCGTCCACTCCAGCTGGCAGCATCCCTTGCGGCACCCCTCTAGCTGGCAACCCTCTCCAGCACTCGGCAGTCACTCGCGCGGTTCGCAACCCGCGGGGTCCGCTCCCTCTTTCGGGACTGCCAGTGCGTTCCTCGGCACTCGGCGCGAACGGTCACGTTGTCGTTGGTTTCCTGACTGACATTCGATAATCAAATCCCGTCCTTCTCTCTCAGATCGCACTTACGCTTTTGACAGATCTGATATAAATCGTGGTTCTTCAATTTTTAGCACTTTTTTAACATGGTAACATTTGCTCTTGAAGTGAATTTCTTGTTGAATCGTTCAATCTCGGTCCATAGGTAGGAAATATCTTTCTTATCTTTTCGACCTCTTGAGAAAAATAAAATTTATTTGTAAAAATTCTAATAAACGTTTCGTGGTCAGTCCAATATGATATGCGCTCTTGTATCGCGGTTTACACGAATTCAGAAATCATCCCTGTTTCTTTTTCACAGCTAAGTGCGGAGTTATTGTATATCGAGACAGATTGAAGCGTAACGAAGCGAGGAAATAATAAGTGGAAAGAAAAGTTTCATCGTGACCGCAAAATGTTGCTTCTCTCGTGACGTTTTCTCAATGAGACTCCGACTGTTATTTTTAATCAACGAGTTCATACGCTTCACGTTACGGGATTATTAAACACGAGACTTGCAGATGTATAACATTGATACTTATAATATATAAATAGTATTCGCCCCGTTTCCCTATATTGTTAGACGGCGTATATACAACAAGATATTACCTCCACGCGTACCAATCTCGACCATCGCGGGCTGGTACCCACCCGTACACTTAATCGCCTAATCGCGAACGAGGAACTTCGTTCAATAAGGATGCATAATGCTTGTTGTTGTATCGCATGGCAGTCACGAGATATCGAGCCAATTGTGCCAGTCAAAGTGTAATATATAAAGCGCAGTCAATCGAGATTACATCACTAACTGTAATTTCATAATTGTGATTACATCTTAAAAATCCTATTTTTATTTTCCTTAATTGTGCCATCAAAAAGTGTTAGGCGTACAATAGCAGACCGCTTTGAATATAATGACGAATGCGATAAAATCATTGCAAACTTATGTTCGGATTAGTTCACAGTGACAAGTGTAAACGCGAGAGGCAATTATGTAAATGCAGTCGTCGTAATTGCATGCAAGCAGCGTCGAAAGACGAACCGCCTGTTCAAGGCCACGCTAGATTTATCCGTCACGTGGCATTTTTCGATTGCCGCTGGCTTTTCTCTTCGTTTGAACTCGAAACTCAGGAGAAACTTTTAAATTCCACTTCTCTCGAAAGACTTCGACGTGTCTAAACAAAATCCATAGATTATCTGATAGATTTACTTTATCGTCGTTTCTTTATTGCTATTGTCATGGCATCGAACATGATAAATTTGTTGAAATGTTAGAATTTTCGACAACTTTCTCTTGCGACCTTGCTTGTGTTAAAATATCGAAAAAATCTAAAAAAGATAATAATTCTATTTTTTTAATGGTTAACTCAATTGACTCTTTTATTCTATTTCAATCAGCCGATCCTAAAATTAGATCTTCCATTTGCCAGATTGATTGAAACAGAGCTTCCACAATTAACTTTATTCACCTTCGACCAGTAAATTCCCATTCGAAACTGATCCCTCTCTCATTAGAACTTTTTCCACGAAGTGATCAGTCGAATCGTGATCGCGAGACGATCAAATCGACGTGAGAATCGCAAAGTGTCGATTACTGTAATTGTTGAATGTGGCTGATCGTTGTGGTAAGAACTGGAGAACGACTGTCAACCTGGAGTGCCAGTGCGGATCACGTGTGGCGCCCGTCTTCATGGGGATGGGCTTTAACGAGAAAAAACTGAGGAGATTACGAAGATTGCGGCTCTTCGGCCGCGCCAAGGTCTACCTCACAGTCCACTGGCCGCAATTGGTGGGTGTATCATAAACTACTTTTCTCCTTTTGTATGATTTGTGATTTTATTTCCATATTTTCCATCTTATTTTCAATAATAGCGATTCGAGGATTAAGCTTTGCATGATTCTTCTTATTACTTTTTGTTATTAAAATCTTAATACCCCAGTAATTAAACAAAATACTATAATTTTTTATAGATTTTTTTGAAGCTAGTAATTAGGTTGTAAATAAATTTATAAGTAAAAAACCGCACGGACTTTTTGGCCAACCCAATACATATACAAAAATATTCTACGCAATTGTAATCAACGACACAAAAAAGTCATAAATATAATAAATTGTTGTGTTAATCAAAATTAAGTGAAAACGAATCAATTCAAGGAGAATATTCTATGATGATTTGAGTGGTTCTACTCGTGAAAGAGCGAGATCAGAACACGAGATTCTACGACGCGAATCACGTAGAGTGCGCTCATCTTCGAAAAAATGAGCCTTAACGATAAAAACCAAGACAATGGCAGTTGCTTGACCCGCTGAGCTTATTTTTATCTTCCGCCCGGCGTAGTACTATATAACGATTTTCAACCCGTGGATACGGCGTTCTCACCATTCGACACAGATTATTTTGCTCTCGACATAGTTCTCATTATGTGAACCATATTTTCGTATTTTAAATAACGATGAACTCGTCGCGATACCTATAATTAAATATCAATCAAATGAAATCATTCTGATCCAATCATAGACGTTTCTGCATTAGTCTGATGCATACACTTCGGGTTAAGATTTATATGTGCTTTAAATTCATATTGTAATCATAAATATTACGTATTTTACTTTATTTCACTCTACACTTAAGAGATATTCCCGTTAACGCTGTTGTCACATTTTAGAATCGCGACGATAATCCTCGAGAAGCTGGACGATTATAATTTCATCTGGCTACCCCTGATTTTATCTTCGAACAGTGCGACACGTTTTCTTGCAAAGAACGCTTAAAGAGCGCGACTTTTTTTATCCCGCTCGTCAATTGTGGCAATTAAAAGTACTCCAAGGTCGCTATTCATCTCGCATCTTTCCGCGTTACACGTTTAATTTGATTTAATTAGCAATGCCCAACACCGATTTTAAAAACTATTGCAACGCCGACTTTAACAGATTCGTGATTACCCCGAAAAGCACTATCTGTCCTTCGAGAATTCGCTAAATGTTGGTTTTCGACGCAATTCTGTACGCAAATCTCATAGTTATCACCGCGCAATCGGAATGCATAAGGTCTTCCGCTCTCCTAAAGGCGCAAACATCTTTGTGCTTTTCTTCTGAATCTCACTACTGCATGCAAACGAACGAGCATATCTTTATTCTACATTACGATAATGCATATTAAGATCCAGAAGTATGAAATATATAAGATGCTGAAAGGAATTCTAGAGGAGCAAATTCCACATTTCAGATAAGCAACGTTTAAGTGGAGAATTATCACAATTTTAGAATAAAATATGTGGATATTAAAATATATTTTAATGCTAGAGAAAGAGAGAGAGAGAGAGAGAGAGAGAGAGAGAGAGCTTGCACGTGTTTCTCTTTATAGATAAAATACTAGGTAATATTTAAAACGCATCGATAACGCTAAGTAATATTAGTAACGCGTAATCTGGCGCGCCGTCAGTATTTCGTGCATTTCTCGACGCAGCTTTCGGGTAGTCCACGCGCCATTCGGATGTTCAGATTATCCGAGTTCTTGTACAATGTGCGGTACCTTCCTGGAATGGTACTCGGGTTATCTACGGATAGTTCCGGCTAACCTTGTCGGGATTGTCGGACCGCGTAAATGCTTGCCGCATAGGCATTGGTCAAAAGGCATTCTTCGCGGTTTGCCGATTCATACGCGTGGACCAATAAACGAACTCTCTAATCTCCATTTGATTCAGTCACCTAAAATTGATTTGATGACGGCGATAACTACGTTCATGTTTGAACGCGCCGAATCCTCGGTACGATGATGTAACAATTGTAATAAAATAGTAATTATACCGACACTCCTTTTGTACGTTGCAACATACCTATGTGTTTGATTTACACCCGGATTCCGCGAGATGCGCGAATCCCACCTGTTCCGTCGCGAACTTCGAAGCAATTCGAAGCAACAACCACGGGTAACGATCGCACGTACAACCCACAAATTTTGATAAGACGTTTAGTGTTACGCAGATACATGAATCATGCTAGGGCTCACAAACTTTCTCACTAATCATGAATAACAAATTATTGACGAATTAATTGTTCGCCACTATTTTAATCACGCCTCCGACACATCGAAGAATTGCGCCGCGGCGCAAAGCGCAGCCGAGCAATTCGATGGCATCTCGATCTCCAAGTACAACTGCACTTTACACCGCGGAAATGTTGAGGCGCTCCTTGTTATACGTTTCCGCTCCGATTCATTGCAATCAGCGGGCCGCGTCTATGGAAACGGAGAGGAAATATAAAACGCCGCTGTTGCAAATCGTCGCCAGCCCGAAATTGTAAAAGTGCTTGCATATATAGTGGTTCTTTTTAATCAGAAGTTATATCTCAAAATATATTCTTTCAGAGATGACGAGATAATCTTTGTAATTTAAAAGAAGAGAGGTAACTTTATATACCTATTGCGCAAAATTCATTTGCAATATAACTTGAGTTTAGACGTTAATATATAATTCTGCGTTCGTAAATTATTCTAACTGAGCTTTTCTCTATGCTGGCTCTAAGTGTTTTATTTACTACTGTATTTCAATACCGCGCCGTTATTTACAGCGGAATTGCGAGACATTCTCTGTAATACCCGACTCCATCTCGCTTTCAAGATACCATTGACATCCCCCCAACGGAGATAATAACGCACATCTGTCTAACAATAAGTGTAAAGCATTTGCGAATCTACGTCTGCCGCAACTCTTCCTTCTCAATCGCATAAATAGTACATCTCTTCGCGATTCATCCCTTTCCTTTCTCTTCCTCGTCGCCGATCCTTCTTCGACTCCGCGTGTTCGATTGACACGTTTACATGCGACCGTCTCTCGACATCGTGGTATCAAGATCGACTGCCATTATAGTCTGACCCAGTTTTTCTTCAATTTACCCCGCTCGTCGCGGTATGCGTCATACTTACCTACTTATCTACGTGTGTGTGTATGCGTCCGTATACACATCCACTTATAGCCTTCGAAACTATTTTGCACACGAGCAGTTTCGTCGTCCCGTCCAATTTCTACGATACGTCTTTGCTACGTTTTCCCCAGCTCGTTTTCATCCTTCCGCGCGCGTGCCCGAAGCGGATACGTTTCTCGGCACGAAAGGGATTCCCAGGCATTCATGCGAATTTCAATTTATTCGGGTACGCTTCGCGTCCTCTTCCCAGATGATGAGGAAAGAGCGCTTTTGACGACGATGACGGCGAGATTAATGAAACGATCTGCCTGCGCGTGACATTTAAGAGTCGATTACTTCAACATCGATCTTCGTTAGATTTACTTGGATGTTCTCTAGCCAGGTCGTTCTCCAACTAGATTAGAATCGCATAATGTCATTTCAATATAAACAAAGAGGTATCTAAAGCGATTATAAACGTCGAAGGAATCTAAAAATTAATCAAGATAGTCAATTTTCGCTGTTTTTGCACAATTGGAAATGCACTTTTGCTAATCAAGAAGTGCATGTTAAAAGCTGAGAAAATTTTATGTCAGTGACACAGTTTCGCGAAAAGTGGATCGCTACACTTTTGTCGCTTTCGCCGATATTCAATAAACAAGCTGCGCCTCGATTTCGATCTCGGCGACGGGAGCCGTTACAATTATTAACAATCGTTTACGAGCGGCGCGGACGGTGAAGTGGTTACCCTAGAAAACGAGGAGACCGGGATCGTGTAAATCCAGCTGTGTAACGACGCTAGTGCAGGTTCGGCAAACGGGGAAGAGAATAGATACCCGCCGTACGCGGTCGAGCGCAGCTTACCTCGGTTATAATGGATCTCATTACTTTTATCGCTCGGACATACATCTACCCGAACTCCGAAATTACCTTCTTCCGTCGCTTCCTCTTCCAGCTTCGATCCCGCTTACGCTCCAATCTACATGCAAAAATTCCGGATGAGGCAGGCGCGCATCCTTTCACGGCCATCTCGAACGGCCATCTGCGTCCCCTAATTTTTCGTTAAAATTGCGCGCGATAAGACGTATATATTGAACCTTTACGGGCATTGACCCTTTATAAAATTTTTCAAGAAATACACTTTCGACTTGTTTCTTCACTTCTCATGAATGACATTTAGGTAACTTCTTCAGGAAATCGCCGATGTGTCGAACTTGAACTAAATCTTTTTCAGTTATCTGTTTGTCTATTTTTCTTGTATAAATTTTTTCTAGGCTCACTGCTGTGATTTAGTCTCTGTCCCGATTTTCCGAAAATTTTTCCACATCGGCCGATATATCTATATCGCAAATAACAATGCGATATGCGCGCGTCCCCGGATTACTTAATGATCCGCTTAATAGGCCGATTATGAGAAATTATAGAATTACGCACGATGCACGAGCCGATATGAATCGTGATCGTCGCCGCGCGCGAAATTGCGCAACGCGAAACCACAGCCGATGGCGCCAGTTTGCCTTTGCATCGCATTAGCGAAACGCGGCGAGTGCATTGTAAATAAAATCACGCTGCGCTGCATCGCGCAAATCCCGATAAACATCGAACGCGTTGTCGCGCTACTCGCAGCCAACCAAACTTTTGAAACTCGGCTCAAAACGTGCGCTTGCACAGCTACATCCGGAAACGAAATTACGGTTTGCGTTGAGGGATTCTGATACATCAAATGCATATCGTGCATGTGCATCCAGCAAAATTAGCTTCGATATTGCATTGGTCCCTCGGTCTAATCTTTCCTAATCCAATTTTGAGTAGAATATAAAATATCTCGATTACACGCTGCGTGAACGCATAAAAATATACTCAACAATAAATTGTACGACTAGAAACGATCTTTTGACTAAAACTTGGTAGTTATTTACTGAGGTTGAAATCATGCGAGATAAATTTGCGTTCTATCAAAATTAAGAAAAATCTCACGACGATATGAATGTAGCCGCGCAACAAGAGAAACGACGGAATGTTTCAACTTTTGTAGCGCGTTGCAAAATAGTAACGCGTCCATCTGTGCTTTAATTGCACGAGGGACTTAACATTGCACACTCTGCAACTGCGCACACACCCGATTGTACCGGGGATGTTGGATATTACCGGTATATACCTCGGTTGTATATCGAAATTACACGATTACTCGTGTCGCCGCGAGCCAAGAGCGTCTTGATTAAAGCGTTTTGCATAACAATGCTATTGGCCGCGGCAGCCGGAGCGGAGTTGCCCAGCAGGACCGTAAATATGATCGTTTTTAATAAAAGCGCCTAATTTACGCGTCGCTGAACTACCGCTAGAAAAAGGGATGCCGCTGATTGCGTTATTGTCGGATCTTCTTTCCCACCTCTCTCTCTCTCTTTCTCTCGCGCCTTTTTAGAAAGGAGCTTTCTGGCGCATGTTTACTTTATAAATCGAATCGCTACAAAAAGAAGATCGCGGTAAAATCGAGAAGTCCGCTCCCGTAATCCCGAAAACGTATAGGTACGCGCACGGACCACCTGCTGTTTACGTTAGAATAAAATCTGCAAATAAGGGCGACGAAAACATATTGTATGTTCGTTATAGAAGCGTATACACGTGTACGGTCGTGTACCGTAAATGAATTTGTGTGTCTCTATATTCACGTTACATGGATTAAGTTCTACATACCCAATATCGTCTGCTCGTGCGCTCGTTTCGCTGATACAAATACAGAGATTGCGATATGGAAATCGCGCGCTGCGATATCGCACCTCTAGCTCGTCTTTCTCTGCGATATTTATTTCTAAAATAATCAATTGGCGCGCAACAGTCGCATGAAGGAACATGTGCCTTTGTAGACACGCAAGAGTTTGCGCGCGAAACGCGCTTTGAGAGTAATTCGCATGCCCGACAGGTACGAAAAGCGTTTAAGGTCGTTCCGGGGCCTTCCGCGAAGCTAAGTAGTAGGTGCTTTTGCATATAACCGCGCGCATGCGAGATGTACATACATTATCCATAGATCCGTGCGCGCGAAACGAGGAAGGAATTAAGGATCCCGGAAACAGCATTTAGCCGGAGTAGTACGAGCCAAGTTTATCCAGGTAAGCTGCTCGTGTCTCGTGGTGCCATTGAAAATCTAGGGTATTCTATCCATTAGTGTTTCACGTAGCATTTCTTCCTGTCAATTATCTACATCCCCTAAATGCTGTAAAAAAGTTATGTAGAAAAAGATGTTTCGCCGATATATATTTAATCGTCTTATCATTCAAAAATATTTTTGCTACGTGTAAAAATGAATTAGAAGATATTAAAGGGAAAAGTAACGTGTAAGAAATTCGACGTTATTTATCAATTAGAAGAAATTTAAATAAAAAATGTTAAATATTGTCGAAGGATATGTGTAATTCGCAATGTTACAGTCTATAAATGCTTTTGTCATTTCACTTCTCGTTAATTGCGTGCATTTGATGTATTTGACGTAACGTATCTAGTGATATCATTAATATTTATTATGAAATGTAATGTGCCCGCGACATATTCTGTTGCCTTCGAAATGAACGCTTCGCGGGATATTCGATGGTATCGGTGCATTTTCAGAAAAGTGCATTCAATTATGCATTCAACGTGATTTTCTATAGAGTCAGTTCGGCCGGAAAAATTAATTACAGATTGATATGTCGCGCACAATGATATTTCCTACTGATTGATTCGTGTATTTAATTAAAATTGTACCGCGGTACAAACGGTGGGCCTAAATGAATGGAAGGGGCAACCGATAATTTATCGGTAGCCCCGCATGCGAACCGCGAAACAGTCGATATTCATTGAATCATTCACCGCGATGACGCTTCGGGCGGAACAAATTTCCGGGTCGGGCAAACGTGGCTATTGGCTGTACATCGCGCGCCCGGTGCTATTAATTGAAATCTCAACCTGTACAAATAAGACTATAATTGCAATAGTTGCGAGGGAAAGATATTTACGTCGAAATTTACAGTCATGTGTAGCAGTCATCTGTTAGATAATTTTGATGACAATCTCTTTCTGTTCTTTAACTGTGGAATTGATCATCGCACTCATCCCCATAGCCTTTTATCCGCTATTTAATTGTCGTGATCCTGCTTCGTTTCGCGAACGAAAGGCAAATCTCAAAGTTCATCGCGAGCCGTTAAAGGTTAAACAATACGCATCAATAGGATGGAAATGAGCGGCGCGTTACTCGCATCGAGATCGAACTATACCGTCGTAGTTCGGCGGGCTCTACAACGCGATGAACTCTGCCGGCAAACAGTATTTACGTGACCGCAAATTTCGCCGTCGAATGGGAAATGACGTACGGCGATGCGCTCTCACCGGGTCGTTAGCGACCTCTTGTTTCCGGAACGGCGCGAAACAATTGCCTCGTCCGTTCCACACGTCGTGTATCGTTCAATTAAAGGTCCATTTCGCTCTCTCGTGTCAAATGCCATCTCGTAGTAACCGAGTTCCGTTCTGTCCGGCTCGTGTTACGGCATCGCGCGGCGACCGGCTCGCCCGGTTGCGGATCACAAACTTTTGACGTTAAACCTCGAAAGCGATCGCGCGTCGAATGCAAACGTCCCACGCGCGGAAGAGAGTGAGATTTTTCTAATCGAAGTTCGTCGCCGCTCAACTGGAGTAACATGAAATACGAATCTGCGAAAACTTCTATTTTTGTTTGCTCAAAACCACATTTTTCCCTTTCACATTTTCCTCGTCGGGCGACAAAGCTTTCGTAGCGACTTAATGTTGGCTTGAACAGTTAAATCCCATTAGCGATTATCTTGCGAATAAATAAAATGAAAAAAAATTCTCGAGAAGTTTTATCTTTATATTTGCCTTTCAAATATTCATATAAACTAGCAATTCTAATTTTCTTTATTTAGAGCATTTTTTAAATTATAACGGTATTATAATTGTAAAAATGTGTTATTTATATCGTTTACATTTATTAACGATGTCTAACAATCTGAATTGTAATACAGAACGTTCGTTTAACATTTATAATGGATTTTGGATAGAATTTCTCATCGCAGTATCAGAACATCGGATACATATCAAAATTTTACATTAGCAGACTATACAATAGCAGTTTTTCCCCATAATATTCGCATCAAATAACGCGCGTTTAAATGTTGCTTGATTTTCAATCTTTGACACGTTATTCCGCATGCATTTTGAATGAAATTTATGCCCGATTTATCTCGAATGACGAAAACTGAAAATACGAGGACAAAGTTTGATCGGAACTACATGCAGGAACGTACATTTTCATTACTGCAATTGCCTTTATAGAGCATTGTGTAAATGACACACACACACACGCATATATATGTATATATGTATACATTGCATTATTTGAAATGTAACTTGAAATATTCGCTACTTTTTACTGAGCTAGAAGCGTATCAAATGCAATAGTATAATAAATCTCGATTTATTTGCTTTCAATCACGCTATGAGTAATAGAAATTTTACGTTATTAATCTGTACATCTCAGGTATTTTAAATAAAAAAATTTTAAAGAAATTTTTCGAATTAAATTTTGCAATAAACTAAGTGTTAGAAAAATATATAGTGTAACAACAGTTGAACAAAGTAATACTTCAAGTTAAAATATTTTTTGTTATGATTTTAAGTGAAATTTTGAGAAAGATGAACCTAAATTATAAAGTAAGCGATTTACTTTATGATATTCGTTTTCGTGCAATAGGATTAGATATCAATCGTACAACTTAATCGCTCTTGCGCCATTGTCGATGCCGTATGTTCGAATACTGCAGGTCGACGACACTTCGCCATCGAAGGTAATTCGATCGAGAGCCGGTACGGTTCGTCGGTACGCCGCCGGTCAATGGTCCAAATATATTCGGGCTCGAGTGGTCAACTCATCGAAACCGCCGACTGGTTGCTCGGCATACCGCTGTCCCTGTACTCCGGACTCGCTGTATCTGCGATGGTATTTGCATGTTGCACCATATTTCACTTGACGCGTCATTTAATTGGTTTTTAATATAATAAATAAACGTTGACTAAATAAAGACCGACAGAAATATCGGGTGAGAATGTTGGAGTAAACAAACTTGTATCTGTCTATCAAAAAAGTTATCTAGGTCACGCAAAGAATCTTCCAAATGTACGAGTCATTCTTTTCCTTCATGACGACAATCGGCTATAGTTTACATCATCTCACAGATACTTGACGTCTTAAGAACTTTTCTTTTCTTAAGTCATTGATAATCATTTTGACAAAATGCAAAAGCTACGCGGATTTATAAATTACTTAAAACTCCATAACGAAATGTATTTCGAAATTCTGACGGCTTGGCCGATCAAATGACGGCTGACAAGATTCTCGATGGTCCCCGCCAGTTGAAGAAGATCAAAGATAATCAGCGACTACCGCGACGTTTCTCGCGGAAGCCGTTTTTAACCACGGCTGCGAAAGGGTCTGTTTGACTTTCGTCTTTCTATACGCTCTCTCGAGCGCCATGAAGTGGCGAAGAGGTCAGAGGAAAAGTGGAAAAACGAGAGAGAAGACTGCTTGCCTGCCAAGTTTCTGAGTGCACCACTCGCTGCGGCACGACTTCACCCCGATGGAGAATTTATCGTTTTCGATGACGCGGCCGATTCGACGACGTTGCATACATTTTTGTTTGTTCGAGACATTACTATATTCAATATAAGTTTTAATCGCAATACGTTGCGCAAGTCTTGCTTTCTGAGGAAAAATCGGTTAATTTTAGCAAACTTTTGTACGGCATTCTCGAATCGTTCAGATCTTTCTCTATTCAGAAATTCCAGGAAGCATACACAAGCAAGAAAATATTAAAAAACTGTTTAATTAAAAATTAATGTATATAAAATAAAATTGTAAAGGTTCAGTAAATTACAAATGCGCATATGTGTGTGCATATAAAAGTAAAACTGCATGTTGTATCATTAAGAACATAAGAAATTATAAAATAAATAAAAAAATTATTTTATATAAGTGTATATAAATTAATAAACTTGTATGCGACTTTTTCCTATGCGCAAAATCAAAGATTCCGTAATCGCGTTAAACATCAATAAACCAGAAGAAATCACCGAACGCTCTACCCTTTAACTCGATATCACCGATATTCCCGATGTCTGTCTGTGAAAGGGTACCGATAGTTCGATGAAAGTTAATCGAAGCAACGTCCCTCGGATTTTACATGCGCCGACAAGCTTAACGAATCGATGCGGTAATCAAATAGACTCGTCCTAGCGGAAATCATTGGGAAATTCACAGACGTATTTTTCCGCGTCTGCTTCTCCGATGTCTTTCCGCCTCGCAATCGGCCGATCGTGGACGCTTTGCGATCAGACTACGAAGCGTTATCAAGTTAACGGAGACCGATAAAAAAAATCACGGATATTTCCGGTAGCGTCGCGTGATCGTTTCCATAGCTGTGAATTGATTGCTCGGCGGTGACACGCACGAATTCCAAAGCGAAAATACCGCAATGCGGCTAGCTGACAACAATAATATTATTGCGTTTCGGTATACTTGGTAGCGGTCGTCGTTTGATCGATAGTCAGGGTAGCAGATCGTCACGCGAGCCTTCATTCCGTTGTATCAGTTCGCATTCTCATCACTCTTTCGTCATCGTGCATGACCAAATTAAGATTGTACGCTTTGTAATTAGTGAAAATATTAAGAAATTGGAAATGTTCAATGTCTAAAGTGCTTGATATGTGTAACCGTCTGTTTTCGACAATTAGACGGGCCGTTATTCCATCAGCATCATTATGCCATGCGTACATTTATTTTATCTTGTACTTTACGATCGTCTTTACAGCTCGTAATTCATTTGCATGACAATTAATCACGGCTTACATAGCAATCCTTAAATCTCGTTCGTCAGTGGACTGCAAAATCCTTAACTCTATCCTCGAAAAGAGCTCTTCGAGGTGCCAAGCTCCAAACGAATTTCCGCTTGAAGACCAGCCGTTAATTCAAGGGAGTGTCTTTGACATTTTCCTTTGCTCTTTATCAACACACGGTGTTTCCAAGAAAGTCTTTTTCTTCCTCTCACCGGCGATTGCAATTCGCTGCAAACTCAGTTTCGGACACAGTCGTCGCAATCTCGACGCGCCTTTCAGCGATTCTTTTCACTCGCCAAAGAGGCTCTTCACAAACTCTCATTTGATGATCTTCACGGTGATTCGCGCGTAAAATGCTAACTGAACGGAGCTTTGTCGTATAACCGATAATTCCGATAACGTTATTATTCGCGGTTTGAAAGCTAATCCCTTCGCTAATTTCTTCGATTAAAATAACTCCATCCGGTGTGATGTCAAAAATAACAGCAGCGCTATTGCTCGTATCTCATCACTATTTCTGTATACGAATCTATATTTTGCGTATATAGGATCAAGTCGAATCGGTCCATTTCCTTCGAAAATACGCAGTCACGCACACATGCGCGGAGTCTTTTGACGCGGATGACATACGAATTGGCTTGGCTTTGCCGGCAGTTTCCTCTGATGCTTTGAGATGTCCGATTCAAAACCGACATATGCAGGCCGCTCTCGGTGTATTTCCGGTTAATTTTGATTACTCGGCGTGTATATACTTAAGCCATACATGTACACATACACACGCACTGTCTACATGCATTTATATATTTTTACGTATAGGTCCTATATAATTTCATTTTCTGTGGATGTAGAACTTTTGAGTGGCTTACGTTATAAGTGATCTCGTAAATCACCGCTACTTAATATTACGGTTTTTAAAATCTCGTTAATAAGTGACAAAATGTTAAAATAATAAATACGCTCTTTACCCTTGCTACACTTTACTTTATATATATATGCAGTTTTTTCCGTGCTCTTAATATTTATAGACGCGATCACTTTCGTCATTCGCCATTAGCGTGAGAGAAGATTCGCTCCTATAGATGCAAGTATCTCCGAAGATAGTCTCTTTAATCGAAATCTTCGTACTTTTCGCTTCTCCATCGGGACCCCCTCTCTCGCTCGTTAATTGCCACTTCCAATTTCATCTAATTACTTTTCGCGAGTTCCTCGTGTCCTACCTCAGCACATCCCCTTTTCGATCCGTTATCATCGCCAATGCGAACTTTTACGAGACGGACGGTAATAGCGTATCTCGGTGAAATTAGCATTATCGCTCTTGTTCAACGAGTACACGCGGTATACGAAAACTACGGTTTTTCGTTTACAGATCGTTCCAGATTTAAAAAAAAGTATTTTTAGGAAAGTAAAAAAATGTTTGGACTTATGTACGATAATGATAATATTAAATTAAATTATAAAACAAAAGAAATCTAGACTTACTCCGTAAGTACATACATCAATAATATTTACAATTCTCTGCATACTTCTACATTTTTTATTTTAAGAAATGACAGCCAAACTGTTCCAATCTGGTTTCCACTGACTCGTGTAAGCTAACAGCATTATCGTCTTGGCGCTAAATTGATTATTCCAAAGAACACATAATCGCGTTGACGTTACCGTGACATCGCGTAAACTATCGATGATATAAAATTATGTGAGCGCATTTATGTTTGCAACATAAGTGCAAAATTCGAAATAAAAATTTTATAAAAATCTTTATATTAAAATATTGCTCGCATTACATTTTCCGAGATTTCACGGCGTCAGACACTCTGTTTAGAGACTGAGTTCGTCACACGTAAAATATTCGACATGAGAGATCGCGAGCTCAGCGGCGTGTCTTAATCCGCGTTGCACGATAAAGTTTCGCGACATGGAATTAAAGTAAAATGCGAAGTGTCTATCCGCGGGTGTCGTTGCAGGGTGGCGCGCGTCGTTCTAGGTCGCGGTGGAACGCAAGGCAGCGCGCGGATGTATCCATTACCCCGAGTATTTTCTTGGGGAAATTCGTTTTCCTGCACCTGCAAACCGGGATACATGGCCCCGGTCCGTGACTCGCGCGGGAACGGAGCGGGCGTCTGAAGAAGGGGTTAGTCGGGCGGAAGACAGCGAGGGGAATGGGAAACGACTCGCAACGGAGCCTCTCTTTAGTGGCTCGTAATTCAACGAGAGCTTTTCTCGAATTCTCCGGCAGCCCGAGGCTGTGCCGGGGATACAAATTTTGCACGCACATTTCCACGGAAACGAAACGACTACCGTCGAGGCGCGGCGGATGAAAAGGGAATAGGAAGTTGACGTCGTTGAGACGATACCGGCGGATGGCGGATTCTGAAAAGCGAGCGGCCGAAAAGTACGAGCGTTAAGCTTCCGATCGGACCACTCAATCCCCGTTTTGCTCGAAAATTACATGTAATATCGCACCGTGTCAGGAAAAAGAAAAAGGTATCATATAAAAACGCGTACATTTTTCGCGTTTAAAAGAAAAATTACTTCATATTGATTGACATTTTAAAAGATATGCAGAGAATGTCACAAAATCGCATCGATAAGCAGAGAATGTTCATTTACCACGAGCGTTCGATGTGATGATTCTTTCAGGCGAGCAACATGCAGTTTGCCAAATCGAGGTCGGCGAGTATCCGCAAAACGTCGAAGGTTAATAGCAAAACTATGTTCTCGCATTGTTATGAAAATTGGCGCGCGAGTGACGCCTATTATTGTTGGGGTTGCATATAGTACACAATGCCTAGGTTTCGACATTTCCATACGGAGCAGCCTACACAGTCCAAGTTTCTGACAGGTATTTCCGTCTGGACCAATGCATGCCTGGCCGACGGAGGTGTCTCGTTGAGAATCGATCGACAATGCGCGCCATTCACTTTGATATTTTACCGAATAGCTTGGGCCGAAGTTGTATATATCGCTTCTTATTTGTAAGTATCATAACATACATTTGAATGCGATGTTTCTAATATTCATATAAGAGGCAGAATCACGTGCGTCTTAATTCCTCACATCGCGTATATTTTTTATGTACATGTATAATGACATATAACATATACCAATTAAGATTACACAATATAATTTAAATTATGATATTTACTTTTGCAATAATTTGCGTTGAAAAATTGTCTTTATAAATCGGTATTAATTCATAATATTGATCGTAAAGTAGTTCTCTCAAGAATTAAATTTGCAGGATTCATGCCATTTTCTAAAATGCTGAGTAATCTTGAAAAATGAATAATCGGTTTCTAAATATAATTCTTTCTTTTATCTTCATCTCGAAAAATGCCCGACTCATAGAAGGTTTGGCGCCAGCTACATTATAGTAGTTTGACAGTTATTTCGACACGTGTCTTGATAAATACATACCGAATGAATATTCTCTTCTTTTCTCTCTCCAGAATTATCAAAAAATCCACTCTTTAATATTTTTAATAACGGTAATTGTCAAAAGACTACCAAGAAACTAACAAACACTACTTTTCACAAAGAACAAATTTGCGTCGTAAATTTTTGTAATATAGTATTTGAAAATTACATGTAAAGAGAAAGAGAAAGAGAGAAAAGTTTGGAAAATACGTAACAATGTTTAGAGCTGAAAGTTTGCCAAGAAGGATGTTTGATTCTTTACTTGCTGTCTATAGAAATGTTTGTTTTATTACATTCTATTTGATTTATATATTTGTTGGACGAAATGAACTATTGTCATCATCTATATGTGGTCGGGTAAACATCTCGTCGTCGATGTAACGGAGTGGAAAGTAGCGAGTGTGTGATGAACATTCACCTTCTCACTTTTGCCCTCGCGGGGGTTAGCGACCCAGGTACATTTATTCATGAGACTGTCCACTCTCTGATATCAGTGCCCGCATCTAAGAACCGTGTGTGCTTTCATTAAAACATGACACTCGCGAAACGTACTTTGTGATTGGAAAAAAAACATGCACGTCGGAAACTTTTAGCCGTAACGAGACTGGGAAGAAAAAAGGCATCAGAAAAGATTGCCAGTGAACATACAAGATATTTGAAAAAGCTACGCGAATAATGGGAAAGCGAAATAAAAATGCATGATATATATTAGAACTAAAAAATTAATACGGAAAAGAACAACATTTCACAAACGAAATGTTTGACGGGGGTACATAAGAAGCTTCGCAGGAGCATTGTCTTTAAATAGAGAATAAAGGTATACATTCTATGTTTCGATTTTCCTTCAGTCAATCTCAAATAAATACAAAATACAAGATAAACGGATGGACCTATCTATCTTCGCTCTCGATGTCCGTTTACTTTTGTTTGCTTTGTTAATATTAAATCAGCGAAATGTTCTATACGTCAGCCGAATGTGTATATATTTTCTGATGGCAGCGTTATTCAGGAATATGCAGTTTCGCACAACGCAATTTTGCCACAGACGTAATTATCACAACATCCACTCGCTAAAGGTACCGGGAGTCCGACGCAATAGAAATGGGTTCACGGAAGAGGTCGAAAGTTTTGTTACTTCTAATATGCGAGAGACGCTCAGGTTTTTCCGCTTAGAATTACATTAATTCATCAAGTTCCCGATCCAGCAGTCCGGTTGTTAATTTCATGCAAACGTTTTATGTTCAAGTAAAATCATAATATCTCGAAGAGATACCGAGAGACTGAACAACACCGAAATTAGAATAGAATAATAATATGAAAGAAGAGAGTTCAATTGAACAGTGCATCAGTAGAGTCAATTAATATTTCCATTGCTGTTTAAAAATTAATTGTTAAAATTATTAATTGTTATTATTGTTCCCGTGATTTCGGATACAGATTTAGCAAAAATCGATATCATTGAACAGAAAAGCCGAAAATCTTTATCTCTCACTTCCCCTTTCTCTCTCTAGTTCTTTGGATATTGCAACTTACTAGCGCAATGTTTTTCCGTTACCATCGCGGTTCTACGACGATGCCGCTTGGCACGTTTGTCCCGCGGGAAACTCGGGACGAAGTAATCTCGAGCTGGCAGGTAATATCGCGTGATAACGAGCCTTTGTGGTCCTTTAGGCACGTAGTTTTGAGCATTTAGTCCAGAAATTCGATCGAGCGTCCACAGCACTGTTCCTGATTTACATTAACGATGGCAACGGCGCGGCAACGGCGACGACGGCTGTCGTGTCCACATGGATCGTACGTACATCGACTGTTACAAACTACCTATATCGTGAATGCATATCTCGATTGTGTCCCGCCAATATTCCAACCGCCTCGACTAAGTCTCTCTGTCGACGGGCCTTTGATTGTACGCACGTACAAAGATTAAACTTGAATTGAGTCCGGAAACTTGTGTAGGCGGCCGAGTGGAAGCGATTTACATTAATAAGTGCGTTCAGCGACTTTTAATAGCGCGGCGCACCACTACCGTGCGATGATCGAATAAGTGAGCCGTAAGTGATGTAACTCGATTCTTGCACCGACGGCTTCAGCGAGTTGCGAGAGACGCGTCATTTAATGGGCTGGTTAAGAAAACATCTTCGTAAATCTTCGTAAAAAGAAATAAACTAAGAAATTTTTAATAGAATGAATAAATAATAGAAATAACGAGAGAGAGGAGGGAGAGAGAGAGAGAGAGAGAGAGAGAGAGAGAGAGAGAGAGAGAGAGAGAGAGAGAGAGAGAAAGAGAGAGAGATTAATTATAAGCATAGAAAACTATAACTTTGAATACTACAGCTATATATTTAATACATCATATATAAGCCATGCTGTTTTTCCCAATACATTTCTCCCAATATTATATAGTGTCGTTTAAAACTAAACCCAGTGCCGCGCGACAGAGAGTACGCGAGGATAAACCGAGCGGGACGGCTAGAACGGGGCTTTGATAGGAAAGAAAAAAACATGAACAAAAATCCGAGTTGTGACCCGGCGAGCGACGCTAATCGAAGGAAAATCGATTTTGTTTTTAATTTTGCCTGTCGCAAAAATCAATTCCAATTCAATTCCATATTCCGTACTCGCTAACGATTTGTCCGCCGCCTATACTCGCTGTTTTCGCTGATAATTGTGACGAACGTGAAACTCATCAATCGCGCGGTAACGTAGACACCTTAATTGCAGCTACGCGCGAATCTCGCGAGTTTCGCACGCCACCAAACGTCGCGAGTGAGGACTGTATTCGAATTTTAATGTAAATGGGATTCTCCGCGACAAGGGGTGTAAAAAATGAAAAAAAACGTACGAGCGCGCGAAGGCGGCCGGAAAAATAATTGGCACGTCCGCAAATAATTGCGCACCTGCCTCCTCGTTCCGCTTTTAATTGGGTTACGAAGATATCGGCGATTCAAATCTCGTAGCGTGGAAAGCGTGTATTCAAGAATAAAAAATATATTTCGTTAATGACGTGTATATAAACTATAAACTTCTCTCTCTCTCTCTCTCTCTCTCTCTCTCTCTCTCTCTCTCTCTCTCTCTCTCTCTCTCTCTCTCTCTCTCTCTCTCTCTCTCTCTTTCTTTCGGATGACAAAGTTTGCGTTGCAAACAGTGCATAAGAGGTGTCTCACAAACGTCCTCGCGTCAATTACATGCAGACTGATGCAATCCGCGACGAAGCGTGAGCACAAAGCTAAAGCGGCGCAAGCGATTACGCTGGCAAGTCGGTCGACCGATGTTATTTCTTTTTTCTCTCGTTTTTTTTTGTGAACGCGTTACAAAGACGAGCGAGACGCTGCGCGCGAAATGCGCCGTTGGCGTTATCCACGCACAATTTCGTCGGCTATACGCGGACCAGAGATGCACGCAAACGTGCGAATATTTGCAGAGTACACAAAGACGCCGCGCGATGTACAGGCGTCGCACCCACCGCATACGCACACGCTCTCGTACACCCCCACGCACACACGTATGTAATTCTCTCCTCTCCTGCCATTTTCGCTCGTTTACTACGGAATGCAATTTCATGCCGACGTGGCACATGGCACACAGCGACACAACATCCCGACAGATTACCGCTTTGTTTGCGCTTCCCGGTACTTCGAAACGCAATAAAGATCTCGGCGCAAGCTGGTCCCTAGCAGAAAGAGGAACCGACAAGTTGGGAGGGGGATGCTCAAAACGGCCGATGTAAAAATGCGTTTTTAAGACGTTGCGTGGTTTGAGGTTTGACGATACCTGATTTCTTGCCTGTATATTGGCTGTTTCTTTTCTTGGCTTTCTTCATAAATTATGATTGAAAATGCGGGTATACACAATATCTGGATCCGTGAATTAATTATCTTTCCTACGTTTATTTTCACCGATAAAATATAAAATATTCTTACAAAACTTGAAATTGTAAAATATGTTTGTATAATGACATGAATTCGAGTTATTTTAATATTTATGATATAGCCTGACATAACGGAAACAGTGTTACACAATATTTTGTTATTAAAACTGATAAAATTATCGAAAATAAAATTGATATTATTTAATTGCTATTAATCGTTATTAAAACTAAAATCGACAGGATTTATCAGTATTGCTTCACGCGCCAAAGCTACGCGAGAGATTCTCTTTACGTTAAATACGCGAGCGTAATCATATAATTAATTGCGACTTGTTCACGTAGGCGGCATTATCCGATAATTTAGCCGCTGTTGGAAATGTTGGGCGGATGGCGAGCAGAGAAATATGAAAATATAAATTCTCGGAGTGTGTATAGTCGTCGCGTAACGCGATCGCGCGTGGAAACGCATGGCACATATGCAAATTCCCGGGTTAATTAGAGCTGCATTACCGCACGGTTCGGTGCATCGTCATCGTCGTGCGTGATATTACCTGCCTGAAAATGGTTGATCCCTCCGTGTATCTACCCTCGAAAAATCCGCGTGTACGAAACGGCGTAATGTGCGAGCGCGTTATTAAAAAATATGCCGGCTGTCCCACGTATGCGCGAGCTTTTATCGCGACATTATCGTTCACGTACATGCACATACACACATATTAATATCGTACACATTAATATGATACTTATTAACACTTGCTTGCGCTGGAGGTTCTCGCCCGAGAATGTAATCCTAAATTACACGTGTTCGGAGTTTCGTTACCACTAACAGCTTAGTCGCATTAATTTGTAGAGGAAGGAGAGATGTATTTAATAAATAAAAGGCGTTCATGTTGCAAATATTCGTAAATTATAAATGCATCTCGTGTACTTTTGAATTATTTTGAATTTAATGTATATCCGATATCGTATCTCTTTTATAATCGTCTATACTTTCACACAAAGGGCGCATAAATTGCCTGTCGGTATACTGAATATATGCAGAGAGGGCAGCTCCTCGGGAACTGTGTCTCGCGCGCAAAAGATAAGAAGACGTTTAATCGAGCTAAGGACTCGCGGTCGAGAAGCCGACGATTTCTTCGCGATTTATCTGGGATCGCGAGCCGGTCTTACTTTATATACTATCAGACGACACGTAATGAGCGTAGTGAAGTCCCGTTCATTGGATTAAACGTCGGAAGCCTGCTCCATTTTACTTCGCCATTAGCGCCGCGGCCGGCAGCAGTTTTATGGCTTCTCGAGGATCTCGTCGTTGGACGTTAATTAAGATAGGATCTCTTCCTAGCCGATCAATCGTGGCGCAATTTTTCGTTAATCGACAATCTGTACCCCGCCACTTCGAGACATACGACTGATTTTTACGAAGCGTACTTAAGGGTTTATCTATTAATTTATTAACTCTCTCTCGAATGTCCATCTTGTCTTTGATCAATAAACTTGTTTTTGGTCAATAAGTGTCTGCAAATACTTTATTATAAAAAATATGATTTGGATCGAGTGCTGTCAAAATAAAGATTCAAGGCTTTTATCTAAAAAACAGAAAAAAATTGTTTGAAGATACTGTGTATTATTAAAAAGTAAAAATATCGTATTATGATTAATTTATCCTTAATATAATATAAGTAATATTATTATCAACATAATAACAGCGTTATAACTACTACAATGCATTTAATTTAAAAACTTTTTATGCCGTACGATGCATGTATTTGAAATAATTTTATTAAACATATTTTTGCATATTTTTAATCATAAATACAAATTCTTTCCGCGATATGCGAATGTGACATTGTTTAAAAGAATCCGAGCGTGATAGCGTTAATTATCCAATTGAATGAAGTGACCGAGAAAAAATGCAACAGTGCGAAAATTTTTTCATTATTAATGGCCAAAGAATTTTTGTTACCTCTTTATTATACATTTGCTGATTGTTCGGATTCAATGAAATTTTGTTTGTTTCATTACGTACTTATTATCATCGCGCGAACAACAGGAGTAGAATTATAAATCACCGGCGGGTACAGTAGACGGCGACAACAAATATGGAATTTGCTTCCAATTGCCGGATCATCGCGCCCTTTGTTGCGCCGTCCCTCTCTTTTTTTTATTGTCATTGTATGTCTTCTGGAGCCACGAGGCGACACCGATAAATCCTCTTCCCTTGTTCGGGGAACATCGAGCCAGCCTTCCGGTGACGGACGGCCACGCAGAAATTGACTGACGACGACGACGAAACGTCGAGACACGTGTCATTCGTTTAGGGAATATATTCAACCGTAAATATTAACGCGACACACACAGCGGTGCGTACGCAATTTTTCATTGGAGCCCGATACTTTGTTTTACTTTCGAATACGTCGACACAACATAAACTATGGCGCGTCCGTATATACATATAGAAAATCCTCTCTAAAGTTTACAGTCTAAACTCTGTAACTTTAACGACTGTAATTTTAACCAATGATTTTTTTTATCAATTCTTGGTCATAGAGTCTTAAACTTGGAAAAGTTTAAAATCCTCGCGCGTTTTCATGAATGTCAACCAAACATAAAATTTATTTTACATGTTTTCGCATATTGTTATTGTATTTACTTATTGTATTTATTATTAATGCATAACTTAAGCAAGATTATATTTTTCGCTTCAGGATTAATTTCTTCCAACACATTTCAACAATAATCATAAAAAACATTGTGCAAAAGTACATCCCGCAAAAGTACAGCATCGCTGTTTCATTTTAATGATCAGATTATGTCGCAGTATTAAAAAAAATCCTGCGGACTTTGCGAATAAAAGAAATACTATCGCAAACTGCGCTTCTGCGAGTTTACTGATGGCTTTATGAAGGGCTAGATTATGGAAACGGTAGAGACAAAGGGCCGGGATCGCATCATAAAAAGAAAAAAATAACAAAAATAGCGAAGAGACGCGACGCGCAAGGACATGGTTACGCACAGAAAGAATTAACGAGCGTGTAATCTTTAAGCCCTTGCGTATCTGCAACGGCGCTTTTACGTTTCCTTTATACCCACAGTCTTCCATAATCGTAAAAAGAAACACGGACATGATCGCGAGTTTCCCCATCCGATATTGAAGAAGGAATGAACGATATCGCGTAATGGTGCGCGATTTTATCACGCACCCCAACGGCAGTTATAAGTCTAAATACATGTGAGTTAAATTTTGGTCGCGTTACATATTGCATGACGCTTTTCTGTATTACAGATATCATAAATTTTAGATAATGAATAAAAGAACACAATTAATTGTAACTTCTTGTTTATAATATGAATATCTAACTAAAATATAGTCCATCTCAAAGTTCCATTAAAAAATTTCGGAGATACTTTTCCCAATGACCGATTCAGTTTTGATTCTATTGGCAAATCAAAAGGTTACGTGCCTCTGAGTCCGAGAAAGAAACGAGTGTAACCAGATCACAGAGGCCAATATCTTTCTCAATACCGATTTTCTCCATAACTCCTTTTTCTTTCTCACAAGCTATTTTCGCAATCTATTTAATTTTTATATTTTTTGTATTCCTCTCTTTCTCTTTCTTATTTAATTAATCATGTTACGGGTGAAAAAATAACATTGATTTTTCTAAATAAGTGACAAGTGAAATAATTCCTTATTAATAATAGGCTCTTTATTTAAAAATCAATCTTCAATTCTATATCTACATATATCTAAAAATTTCTAATATATATATATATATATTCCTATTAATACAAATAAATATAGAAATTATTTTCGCCGAAATTTTACACCAAAATTTAAATATCTCAAAAATGTTAATTTTTTACATATCGCTTGTCGTTGACGAATCGACGATCGCGCGAATTTAGGTATTTGTATTTTTCAATCGATGCTTGTCAGCTTGTGTATAAATGAGATGTCACGTATCTCGCTAGGGCATACCGCGATCATGCGATAAATCCTATGGCAAAGTCGAAAGCAGATTTCCTGCCCTGTTTTATTTTTTGAGATTTTATTTACCAACAAAATTGCTCGAATACATGTTACGGGCACGGGCTGCAATATCGTGCAGCTGCATGTTGAAATTTATTGAAATATTTTGACGGAATATTCGCGATGAAAAGTCGAATATTCAGGAATACTACAGGGAGTTGCTTATCATGCGCTGTTGTTTTACATCACATGTCTTTTTCTCTCTCTCGCAAGTTAATTATATTGAATATATATTAAAATTTTTTCTCTTTCTAAAAGGGAGAAACTGAGATACGATACTGAATTTTCTGCTTTTCTGACCGCTATCAGTCTCATATCTCAGCAGTAATCATAAATTTTAAAATAAATAAATACATATGAATATGTGGATAAATATATCCATTGTATGAATATTTATACATATATGGATACGAATAATTTCTCTCTACATATAATTATGAATCTTATTAAAAGTGCGTATCTAGAAAATCTTGATAATTTTTACGATTATAATTACTACAAAAATTTGCTTTGATTAATCCATTCTTTTATGTTGTATTTTACATTATATACTATTTATTCGAGATAAACGAGCAACTCATTGCTCGTCAATGCTTCATTAGGAACTGTTTGACGTCTTTTATTGCGAGAATCTTTTCGATAGCATGGCTCATCGATTATTACTCGACATGATTATTAAATCGGTTCTCAGCGGTCTCTCTCTCTCTCTCTCTCTCGCTCTCTCTTCTGTCCTCCTCCTTTCTCTCTCCTTCTCTTTGCCCTTTTCTGTTTTTCTCTCTGTCTCTCTCTTTCTCTAGCAGTCTCTCTTGCTGAACAAGTTTGATAATTAAGAAACGAGGAGACTGGTCGGATATATAAGCAGACGAGGTTAATAATTTAAGCGAATGGGTCGCGACGCAGGCGAGCGCCTGCTTCACGATCCCAAAGAACAATTCAGTGTTTGCTCATCTACGTGACGTCGCGGAGGCGTGGCTCGGACCGCGTCTATTAATTATTGCCAGCGACGCGTGTTCATAATTAAGAGGTCATACCGCCCGCCCGACAGAGTCATCTCGTATACGCGTGGCTCGCCTAAATGATTTTCCGCAAGAAAGTTCGGCACCAACACGCGCCAGTTTTTCGCTTTGTATTTTGCACTCGTTAGACACGTCGTCGTCTTTTGGCCCAAAAATGCCTTCTCCAAACCCTCGCAAGACAAATTCCTGCTGCTACTTAATTGTACTACATTCATTAATTTAATCATCTTTCGCGCGTAAGACCAAAGTTGACACGCGACAGAATTATTACGTACGATATCGTAGAATAATTGTTCGCCATTAAATAATTTTGATAAAGGTAAAATATTATCGCAAATTCTTAGATCGAGAGTCAAGGCTCAGAAGCGCCTCTACGACGTGAAATTTATAAGACGGTCTCGCAATTCTGGCGCACCCCGTGACATAATTTTATTTACTGCAAGACACCTGTAAAATTTAATCAATGTACGAAGCTATTCCATGCTTACAAAAGATTTTAACGACTCAAAATATCTGATGATATAACTAAATTTGTTTCGTATGCGCAATATGAGAAGAAATTATTGAAAAATTAAACCCAAATATGCAATAATGTGATCAACGAGGAAATATGTTCATAAATCTGATAGCATTTAAAGAACAATGTATAAAATATAATGTGTCATAAATTTCATAAACTGTGTGATTAGGTTTTTACATTGAAAAATATATTGAAAAATATCGAGAGAAGTCTCTTCTAAAAATTTATTCAATTTTTGTTAAACCGAATAAGAGCGATCGAAAAATGACAGTTATGTTGAACGATAAGCACACGAGAGATGAAAGTTTAATCTGGTTCTCCTGGCTCATATGTCATAGATCTAATCCCCCTCTACCATTAAATCGCTGACTTAGAACTTAGACCGCGTGCTCGTAACTCGGGCTTCCTTAGAAAATGCGTATCCTCGTATCTCAAGTAATTTAAGCCCCGGTCACCGCAAGCGTTGCTCTCCTTTTATTAACAATAAATCATAGTGACTTTTCAGCAGGGATGAAAAGTGTACGGTGCCGGCAATAAAATGTATCACGCTACATTCACGCTCTACCGTTGCGCGATTTATTTCCTCGCGATCGTTTTGCATCTGCAACGTGTTGAAATACAATGTCATCATTCGATTGTTAATTCCTATAAATATTCGGTGATACTTTTCATATTTTTCTTGCTCCGTTATGAAAACATTCCGATGTCTTTTATTACAGTTACACTATAACGCACTGAAGATAAATGACAATAAAACCAGATGAATAATAGAAGCATTTTCATTTGGAAAGTAACTTGACACTTCCAATTAACGAGAATTTGATTTACTACTAATTTTTTTCAAAAACAAAAAACTGGCGGCTTGTCAGAAAAATGAATGTTATCAAAAATATATTTCGCTAATTAAAAAGTTCGCTGTAAAACGTTCTTTTTTGCAACGTTAAAAATTTATCTACGATCCCCGAATTTCCCGTCGTCAAGAGAAATACAGTATCTGCTGAATTTTGTTAGTTCTATATATTATATTAGCTATAATTTTTAATTTATATCAAATATCATAGTTTATATCAAATTTTAAAGCTAATATCTGTACAATTTTATTTCCACACGCATACGCAGTGTCACTGTTAGCGACACATCATCGGAGTCTGTTCAAAATAAATTATTATATGGGGCCGAATGTAAAACAACGGAAACGTAGTTTACGAGAATTTATCCCGAACAAATGAAGGCATACTTTAAAAGTCATATATCTTTTAGGCACGTAATTTATCTCACGAGAAAAGTAGTACCCCACTCAAGATTATCCCCTTAAACGCTGAAGGATCCCTCAATCGCATAGCTCTTCTTTTCCCTCAACAGCCTTAACCGCGACTCTCGCTCTTTCTTTCTCACCCTCTTTTTCTCATATTCTCTGTCCGATTCGTAAGCTGGATTTACGAGTTCGCCGCGCGTCTGGTCGTGCGACACTATCCGCTCGCGGGACGTTTTCCCGTCTCACCGTTCAATGAATCATCACCGGCGAAATCTTTCTTCCTTTTCCGTGGATTATCGTCATACGGCAAATAGACGAAGGGGCGCTTCTCAATGTACGCCGTCCAATATAATTATGTCGCTCTGTAAATTTACGCGCAAATAATCGTCATAATGACCGGATAATTGCCGCGTCCGTTCGGTACATGAGTTAAACGAGCAGTAATTATCGTTCGCTATACGAACGGTTAATCGTTACGATTAACGATGAATAATTTCGCGCTTATTTTTTGCGTAATTAAATCTTATGACTTCATTAAAGTTTTATCGCGCCTCTTTCGCGCGTATTCCGAGCTAGGATTCATCAAATTGGAATTAACGTTCTGCATGGTGCTTTTTTCTAGAGCAGACTGAAAAGTTTGACGCGCGTGAATTTTTAATAATCCGAAACGCGAAAGATCGAATGCAAAAAAAATCGTGCGAAAAATAGCAAAAAGAAATCGGTTGTGCGTCCAGGTAAAAAATTCAAATTTTTAAGGTGACGTTTTCCAGTCAATCTGCTCTAGTTAGTAACTGTTCATTCTTATCGTTTTTTGCATGCTTACATTTTCACTCAACTTGATGCATAATTAACCAGTTAATATTGACTTTCTGCAACATTAATTTCCTCCAATTGTTAAATTTATTATGCGACTTAAATACGCTTTATTCATATTTTATTTTTCATTAATTGTCGTTAAACCGCCATTGTTTGCGGTATGAAATGCAAGTATAATCGTGTTTAAAAGAAACGAAATTTTTTTAAAATAATATTCTTAGATTTTATTATATACGGTGTGATAAAATGTTTCTAAAGATTATATCAGACTTTTAAAAGCTAATTAATTATATCATTTTAAATGACAATTTTTATAATTAATATTTATATATTTTGAGCAATTTTTTACTTGGCTTTTAATTTCGTTTAACTTTTCGTGATGTAAAAAAAAGGGCGCGTCGAATATTTTACTTTGGGAAATCGAAACTGCGGAACCTTAAATAAAGATAAAACGTAATGCAAATAAGGGTTGCATTTAAGCAGAGCGGAAGCTGCGGGAGCTGAAAGTCGATCGGAAACGAGAAAACTTTTTCACCATTGTTAATCTACATGTTCCACTCGCTCGATCGTCGAAAGTTACGAATGCACCGATTCGCCCGGAGCCTCGCGATTAAATGCGATTCAGCGAGCGAATCTATCTGCCGATCTATCCGCTGTAAAGAATCGATACGAAGCGCAACCGGAAAACTAGCCTGATTGTATTTGCATGCGCTCAGGCTCGACTCAGGGCTCCGATATTAATTGGGAAAGCAATTTTATGCAACGGACAACATTAAAAGGACCGTCGTGTTGTTGGAGAATGCGCATTTTATTTTCGTACGCATTTTAGTTTGTCTAGAATAAAAGCATCTCGACTTTCGGTAAATCGAAAATAAAAATCTCCCGCACTTTAAATATTTTTTATCCTTATTTTTTAACGTGGTCGTATATTAACGGGAACTAGTTTAAGCTTTCGCCGAAAACAAATTGAGATGACTCGCCAACGTGCGTAACAGGATCTATTTAAAGGGGATCTGACGATATCATATCGCGATATATATTCTTCTCTTGTCACGTTGCGAAAAGAATGTAAACTTTAAATGGAATAGAAAACGTTCGTTCTCAGTCCATCTTTATTTATCAATATAAACAAACGTAAAGATTAATATTGAAGCGTAAAGAGACCACAACCACAAGCTCAAAGATTCTTTTTCACACGATACGAAAAAGATAGAACATCTCTGTGAAGCAATGCCAAGAATGGGGACACGGCTTCTCGGCAACACGAATGGCGGGGGGGGGGGAATGGGGCAGAATATTAATGATAAAAATATTTTTTATAGGCTCTAGAGTGTATTCATTTCCGAGCCTATCTATTTCGAGGCAATAGATTATACTATATTAGTTCACATTTGTGACATATTATATACACAAATCTATTGCCTCGATATCGAAATAAAAAAATAACTCACCAGCCGATGCGCAACAGCGGAGTTAGCTTACAGCTGCAACCCTGCGTTGATCTGTAACATGTAAATATTTTTATATTAAAGCAGCGTCCAAGAGAGACGACCGATACTTGAAGTATATATAAGTAATTAGTAAATAATTATCGCGCCCGTTAAATTTTTAGCCAGTCGCGAAGGATGGCCATTACTATAAGTTGAAAAGTGCTATATTCGGTTTTCGGTGCTAGTTACTCCGTCGCCAGAAAGTTAAAAGTTCGTCAACTCTCTTCTTGACAACCACAACTGACAAACGGAGCGCAAACGGAAATAACACTTTTCAATTAGCAGTTGCCATCATTCGCGCGACTCGCGACGAAGGACGGAGCGTTTGCGACGTATTATTGTAGAATGGCCCTAGAGAGAGACGCGACGTGTGTACGCGCTACGTAATATCTCGCGTATCGCATATATGCCGGAGATCAAACTCCGACCGAAATTGCGCCGGGGTTAAACTTGGAAAGCAGCGGAATCCGCCACAGAACAGCAAAATAATAAACAATCACTCACCCCACGGATGCCCCGCTGTCGCCCGATGCCTCCCAGGCCCCCTCCTCCTCTCCTCGGTCCTCTCGTCGTCGGAGCACTCACTCACGACACGACGCGAAACAACGTTCAGACGTTCACGCACGAAAATCGACGCGATATCGTCGCTTATGATCGCGCGACGCGCGACACATTCGACGCTTTGCACGGCACTCCCGGTATTAATCTCGCGACGCGCCGCGTACTTCTTGTTACACGGCGACGAAAGAATAATTACGGCGGAGAAGCTACTTGACGCCCGTTGGCCGTGACGTGTGAGACGTGTCCCGCAGCCGCAGCCCGCAGTTAGACGTTAACATGGCGGAGAGAATTTCGTAAATCGCGCGGCCAACTTCACACTTCACTCGCCCGGAGCAACTGTCGCGAGAGGACGCTACACTTGCCGCTTGTTGGACACTTTTGGTTAACAATACAATTGAATCGATTTATGAACACTGTATCACACATGTGTATCATATCAATTTTCATATGCTTACGCATTATGCGTTGTGCAGAAGTGTGCGCTCCCCGCTTTACTCCCCGATATGCGATCACTGCGATCCGAGAGCAACGACGCAACGACGTGAGAGAACGGGGTCGCAGGCGCCGCGGTAACACGAGTGGTGGAGATCGAAGATCGAACGGGGAGAAAGTGACCAGGCACGGCGCGCCGAGCGCGCGCTCGGTGGTGCGTATAAACAGCCTACCCCCACTCCATCTCCACCATTCGAGTTGCCGAGAAGCCGTTAGTCGCGGCGCGACGCCCGCGCCCCGCGCCCCTGTTACCGCTCGCGGATCGTAACGCAGAGTGATACACGAATTATATCGCTTATATCGCAGCACGCAAAAGTAATTTTGGCACGCTTGGCGTTACGTTCAAAGTGCGAAAAGTCTTGTCAGGTGTGGGAAAGGCAAGTGTAGCGTGAGTAGCGTCTTCGCGACGCGTCGGCGTCGGGCGTCGGTTGCTCCGGGCGAGTGAAGTTGGCCGCGCGTTTCACGAAATTCTCTCCGCCATCTTAGCGTACTCTACCTGCGTAACCTGCGGAGTGCGGGACGTTACGGGTCGACGGGCGTCGAGCGGATCGCATAGTTTCGCAGCTTCTCCGCCGTAATTCTTCTATTGCTGTATAACCAAGTACGCGCCGCGTTGCGAGATTAATACCGGAAGTGCCGTGCAAAGCGTCGCGCGATCATCTTAGCGACGATATTTTCGTGATGCGATAACGGCGAAGGCCTGCGAAGGGGAGGAGGGGGCCTGGGAGGCATCGGGCGACAGCGAGGCGACCGTGGGGTGAGTAAATGTTATTCCTTCACTCTTTCGCTGTCCCGCGGCGGCTCCGTCACTTTCTTAAGCGCGATTCGAGCTCCGGCGCTATTTCGTAATTTCAAAGTTTGATCGGAGTTCGATCTCCGGCATAGGGAATTATTACGTCGCGAACGTCGCGTGGTCGCGTCTCTTTTATTCGTAATTCGTAATACTGCTTGCACGATTTTTCGAGAATGAATACATGCCGAACACACCGTGGCACCGTGTCTCGTCTCTCGTCACGTCACAGTCTACCCATCACTCGTGTTGCCGAGAAGCCGCGGCCTCGGCCTCGGGATTCGTGATCTGTTCTCGCTGTGAAATATATTTCATCAATAATGCCGAATATTTTCAACAAATCGTCTTTATAGCAAAAGAGAGGGCAGTTGCCGAAAAATTCCCCGCGAAGCAATATTCTCTTATCGATCCAACGTGATTTTGTTTTCCAACACGCGCATCGATCTTTTTTTCTCTATTTCTCTTATCGCGAGAGTATCCGCCTATCACGCCAAGATAAAACCCCGAACTAACGATAAGATGATTAATCTCTCCATGACGATGAACCCGGTTTTCGTTTTCGTAGGAAGAAACTGATATTTAAAAAGTGGTTGTTTACAGGACGCGCGATTTCGTGCGTCGTAACAAAACGTTAGTCGAAGTACACGGGGCACGTTTTCAACGTTGCCTCCGTGTCGCCTATATTGCTGTCATAAATCTAACAAGGCGGCCCCCGACCGCCGCCTGTACTTCCGACCGGCACCGGCTTGACCTCCACATCCGATAAAATAGCCGTCCATACGCTCCCTAGCTCGTATTATTTGCGCTTATTTAATGAACCGCCGGAATCACCGGAGGCACCGCACCGCGAAACGTTCCGCGACGTGCCTGTTGAGAACAAACGCGGAAAATCGATTTGTAAATCCTTCTCTATATAAATACGTCGCGTCGCGATTTCAGTCTTCTCTGTTTTTGTTCGTCTTTCACGAGACTCTCCTGCAGCAGAAACAATAGTTGCGAAATACATTTCTTTCCGCGTCACGCCACGTCCACAGGGGATGCTGCGTTATATATCTTGTATTTCTACGATAATACATATATGTTATTTATGGAAAATGGAAATGGCCCGTACGATACGTGCCGCATATTATATTTCGCGAAATGTACAACCGTAACTAGCCGTAAATATGCATCTACGTGCGTAAATGCATTAAGGGAAACGTATATATGAATCGATTGTTTTTCATATTATATTTTTTGCCCGGCTTTCACAGATATTTTAAAATTCCATCGGCACTGTGTAACGTTAAACGTAATAATTACCAGATTCACATTCGCGTCACAATGCAACCATCGCGTTGCTGCCGATGCCGGCTAAATCGAAAAGCTAACGCTTGAACGCTACTCAAATCAGGACCTAGACCAGCCGTGTTGGAAAATAGCTCCGTTTCAATCAGCATCCTCAATAAATATTCGCGATGTTATTATTTAATGGCTGCGAAAATGTGCCGCGTCAGCAATGGAGATTTTTACGGCGCGATCGAATGTTCGCCGCAATAAAAACGACGTACGAGATCCTATGCGCGGAAAATGTCGGAAATATTGTTCATATCGATTTAATAAAACGCCCGCGTAGCGGTGCACCGTGGAAATGACGGTGTTCTGCTCGCGAGGAGCAAGAAGAGAGAATATTCTAGACGAAATTTCCTTTCTCCTGTTATCTCGACATGATCGAGGATACGACGCGAAAACCGCTACGACCTCCCCGGCTCTTGTCAGGGTTTTGTTCTCTCGCGAAAACAGATTCTTATATTTAATTGACGTTCTCGTGTGTACATCGCGAAACGCATTATTGCCGTCATGTCGCGTGTTTGACGGAAAAACGCTGCGTACCTCGTTGGAGAAAGCAATTGTTAGCGTGCCGTTTTTCCTCTCGATTTTCCATCGGTGTGACCGTGCTGGCGAGCGAGCGAGCGAACCATCGAGTTTCGAGAAATAAATCTTGATGTTGCTGAGATTCGTCGTGGACCAGTGGAGTGGAAAATTGGACTACGTCACCGTGTTTGGCTCGTGCCGACATTTCTTACTTTTAATATTCAATAAACAAGGAATTTGTACCCTGTCGCGGGATATTATTTTCGCGCGACTTCCGCCGCGTTCATTTTGCGTATATAGGACTTGCGGAAATCGGTGCATTTCGCCCGACGTTCACATCGATAATGTAAATTTTTCCTACAAACTTTTAACTTTTAAATTATTAGTGCTTCCCCGCGTCGCAAGAAAAGAAAATTGCATTATATAATTCTGAATAAATAAATAAACATTTATTTTTAAAAAAGTTCAATAAACAAGAGAAGCGTTTTGCAGATATAAACAAAATCCGTATGTTATTTAATCTTTCGAGTTATAGTCCAGTATATGTGCACTAGGTAAAGGCACGATCCAGTTGTCGACCTGTTTATTCATCCCTAAGACAATGGTACGATAACGCCGCGTTAAACACGCGCTACCACAACAGATTCGAAATGGTATTACGCCAGGCCGATGTGTCTTCATAATGGCGATAATATGAGCGACTAATATTTGCAAAAGTTGCAGTGTAACGTGACAGGTAACGTTACAGTAGCGAACCACTATGCATTTCCTATATGCATTCGTGAAAAAGTAAAATACATGCATGTTGACGACAGGTAACGAACTCGAACGGGTGCATTCTATTAAGATAAACGTGCAAAACGCGTAATACTCGCTTAAAAAGAATATTAAAATAACCGTTGTGCGATGACAATATTATTATGTATTATGTGTGTATATTGTACAATATAGTATTATAATAATAGTAAGAGCGTTGAGCGTTTTTGTCTTGCGAGTCCATCGCTAATGGCGTTTCTCTGACTGGATGTTCTTTGTTTCTGTTACAGAG